>NW_024412423.1:17124648-17386874 GCF_014898765.1 Herpailurus yagouaroundi | reverse complement strand
TGACACTGTAATCCAGAATTCAGGAAACTCTTGCTGTCACTCAGAATTCTAGGGACTGTGGCTGTCACTACATCACTGTGGCTGAGACAGCTATGCTGAAGCAGGTACTTTACAACCAAATGCCAATTCTCTTCATGTGCCACTCATTCCCATTTTCTTGCCTCTAAACCCACAGCGAACATCAGATCCCTATGTGCTCTAGCTAGATTAGACTGAATAACAGACCTCAGAGCCCAATGCAGGGATCGAACCCACAAACTGTGAGATCATGACCTGAGCCAAAGTCAGATGCTCAACCAATAGAGCCACCCAGGTGCCCCAGGGAAGGGCTTTTTACAGCAGTTGCAGAAGCAAAACAAAGGAAAATATTTGATTGGCTACAGTTTAAGTAGTTGCCTTATATGAGAAAACCTAGTTGGCTGTTTGTGATTGGGTGTTCTTAAATTTGTTTTCTGGGGTATGAGAGCACTTATAGAAATTGACTCAGGCTTAGGTTTTGGTTTGCTTATATGGGCTACCAATCATTACAGCCACCTCAATTGAATGGCCTCTTGTTCAATTATTTTAACAATCCTAATCCTTGGGACCCTTGAATATGTTATCTTCTTACAGAAGAATATGTTATCTTATCTTTGTAGATGTGATGAAATTAAGGTTCTTGAAATGGGAAGATTGGGGCGCCTGGGTGGCACAGTCGGTTAAGCGTCTGACTTCAGCCAGGTCACGATCTCGCGGTCTGTGAGTTCGAGCCCCACGTCAGGCTCTGGGCTGATGGCTCAGAGCCTGGAGCCTGCTTCCGATTCTGTGTCTCCTTCTCTCTCTGCCCCTCCCCCCTTCATGCTCTGTCTCTCTCTGTCTCAAAAATAAATAAACGTTAAAAAAAAAAATTAAAGAAATGGGAAGATTATCCCGAATTATCTGAGTGAGTTCAGTATAATCACAAGAATCCTCATCAGAGGGGGAGAGAAGGGTCAGATTGAGAAAAAGAGATTCAAAGCTGCCACACTGTTGGCTTTCTAGGTGGAGGATGGGGCGATGAGTCAAGGAATGCTGACAGCCTCTGGAAGCTGGAAAAGGCAACCGATTCTTTCCTAGAGCTTCCAAAAGGAACTCAGCCTTGCTGACTCACCATTAAGGGATTCTGATAACCAGAACTCTAAGGGAATTAACTTGTGTGGTTTTAAGCACCAAGTCTGTGGTAGTTTTGTAATAGCAGCCGTGTAAAACTAACAGGTCAGGGAACAAACACAACGTCTGACCCAGAAGGAGATGGTTTATACCCAAAAAGAATTGCAAGATTTTGCCAAATTATATGAAGAACTTGAGGGTTTATGTGTGAAATGGTCCAGGAAATGCCATGTCCTTTCTTCTATGATCCAGCACTTTAAAAATCCATTCTCCAGGCACCTGGGTGGCTCAGTTGGTTAAGCACCAGAATGCGGCTCAAGTCATGATCTTGTGGTTCGTGGGTTCAAGCTCCACATCAGGCTTTGTCCTGACAGCTCAGAGCCTGGACCCTACTTCGGATTCTGTCTCTACCTCTGCCCCTCCCCTGCTAGTGCTCTGTCTCTCTCTCTCTCTCAAAAATAAACAAACATAAAAAAATAAAATAAAATAAATCCATGTTCACATGTCTGCTTCAGAGGAGGTCACTACTTCAGAGGAGGTCTTTAAGTACAGCAGAGCCAGCTCATTGGAGGACAAAAGAAAGGGGGCCTCTGCTGGCAAAGGGAGTTCTGTGAGATTTGTGGGTTCAGAATTCTTGGATACATTCCACCCCAGCCTAACCTCAACATTCCAAGCCTCACGGACCTCTGAATCTCCACCAATCCCCATACTTCCACAAGTCCTAGAGAGCCTGGGTAATGCTGTGATTGAGGATCAGACATGTGAAGTAGGATCAGACTCTGATTTCTGGCTTATTTTGCTACCATTCTCACTTGCCACTGGAACTTTATGTCCACTCTTCCTCAAACACATTTGTGCTTTGCCCACATCTCCACACTGTTACTCACACATCCCCCTTCTTCTTGTCCCTCAATGTCCACTCCATTCTCTGTGTAAGAAGATTACACCTATCTGGGTACCTGGGTGATTTAGTCAGCTAAGCATCTGACTCTCAATCTCAGCTCTAATCTTGATCTCAGAGTCATGAATTCAAGCTTCATGTTGGGCTCTATGGTGGGCGTGAAGCCTACTGAGAAAGAAAGAAAGAAAGAAGGAAAGAAGGAAAGGAAAGGAAAGGAAAGGAAAGGAAAGGAAAGGAAAGGAAGGAAGGGAGGGGGAGGGAGGAAAGAAGGGAAAGGGAAAGAAAAGAAGGAAATAAGAAAGAGAGAAAGAGAAAGGAGGGAGGGAGGGAAGGAGGGAGGAAGAAGGAAAGGGAAAGGAAGAAAGGAAGGAAGGCAGGAAGGAAAGCAATTTCACCTATCTTTTAAGATCTAGTTCATATTTAATTTCCTTTTTGAGTTCTTTCCCCAGTTATCTCTTCAGAGTGATCTATACTTCTGAATACTCATTATACTTAGTGTCCATTAAATTACTTTGGTATTTGATTATATAAGATCTAATTGCTACTCACTATCCCATTTTAAGTAAACTTAATCATTCAATTGTGCTAACGAGTGCTTTATGAAAGGTAGAAAGTCCATAACTCAAGGTTGAATGACTAAAAGTAGCATAATATATAGGAGTAGGCAGTTTCTGTCATTTCCTAAATGAAAGAAATATTTTTACTGTGTTTCCAAGTTTCACAAATCAGACTGGCTGTGGTTGCAAGCTTTTGGCTTTCCAACGTATTTTGATTTTCTTCATAGATCACACTACTTCCTCTGAAGTTTTAAAATATCCCATGGAAACAATCCATTCACAAAAAGCATTAGTGAGCAACTGAGAATTTGTTGAAAATTTTATGGGTGAGATGAAAGAAAAGATTTAAGTAAAAGTCACTAACAAATAATTTGGTAAATTCTCGCTAGATATGCCTGGTCTTTTGAAAGTGTTTTGTCAGCGATACTAACTATTTTCTCCACCCTTATGGCAACACTGAGCATCCCTTTACTTCCCCCACCTTTTATGTTGCAAAATTGCTTTCTCTTTCATCTGGGAACTAACCTGAAATGCTTTTGTCCCGGTTAACAAGCTTATCAAAACATCTTACTCAATAAAGCTGTTTTCCCTTGAATTGTTGTGCTATTCACTTAAAAAAAAATCCCCCCCAAAACATATTTACATTGTTATGTCCGTAGAGATGACGTTGTCTAGGTTTTTATGCATAGGTGGTTAGAGCCATATATTGGTTGATATCTCCTAGTTACATAATTTTATTGCACTGAAATACTGACCTCTTATATCACAGCCTAAGAGCTTTCGAGACATACATTTCTCTCTTCATTATTTCTTAATTCTCTTTCGTATCGTACCAATCTTTTTTAAATCAACTCTTTCCAAACTCCTGATTCTCTTCCTTCTGTGGCAAAGTGAATCTATTTCCATTAATTTTTCTGGATTTCTAATTACTTCGTGTTTTTGTACACAGCCCTTGATATTTTAAGAATATGCATCCAAAAAAACATCAGGAACTCGTTCAATTCGGAGTAGTTATTTCTGTAATTCATGGGGTGCGTCGTCCTTCATCTCCCGAATCTTCATATTTCCTCCACTTCATTAACTTTGTAAGCCACATCAACTCTGGTTCCTGTTAGCTTCTATTTTCTCTTTCAATTAATGACAAGGAACAGTGGGTGGTGAAATTCTGGGTAAACACACACGGAGTCAGCTCCAACTCTCTGTTCACAACTAGCCTCCAGCACAGCGATACAGTGGAAAGTAAGAACTAAGAGGAACATGCCAATGTAGAAAACAAAAAAGGTAGTGCAAAAAGGCGGATTCATGACTGACAGACCCTGCATGTTTGACTCCAAAGAAAAAGGAAAGCAAGTGGCTAGGAGAATAAAAATAATAAATGCAAGACGTCATGAGGATCAACATCTTCCCCTTGAGTGATTCTTACAACCATTTGAAAATAAAATCTAAATGTTTGTGCTGTTTTTGCATTAAACGAAGTACTGAGTATGAGTTATATGATGTTCAAATTTGATCTAAGGCATACTGCCTCCGGAAACGTTTGGTGAGTTTCTGTATCAATCTCATTTCCCAAACAAAATATAAATAACCCCCAATGATCTATTGTTTTCTCATTTACTCAATCAATCCCTTTCTCTGGATTTTAGCATAGAGACCACAATAGCCATGTATGTCATGGCTTTGCATTCCTTAAAAAAAATGCAGCTTCACTTACAGATTAAATATCAAGTCTTAACTCATAGGGGCTCCAATAACAGGAAATGTTGGCACAACAAAACCAGCAAAATGGGGAATTCCTTAAAAACACGAAGCAGACAGGAACAATCTGGTCTCAAAATCTAGATGAGGAAACTCTGAAATTCCAAAAAAAACCAAAAAAACAAAAAAACCTTAAAAAAAAAGATACAAATCCAAAAGTTCAGGGATTTTTTTTTTTTTTTTTTTTTTAAAGCAGGACCTATCAATAACCACAAGATGAGAAAGTACAGCAGGGTCTGGGGGGAAAAATGCAAATATATAAAACCTTGGATTGTGATTAATTTGCTCTGTGAGTGTTCTGGAAGATGAGCAAATATTTCTAATAAATTTTAACTTGATAAGCGAGTAATGTAATATTAGTATGTGACACCGAACGTCACATGATCACAACTGAGCCAATGGTACTCCTCTTGTTCTCTCTCTGTCTCCCCCTGCAGGACTGTGGGTGATCGTCTCCCATCCTCAGATGCTTGGTCTCAGGCCATGGTGTTTGCCAAAAATCAGTGATTTTTCAGAATGTTGGAAGGTGCCAGCAACTGACACTAGTGTAGTTTTTGTCACTTCAAAGCACCTATGGACAGTCCTTTGCTTTTCCCTATAAGAGTGAGCTAGGAATGCTTTGCTTCATTCTAGGTCAGGCTGCCTGCAGATACAGACCCTTTCCTCTGCTGCCATAGTGCCAGTTACATTAAATACAGTATGTAACAAGAGTTTATTAATACTGTACTGTAGTCATCATCTGTGCAAGTGAATACAATGGCCCCATGCAGAAGAAGAATCCATTGAGCCCATAGATAGCAGTGATTCTGTTAGTGATAGTGAGAGTTGTCCTGCACAATAACCCTCCTCTCTCTTGTCTCCCTCACACCAGCCATGAAGGTTTTCAAAGGTAAGTTGAGGTTAATTTGTTTATTTTTCTTTATATTTTCTATTTTATTATTTTGTATTCTATTACAGTATTATAATCATTTTATATGAATATTTTTGGGTTACGGAACAAACCTTCTGAGTTTCCATTATTTCTTATGGGGAAATTCACTTTGATATACAAGTGCTTTGGATTACAGGCATGCTTCCGGAATGAGTTGTGCTCACAAACCAAGGTTTTACTGTAACAAAAGCACAAGAACTGAGGCAGTCTGAGTCACTGGCTCTTGTGTTTGCCCTTGAATCATTCAACAAACCCCACCACAGCCACCAATATTGGATGGTTTTCACCCAGAAACTGTCATGTGACACACATCGCCTCTGCTCACTCCCATACCTGTGCAATCAGTGGAAGCTGGGTTTCATATCAGAACTCTTTTTGATGCCTGGGGAATAAACTGCCAGGAATGATATTATTTAAATTTGTTTCATCAACCGAGAAGTATAGAATGAAATGCTGGTACTTCAAAATAGGAAGTTAGCCATTAGAAAAGTAGAACTCTACAATAGTAATATCAAGCTGCCAGCACAAGACAAGACAAGAGGAGGAAAAACCGGATTCATCCAGCAAAAGCAAAGCAAAGGAAAAGGAGAAAACATATCATAACAAATACGGTTTTTAAATGGAAAGAATAAGGCAAAATGTTATTCCCACTACATCTGCCATTACATTGCCATTGATACTTTATCCATCCAGGTATTCCTCTGCACTCTTTTATGTGAGGATGAAATTATTAAGACACCTCAGGACACCAACCCCAAAAGTCAATCCGTTTGAGTCCCATAAGCTAGTTCTTAGGGTAATGCTTATCGCAGTGAGAACAGAAGGCTGCGTTTGGGTAATAAAAATTAAATTTACTCTGCACCACAGTGGGTGGCTGTAATTAGAATATTACCAAACACAAACTTCAAGTCTTACTTGCCTTATTTCCTCCCAATGGCACCCACGAGTGATTTATCTCCCTCTCTTCCTTCCCCTTCCTTTTTAGTAATGCTCCTCAGGCTGATTAGCTTCACTTTAATATTTTGCTGTGTTTATTATACAGGAAATGACTTAATTACCATCTTCTTCAGTTTGGGGATGCTAGAGGAAAATGTCACCAAGCTTTCTATATCGTTAAGTTTTACTTGTTTGTTCTAGCAGAAAAGGACAGTTGAATAAGTCAGTCTTGGGCAACATGAGTCTGTAAAGGAGTGGTGAGTCTCCCACAGACCTTCTTTTTGTGTGCATCTTACTTGAGAAGCAGTACGGAAGTTCAGCAGAGATAAGCACTGAACAGAATTGATCAGGATTTTTTTTTTTTTTTCGTTTGAGTGGTTGAGATTCAGCAATGGTAGTAAATGTATACTAGCTGGGCAGCCTTTAGCATACCTGTGTAAACCTTTATCCTTGATGTTCTGAGTACTCTGTTTAAAGGCCAGTTTTTCAAGCACTGTGCTGCCATGGATATAGTCAGAGTGTCAGGGATATAGGCACATGCATAGTCTTACCTCAGATCACTTCCCTTCCATACCTACTTGATGATTGTGTATACCATTCAAAGTTCTGCCCATAGGAGGATTTTGCCTCACTGATATCTTTCAGTACAATCTTGAGTGCGATTAAAGCAGCAATACACTCTTGAATTTTGCCAACATGACAGCCTGAACCCATCATGTTTTGTCAGCTGGTCATAGGGAACTGCATTAGTGCAATAAGGAAAGGTGTCTGGAAGAGGAAATTTGGATTATCTTTAACTTCTTTCTGCCCTCCGGGCTCCTTTGGGTCTGAACTTGAATGTATCATTTCCTTCATATGCTTTACCTTCAATATGATTACTTGGTGGGTCGACAAAACCCAGATACAGATGGACATGTACCATAGATGTCAAGCGTCTGTTATGGTCCAGCAGCAGAGTAGGGCAAGGGAGGGGCAGAGAGAGAGGGAGAATGAGAATCCCAAGCAGGCTCTACACTGTCAGCACAGAGCTGGATGTGGGGCCCAATCTCAAGAACCATGAGATCATGACCTGAGCCGAAACCAAGATTCAGATGCTTAACTGAATGAGCCACCCAGGCACCCCAAGGAGTTACTTTTCAAAAGATGAAAAGTTCCCTGTAGTAGATGATGTCATATTGTTCCAGAAGTGTGGGGTGTCTATGCTATGATGCTTCTTTTGGGGCTTGCAGAAAACGTACATGGCATCCTTATCAAGAAATCTCTAGCACATAGGATCTGCCATGACATATGGCCCAAGTAGCATCAGGGCTGGTAATGCAGGCTGAACACACCGAGGAGTCCCATTCTAAAGTAACAGCCTTCCATGTTACCCAATAAATAGTTTCACATCATCTGCCATAATTCATCTCACTTTTGTACAACCAGACTGGTAGGTTAAATGGGGATATAATAGTAATTTGTATCCTTTTATGTTTTTGAGGTTAGCACTGATCCCTGTAATTGCACACAGAATGACGTATTGTTTCTGACTTATTATCTTGGCCAAAGTCAGCAAGCTCAAGAGCTTCTACTTGGCCTCTTCTCCCCTTCTGGCTCTTACTCCACAGGCCAGAAAAACAGTATGAGGGTACAGCGAGCTACCAAGTATATCCATACCAATTGTGCACTCAGAGACCAGGAAAAATGACATACTGGGCCCACTGTGAGACCAACTTTGAGCCAAGACACTATCACTGGCCCCCCTGCACTCTTGCAGGGGAGACATGATGATGTTTTTATATCCTCCTTTAAAGTCCTCTCGTACCCTGTATCAAACTACCCTGAAAGATATTCCTTTCCCCGTAGAATACATGTTACCTGTGAAATGGTCATAGGTTCCCAAGAAGGAGGACTAGGAGAATCACAATATAAACATTACATAGACATTTAAGAATCTTTCCTCAAAGGAAGTTAGTTTTTAAGTCTTTGAACTCCAGGTCTAAGAACTGGCTCATGTATGGAAACTGGCAAGGGATCATGACTTTGCTATGGCTGACATAAGCCTTCCCTTCTTACACTCTTGAGCATTTTTTATTTTAGATGTTACAGTATACTTTTGCTGGCTGCCCATCTATCTTGACCCTACGATCACCATGGTCTATAAATCATTACCATTGACCGATCCCTATGGGTCAGGGCTCCCTGGTTGGCTCTGACAGTACTGCCCATGATAGTAATTGCATCCATCTAGACTCTGATCATTAAGTGCTGCCACGTGGCCTTTGCTAGCCTGGAATCCTATTACCTTGAGGGAACCCAGACCCTTAAGAGTAGAGCATACTCTCTGCCCTGCCTACAAAGAACAGCCATCTGAGCTTCTTTATCATGCTGGTCCTCCTTCACTAGAAGATTCCTAAGGCTCAAGTGAATGGGAGTTTCCTTTGGGACCTTCTGGGAAACACAGTCAACCCTTCGCTGGTGTTACCTAATAAATCTTTTCTGACGTGACTAGTTGTCTGAGCTTTTTGTTAGTATTTATCCATGCATTTCCAGCTTTTCCAGCTATCATTTTTTCCCCCAACTTCAAGGAGCTATATTGGCAGCCTGTTAGGAATAGCTAGAAGTATACTTGCTAAGACATTAAACCTTAAATTATAGGTATCCTTATCCAGTACCCAGCATGCTCTTTTGGTCCCTGCCAGTACACATTAACTAGGTCCTGAGATTTTTTTTTTTTTAATGTTTATTTATTTTGGAGATAGAAAGAGGGTGAGCGAGGGAGGGGCAGAGAGAGAGAGATAGACAGAGAGAGAGAGAGAGACAGAGACAGAGAACCCGAAGCAGGCTCCAAGCTCCATGCTGTCAGCACAGAGCCTGAGGCAAGGCTCGAACTCAGGAACTGTGAGATCATGACCTGAGCCAAAGTCAGACACTCAACCAACTGAGGCACCCAGGTGCCCCTGAGATATTTTTGATGAATAACCTATTTCCTCCCAATATTTCCCTGGTCAGGCCACATTGAGACTGAATCTAGTTTGTGGTTCAGAAGCCATGGGGGATGTTAGGGCAGATTTTGAGGCCAGAGACACCTTGAGAGGCACATCTCTCACGTGAGGACTTTAAGTTGTCTCCAAGCAAGGAGAGGGTGCTGTCCAACAGCAAGGGGAAGGAGACACTCCTGTTGGCTTAGAAGGCTCAGGGTAGAGCTGAGAGTCTGGGTGTCCAGGACAGTCATCTACACATTCTTCGTCCATATCTCAAGATCTCATTCCTTTATCAGCGCTTTGACGTTAACCAAGGAAACTTTTGAGGGCTGTTAGTTCAACCATCTTTGTAAATCTGCTAGTCTGAAAACCAGGTCCTGGGACTGAACTTTACAATGGTCTGCCCTGTGACTTCAGGAGATGAGGAGGTCTTTAAATGCTACCATGGAGGCCTTTCAGCTTTCACATGTTGACCTAAGAGTTAAGTCCTCTGCCACTATCATTTTCTTCCCTTGGTGTATAAATGGCACAGAGCAGCTTACTAATCAGCGTTACAGCCCTTACAATTACACCTGCTCCACCTTGCTCAAACGCTGGAGATACTTTATAAGCCAGTGGATACCCCTCGAGTCTCATTCCTTCATCCCTGAGACATCCTAGCCCTATCCCACTCCGCTAGCAATTAGGCACTCATTGGCATCAATAGCTCAAGTGGACTTACTTCCATGCCTCTGAACTGAATGTACTTCCTTTTCAAAAACAAACTGCCTGATCCTTCTCACTCCTCTTCTCCGACCCCCACCCAGAACCTAATCTGATAAGGTTACCGCATGACAGAAAGCAGATGAGATTGCAAAACACCTACAGGCAAGAAAAGCTCTTGTGGGAAAAGGTACAGCTGAGAATGCATCTTCTTGCCAGCATCTGGCTGAAATGGAGGGAGAGACACTGAAACAGACAGAAACACAGAGAAACAAAGAAGTTGCCCTGAATGAGCTCTCAAACTCTCTATTCAGATAAATCCTCTTCCTCCACCTCCTCTGAGGAGAGAGAGACAGGAAGGGAGAGGCCTCCTCTGGTAAAGAACCTCAAGGGGAAGCCTGAGGAGGTTCCAAGAAGTGAGAAAGCATTCCCTGCTAATATAAGGATAACCCAGTGTTTCCTTACCGAAGTATCTTCAAATCATAATTTGTTTAAAAAATAAATTCTTAATAAACAAAACATAGTAAAACAGCTCTTATGTAATAAAACATTTGAGTGACTAATTCTGGCTTGTCTTCTGTAATCAGCGAGAATCACCACTGAGTACAGGGTGCCCTGGAAATGAATCAAGCCTGCCGAACACAGGTGAATGCTTTCAGGACACCAGGCTATGACTTAGAAAGGTGTATTTGTTATCTTGCAGCAACACTGGAAGAAAATGGGCTTCTTTAAGGAAGAGTTTTAAACCCAATAGGAAATAAAGACCATGCTATTGAGTCACAATAATATTCCTAGCATACATCATGCATGATGGAATTTTTTCTACCTGCTGAGCTCATTCTCCCTTTCTGTAGAATTTGGTGGTTTGGCCAGACAGTTGATTCTCTAAGGCACATCTGGCTATGTCATTAACAGTTATTCCTGAATGTTTTGGCTATTGCCAAAGCGGTCTGCTGGTTTACAAAAAAAAAAAAAAAAAAAAAAAAAAAAAAAAAAAAAAAAATCAGAGTGCCATCTTGGGAAATATGACTCTTGCAGACTGTTGTTTACAATCCAACTCAGTTATCCAGACAAAACTATTTTCTAGCATCTCTTAAAATTCTTTAAGAGAAAACGCATCGTGGAGTTTATGTCTTTAGTTGTATTTAAGGTTAGTCACTGTAAAGTCCATGATCTGCCTTGTCTTATTTGTTTACTTCTTTATTTGCAATACACTAATTAGAGGTGTCAAAATGCTCTTAAGTGTAGAGGTTCCTCCAACAGATTTCCATCTTTGGAAAATAGCAAACATCTACCAAGAGCCTCTCCCTTCAAATTCTTAATAGAAAAGAGGACGTAAGTGGAAACCCTAGATGTTCCTTTCATTTTCCTTCTTCATTTTGCCCTTTTGCTGATGTTGGATTTTTTGGGTGTTCAAGTTGGCAAGAAAGTATTTCCAGTACGTGACTCATCTCCAGGTTGCACATAGAAAAAGTGAAACAGTGTACTTTTATGCTTACTTTAAATATATAACCCTCTTATTGGTGACAACTTTTCAAACTATTTAACAACCGCATACTGATCTTTCACAAACTTAAAAGCTAATATTTTTTAACAAGGCTTATATGCCAGACGCTCTTCTAAACACCTACTTTATATTACTCATTCCATTATCCCAACAACTCCATGCAGTGGGTTCTATTTTCATCTTCATTTTATAGATTTAAAACTGAGGCATAAAGAGATTATGTAACTTGCCCAACCAAGTGGAAGACGTGGAACAGAGGTGAAGCAGTCTTGTATCGGAACCCGTGTTCTTACTTAGGAAATTATGCTGCCTCTATGTGCACCTTCCTTATTCACACCTGAGAGGAAGCTGAACCCCTTGGTAGAATAAGGAAGGAAGAAAAGATTCTTTCTAAGCCCCATTTTCATTCTCTTCTTTGGTACCTGCTTGGAAGTCAGATGGTCAATGTGACATCAGAAGTGTTTCCTGTTATTCTCTAACGTGACCCAAATAATAATAGACTTTTAATGTATACAACTCAGAGAGTTATCTCTGATGATCTATCTAGGTAAACAGACAAATGAAAACAAACTCCAAAAAACTGTGGTTTTAATTCAATCAGTTGTGCTTCTAATTACCTCATTTTCTTCATTTTAAAATGCAGGGCATTATGTGTGCATAAGCCACATAAGAGAAAAAGAGAAAACAAAATGGAATCAAGAGAAAGCAAATTCCCCCCAAATCAGCCAATGTGTCTATTTTTATCCATTCTAGTTCAAGCTATAAGCCCGGCTCAGCGGAACCATTTCAATAATCTCTTAACTGGTCTCCCTGCTTTTACTCTTGGTCTCGCTTCAGTAATATCAATCCCAACCTTAATGGCTTCCCCCTGCAGTCTGAGAACCTCAAATCTTTTCAAGATCCTTCAAACCTCAAATCTTTTTAAGATCCTTCAAGTTCAGGCTTCTGGCTACTTTTGCAGTTAACAACTACCCTCCTATCAACAGCTCCTTCTATTAACAACTTGTCAGCCTCATTGAGCTTTTTGCAGTTTTTTAAATACGTTGTTTCTATATTCCTGATGATCTTTGTATCTGCTACTTCCCTTACCACTAACTGGGGTTGGGGTGGGGGGTGTGGTTACACTGACTCCTATAATCATTTCAGTTTTAAATGTCACCTCCTCAAAGAGGCTTTTCCTTACTTCCACTCTCAATAAAATATTTTTGTTCTATTCTATTTACCACTGTTCTTATTCTCTGAAATTATCAGTTTGTTATAATGAACTTAACTTGTGTCATTGTTTAAGTCTGCTTTTTTTCTAATCAACCGGAGTACCCAGCGCAAACATCAAAGCATCTGTCAAAGAGCATCCACCACCAGGTGGCACCAAAGCACAGCAGGGATCAAGGTAGATTTGTATCACAAGACAGACCTTTGGACCCCAAGTCCATCACGGTTAAATTTCCTGAACCTCCTTGTACCACTAACCAGCGTTTTAATTTTGGGGCCATGCCCCTCGCCAAATATATTATTACAGTGAGGTCTGAAGGTATTGTGCTCTGTTCTGATTCTTTACTCTGGAAGAGGTTGATAAATGAGAGAATTAAAACATAGTCTCGATGAACTGGATATATTTCGGTTCCAACAACTCAAAAGTTTTAGAGATGTAGAACTTATATCAAAATAAATGACTCTTCTAGTAGTCAGAATTCTACTGAATCCTATTTTGGAGGTAATGACTAAGTTCCCCATCCCTCAAATTGTTCAGTAGGATACCAGATGCTCAGTGGCCCAGACACTGTGTTAGAGACCAAAGCTGCCAAGAGAGAATGGCTTAGAGGACACCAGAGATTTTTCAGTCTTGAGAGTCTATGCATCCAGAATCCAATTTAAATGTTTAAAATAAATAAAAGTTCTTTCAAAATAGCTTGGGAGCTGTTGATACTACTCTACAGGGGAACGACAACTCTCCTTTATGGCCATACTAGAGTCAAAAGTGCTTAGCTATTAGAATCAGAATGATCTGAATTAAAACCTAAATTCTGCCAGTTTCTAGCTATGTGCCCTCAGACAAGATATTTTACCTGTTTCCTTATCTCTGAATGGACGGAATTACTGAGTTATCATTATGCCTCTCTTAGGCTTGAAACCATTAATTACATTTGACTTTAAGAACATAGTCCACTCTGCTATGAAGTATACAATAATTAAAAAGCAACAAATGGTCCATTATCACCATCAATGTAAACAACAAGAGCCCAGGGGTTTTCTTTTGCCCATGCCAAAAACGAAGATCGTTTCTGAGTCACTTTTAAATGGCAAATAATATAGAAGATTGAAGCGAAAGAGATTTTCTACTTGTTAAGTCTATTTTAAAAGTAGGAATAGTTTGGAAACTATTTCCCCCTGTTCCAGTATGGGCTGGGCACAAATGCTCTTTTCTTTTGGTTTTCCATCCTCTGGATAATTAAGAAACGAGAGGATTTAGTGCAAGAGAACATAGAAGAAACATTTCTGCATCAACGGGAGTGCTACAGAGGCAAAAAGACCTTTACTTTTATTAGCTTCAGCAGCTTAGTGGAATTAAAAAGATCACCCGTGGCTCATACAGTGAGAAGTAATATCCAGCAGCTGAAAGACAAGTTGCAGGGGCTTTGACAATAAACCAGCCCAAGCCAGAAGCGACCCAGGCTTAAGCCCTGAAAATGAATGTGACACTAAGCTAAGATTCAGGGAGGTTTACTCAAATGTTCTGATCAATATCTGATAAACCTTAGAATAATATAAAATATATTTAATTCTTTTTCTAATATGTATCTACACATGTCACAGGGCACTGGACTCAGAGGTCAGATGACTATATAATCATCACAATCTTGCTTCTCACTTGTGGGGTGAGGGTCACTGGATCTATAAATCCCTACAATCTGGGTCCCGATCTCCTTATCTGTGAAACTGGATGGATGAAGCATATGATCTCTCAACTCTCAGATTCCACTCACTTCAATTCTCTGATTTAAATTCTTAAATTCTCTGATTCCCTGCAAGTTTGCTCGTTTCTTCAGTAAGTCAATCAGTCATTAGTTGAAAATGTACCTACCAGCAATGTGTTGGCACTTAGATACAATTTATTCAAACACAAATATGTAAGGAGCTTTGCCTGCCCGGCCCTATTCTTAGCTCTGAAGACAAAGTGTGTACAAAAGAAGACAGAAGTTCCTACCTTCCTATGCTTTAAATTCTGAAAGGGAAATAGATGTAAAATATGCATGGAAGTAAAATACATACTCTGTTAGAGAGTGGTTAAGTGTTACAAAGAAAGCCAGGAGGAAATGTCAGAGATTGAGATTTTTGAGTCTCTCTTGGAAGATCACTTTTGATGAAAGAGGAAGAAGATAAAGAAATGAACCTTGTGGGAAACATTTCAGGGAGAGAAAACAAAACAAAGGTGTGCCTGGCAGGTCCAAGGGTCAGCAAAGAGGTCAGTGTGGATGGAACAAAAGGCATGAGAAACTGGATAACAGGAGGTGACATGTATCCATTCAGATCCTGAAAGTCACAAGTGTGACTGGAGAAAATGTGGTAAGTTATCATCCCCACCACCTTGAACCTTCTTTTTTTTTTTTTTTTTTTTTTTTTTTTTAGGAGCAAGTGCAGGTACGCAGGCAAGCAGTTAAAGAAAAGAGAATTTCAAGCAGGCTCGACACCCATCCCAGAGCCTGACATGGGGCCTGAACTCATGAACCTGAGCTGACATCAACAGTATGCCAGCCAACCTACTGAATCACTCAGGAGCCCCTCACCCTGAATCTTCTTAAATGAGTTACTCCTGAGATACTTTTTGTTAAGGGAAATGATAGATGACCATGCAAAACCGTGGATGGAGGAGAGGGATACATTGTGCTACATAAAAAAGACAAAGAGAAACACTCAGCAGATGATTCAGAGTTAAGGGAGAAGAGGAAACACAGGTTGAGGGGACCCTGAAAAGAGCTGAAAGGGAAGGAAAAGAGAGACAATGAAAACTTATAAGAACATTGGAGTGATCTTAGAAAAAATAAAGAGTAGGGGTGCCTGGGTGGCTTGGTCAGTTAAGGATCCTACTTCAGCTCAGGTCATAATCTCATCGTTCGTGAGTTTGAGCCCTGTGTCGGGCTCTATGCTGACAGCTTGGAGCCTGGAGCCTGCTTCGGACTCTGTGTCTCCCTCTCT
This sequence comes from Herpailurus yagouaroundi, assembly GCF_014898765.1. NCBI lineage: Eukaryota > Metazoa > Chordata > Mammalia > Carnivora > Felidae > Herpailurus > Herpailurus yagouaroundi. Next base: position 17,371,300 of record NW_024412423.1, on the reverse strand, counting down.
CTCTGCTCCTCCCCCACTTGTGCTCTGTCTCTGTCTCTCAAAAATAAACATAAAAAAAAAAAAAAAGGAAAAGAAAAATTAGAGAGTAGAGATGGTTAAGTGATTGTTGAGAACTTCACTCTGAACCATGAGATGCTAACTCCCTCCTCAGTATGCCTGAAAAGGTTTCAGTAAAATTCTACCTGGAGTTTGTTATTTTTGTCATTGTTGGTATTAGTTTTATTAGTATTCGACATGATGATTTGTGAGACCTTTCCTTCTGGGTGTCCTATGAAAGCAGGCCTGTCTGAGGGAGCCTCTCTCCTATGTATGTGGTGGCTGCACATTGTTTGGAGGTAAACCACAGCTACCTTATGTATCGGCTCAAGCCTGCCTGTCCAGTATATGAACACTACTGTGTTGGCATTACAGTTAGTGCTGCTGGATTCCTTGCTACATGAATGTCAAGCTCAAAAATAAAATATAATAAAATGGGAACCACACACTTTCCTATATAGATAGAAGCAATTCAGTACTATAAGGCTGTAGGCCAAGTTTCCACTGTCTCTCTTCCTAGTATCACCAGATTCAGCAGAGGGGGGGAACATGCTGGCTCTGGCGTCCCACTGTGCAGTCTGACAAGTATCCATTTCTGAGCAACCTTGGCTACTGTGTTAAAATGTCTATGTTCAGATTCTTCACCTGTAAAAATTGGTTTAATCATATTTCCTGCTAAAGCATGTAAAATCCTTAGTACAGTGGCTGACACAAATCCCTTAATAAATGTTAGCCAGTATTAGAGTTATAATAATTCCTGGCTTTGGAACATTCAAATCCCTATTTCTCATTAAGGCAAAGTCCAAATTAACTTTGTAACCTGTATTTACTTTCCCAAATCCAAGGATGCTATTAAACAGACATCTGGTCAAAGAACATATATTGATGACTACACCAATATTTTTGGTTTCATGTTTTCTAGCTTGTTTGGTTTGCTTATCAGAAAGAATATCAACATCCATTTAAAATCATTCTTTCCTAAAGGTGGGTTTTTAAAGGATGTCTATGTCAGAAAATATTATGGGTTAACTGGTTAATAATGTTTCCTTTTTCTCTTTTATTTCTCCAACTACTATTCAAAACTCCATAGCCTTTTACCCATATTTTCACTACTTTTTAAAAAATAAGTATTTGAGGGGTGCCTGAGTGGCTCAGTCAGATAAGCCTCCAACTTCAGTGCAGATCATAATCTCCCCAGTACGTGAGTTCGAGCCCCAAGGCAGGCTCTGTGCTGACAGCTTGGAGCCTGGAGCTGCTTTGGATTCTATGTCTCTCTCTCTCTCTCTCTCTCTCTGCTCCTTCCCCACCCACGCTCTGTCTCCCTCTGTCTCTCAAAATAAATACACATTAAAAAAAAATTAAAAGTAAGTATTTTATAACTGTCAAAACTTTTTAAAAATAGGATTATAATTGGGGTGCCTGGGTGGCTCAGTCAGGTAAGTGACTGACTTCAGCTCCGGTCATGATCTCACCGCTCTTGAGTTCATGCCCCATGTCAGGCTCTGTGCTGATAGCTCAGAGCCTGGAGCCTGCTTCGGATTCTGTGTCTCCCTCTCTCTCTGCCCCTCTAGCACTCACACTCTGTCTCTTTCTCTCAAAAATAAATAAACGTTAAAAAAATTTTTTAAATAGGATTATCCTTTTTTTTTTCTTGCTGGTATCATCCACAAATAACTTCTCTATTATTTCACTGTTTAAATATTCTTTATTTTTAAAAAATGTTTATTTTAGAGAGAGAAAGAGAGGGTGCAAGCAGGGTTGGGCAGAGAGGGGGGAGAGAGAATCCCAAGCAGGCTCCAAGCTGTCAGCACAGAGCCTGTTGTAGGACTTGAATCCATGAACCATGAGATCATGACCTAAGCTGAAGTCAGATGCTTAACCAGCTGAGCCACCCAGGTCTTTCAATGTTGGCCTCCAAATAACTTGGTTCATAATATGCTTACCTTGGTTTCTAAGCATCATTCATTCCAGAAACATGCTTATAATCCAAAGCACGTGTATATCACAGCAAATTTCAAGAACCACTGGCTCAGTTGCCATTGTGCGACATTCGGCACACAGACTACACGCAATTACAAGACATCGCTCGTTTGTCAGGTTAAAATGTATTAGAAATGTTCGCCCATCTGGTGGAATACTCACAGAACAGGTTACTCGCAATCCAAGGTTTCACTATCTATCTCTAGGGCAACTTCATACTTACTCAAAGTCCTATTATTTTTAAATGGGCTTAACTCTCTTGCATGTATTTTGCATTATAATGTCTGTTTTGTAAAATTCTCTATTATTTATTATGTTCTGCTCCTGCAACTTAATTAATGCCTGTTAGTTATATTCACATCTGATACTATTTCACTATTTTCCTTTCCATTGTTCTCTCTCTTTAATATTCTTTGTTGTCATGGTTGTAGAGTCATATTTTCATCTCCTACCAATTCATTCTTTTCTAAGATCACCTAGTTTTTCTCCAGCTGATTTTAGTATTATGCATATTTTTGCAAATTTGGCAGTTCTTAAAATTTTTTCAAATTTTTAGAGTGACTTATAAACACATTTCCTGATAAAGAGCTACTATCTAGTACCTATCAATGTCAGCAATAACAGATTAAGGGACTGCTTTTTCCTTGATCGCTTGATGTTTGTGTACTTGTCATTAGGATCACACAAAAACCTCACCTAGCTGAAGCTGGAGGGAAAGAACCTAACTTTATATGTGTATCACTGATTAATCAATGAACAAAAATAGCATAAAGGTAGGTAGTAAATAAAAAAAAAATAGAAGATAGGTAGATAGATAATAAGATCATGAATGCTACTCTATTACTTGGATTACCAGAATCTCCATGAAATCTTTCTTGACAAAATGTTCCATTTTAGGGGCGCCTGGGTTGCCCAGTTGGTTAAGCATCTGACTCTTGATTTCACCTCAGGTCATGATCTCATGGTTCTTGAGACTGAGCCTGAAGTCCAGCTGTGCCCTGACAGCCCAGAGCCTGCTTGAGATTCTCTCTCTCCCCCTCTCTGCACCACCCCACCTCAAAATAAATAAACTTAAAAAAAACCTATACATTTAATGTCAAAATAAATACACAATAAATACAGTGTATTGATTCACTGCAGCTCCCTCACTGGTAGATCTAAATGACTGCTCAGCTCCTTTTGAACAAGGCTGAATTGAACTTGACAAGTCCTCTCTCTGGATGGTCCACCATGATTAGATAATTTACATGTAAAAGATCAATAAATCAACACTCTCACTCAGGATGAAATTAAGGATTAGTTTCCAATAACAAGTTAACCCAAAATCAGAATGGCTGCATTTAATAGACATTTATTTCTTGCTATCTTGACAGTCCTGGATGGGCCCACGAAAAGGTGTGGTGGTTTGTGGACCCAAGCAGGGTGAGGTTGTCATTCCGTTTTGGTGTACTATTTTCTAAGTTTTCACATCAAAGAATCTTGCGTTCTTTTCCATTTATTTTTCTTAATGTTATTTCTGGCACCAAGGCACAATTTTACTGAGTGATCTGCTCTCTAAAACAGGCTGCATTTCTTTTTAATAATCTAAAGTGGTAGCAAATAACAACAAAATAGATTGACTAAAAAACATGCCATGATCATAGCAAGAGTATCTCCAAGCTATAAAAGAAGTATAATTGACACAATCTGCTTCTGAAAATTGAGTTAGGGACTGGTGGGCATCCAACTATGCAATTTATAGACATTTAGTCTTCAGAGATCATTTAGATTATGTAGCAGATTAAGCAAGGTCCGTATAGCTCACATAGCAGTCTGTTTTGTCTCAGGTTTGGTCTAAGTGTTCTTCCCTTTTAATTGTATTCTTTATCTTGGGGCACCTGGGTGGCTCAGTCTGTTAAATGTCTGACTTCAGCTCAGGTCATGAACTCACAGTCCATGAGTTTGAGCCCCACATCAGGCTCTGTGCTGACAGCCCAGAGCCTGGAGTCTGCTTCAGATTCTGTGGCTCCCTCTCTCTCTGTCCCTCCCCTGCTCATGTTCTGTCTCTGTCTCAAAAATAAATAAAAACATTAAAAATATATATAGTTAATTGTATTCTTTATCCTAGGTAATTCCGTCTTTGTGCCCGTGGCTTCTAACTCCTGTATTCTTGGGTAAGGATCAGATTATACATCAGTCCAGACCTCCTCTCCTGAATGGCAGACCTGAATTTCCATTAACCTACTTAGCACTTCCCCTTAGATATCTCAAAAGCATTTTGGACTCATCATGCCTAAATTGAAGTCATGATCTTTCACCCATATCTGGCAGTCAGTAAATGGGACTATTACCCATCAAAATACGCAGGCAGAGAGTTAGGAAATATATATTATGCCTCCAGTTCTATCACCCATAAATACATAACCTTTAGCAAATCCATTGTGAGGACTAACTATATATCTTTTCTCTATGTCCTCCTCTCATACTCCAGTGCCACTAGTCTTGACCAACTGGATATATGGTTATTGCATTCTGCCTTAAGACCAAAATCCTTAGTGTAGCCCTGCCATGTCTATATGGACTGGACCTTGACTACACCTTAATCTTAGCTCATCCTCTTTGCCTCCATGTTTCAGCCTCACTGAACTTCTTTTAGTTCCTACCATATACAAGCTCTCATTTCAGGAGCATTTGTCCATTCTGCCCTGTCAGAAGGCTCTTTCTCCCTCTCTTTGACTGGTTAACTCAGCCTTCTTATTCAGCTTTTGTGTCAAATGTCTCCTCCTTGAGAATTACCCGACCAGATCCTGGCCCCATCTCACAGCATCCTACAACTCTCTTCTTAGAACTTATATAGCATAGCTGGTAGCCATAGGGAAGAGTATTATCTTGGCTTATTTACCACTGCACCCCTACACCGTATCACTATCTACCATGTGTAAATTGAAGGTGGTGAATAAGCCCTTGTTTTATCAACGAACGCATCGACATCGCTAGGAAATGCATTGAAACTTCAGTCCTGGTTGTATTCCTCTTGGTCTCTTGGCACAGCATCTAGCAAGCCTCAAAGGGAGAGGAAGACTACCACTCTGACTGCCCGTAACACTAACTCACGTGTGGACAGAATGTTTAAAATGCAATTTTTGTATACGTGTCTCTTTTGGTCCTTAATGAACTCAAATCATTATTTTTTCAAATGTGAGAAATAACACAGGCAATCTGAAAATGTGAGACAGGCTAAAGACTGCCAAGTCAGAAATTATGCAGGTGGCTCTAGAAACCAGACCTCTGACTCTTCCATGCTGTTTTCTAAGTGAGCCAACAACCCAGAGATCGGTGGTTGACTCTTTATTCTCACTTCTATTTCAGGCAGGTAGCACAGGCTGTCTTACCCAGCATCCCTCTACCTCCCGTCTGCCCTCTCCTCCACTTCCTGCTTCTGCCACCTCTGTGTGGCATCACCACTCATGAAAACTGTCCCTATTCTTAATATCAGCTCATGCTTATCAATACTTTAGACAAACACTTCTTTCCTGTTTTCAATTGTCGAGCTAATTCTCATCCCAACCCTTAACCAATTCAGCTGCATATACTCAGGAGAAATGAAATCAATTACTTAAAGCCAACCTATTAATTTAAGAGTTACTTCAAGTACAGTTTCACCCAAGATGAATGACCAGTTAGTGCCACGGGGAGCTGTAAGAGACTTTAATATTCTTACTCAGGGTATAATCAAAATTTTGAAGAAATTCAGATATAATAGTAATAGTAATTATATATAATTTATTAAAACCTCTTATGCATAGCCATATTATACATATTAATTGTATCCTTTTTAGTAAGCCTACTACCTAAAGATTACATTTTATACATGAGGAGTTCGAGATTCAGAATAGTTAAATGACCAATATTACCAAATTAGAAACTGTTAGACCCGCAATTCAAAGGCCGCTTTCTTCCACACCCCAGTACTTGAAGAAGTATCTAATGCCAGGGATTAGACAATGCCAGACAAATGTCAGCCATCAGCATTCGTTTAAAATCTAACAAGTGGAACAAAAGACAGTAACAGAAAGGGAAAACAAATGGCAAAATATAATGGTATGAGAGAAAACCCCAAATGAAAAGGGATTTGACAATTAATAATTTTTACTGTTATTCTTCTTATCTCAGTCATGATACTGGTTTGTAGTGGATAATTTATTAATTACAGATAATTTGAAAATAAAAATATCACCATTTCACAATCCAGAGATGCCACTATACTGTTCAAAGGTTAGTATACCCTTCCAATTTTCATACTTACACCTCCTGTGATTTTTGTTAATAAAAATGTGATTAAAGTACAGGCATTGCTGTCACATACAGTTGTGTGGAAAGTTCACTGCACCATAGTACCTTTCCAAGGGACCAAGCGGGAACTAAAATCCAGTTTGCAGCTCCCTTGACAATATGGCCCCATCATGGCATTTTATTCACCCGTAGGGATGCTTGCAGTTTTGCGATTTGCCCAAAGGCATAACCTGCTTTCCTGCTTGAATATGCAAAAGACTGGCCCAGAGGGGGCGTCATTTTCTTGTTAGCACCAAGGATGCTTAAAGGCTAACAGCGACCCTGACTGTAGTCTGCTTTCTTTATTTGTCAAAGAAAGAATTTTGTGGCATCCCCTGGTCTAGCACCCCTTGATAAAAAGGAGTCTTATTATGGTAGTATACTGTTAGAGAAACTTATCTGATTCAGTTATTTTCTGGTGTTAGGTATTTTTTTTATTAACCTACTTTTGTTTTGTTTTTGGTAGCACTCATACATAATTAAAAAAACAAGGTTCTCCTACCGTGTGAAAATCAATGAAGATGGAGGAAAGATTCAGTATCAATTTCTATTGCACCCTCTTCCTATTTATTTTCTGATATTTTAATATCATTTATTGTTTTTGTGTGCTTCGAGCATAATTTAATTCCAGACTGGACCTACAGGATATTTTGGGTTCAGACTGGTGCTCCATCTTGAAGAAAAGCCTCAGAAAGTACCAGCTTCTTGTCTCTCAGTCACCATAAACTGCTAGCCCTCTGGATTTCATCTAGCGCTACTTGGAACTTGGGCTGGTGTTTGCTACTTGGAACTTGGGCTGGTGTAGATTTGGGGGAAATTGTGGCATCTTCAGTATTTTTCAACTGCTCTGTAATTTTGACCAAACTTGCAATGTCTCAACATTTTTTATTCTTCCTTGGGTAAACATGATTCGGAGCCATAGATCACTTTCACACGCTCTTTTCCCTGCCAGGCTTTCTGCCAGCAGTTTTGGTTTTGAGCAATCCACTGCAGTTCTTCTCCACATTGCTGCCCTTGGTGATGGCGACAGTACAGATGAAGTTTTTCCTTGGGGGACGGGCCTGGCACAGGGTGCCTCTAGATGAGAAGGGCCTCAAAGCAGCATGGTACCAAGGTTGGATAATCAGTGATCCAGCTGTCATTGGGACTTAGACTTCCAGATCATCAGTGTGAGTCCAGCAGACCAATTATCTTTGTCCTTCTATGGTGCACTGTCTTCTGTGTTGCAAAGGACATTAAACCCATCCTCTTTGCCTGATTCTTCTGTACTAACCAGACACACAAGATTGACTTCAGAACAAGCTGCTCCCCAAAGTGTTCTCTACAGAAAGATGACGAAGATGGAAACGGAGTTCAACAAACAGGTGTTCCGGTTCACATGCAGTGATTGCAGGCGGGTCAGCCTCTCTCCTCAACCAACGCCAAGCCCCGGCATTATGAAGGCTATATCCTGCAGGACATTGAAACGCCACCCACAGGAAGATGGTGTTTCTTGCCCATTGGTGCCTATCACAAAGTGAATACATCTGGCACAGATCACCTTAGTGGTGTCATCCCAAGTCATGCATCCCCAAGATCTAAGACTGGCCCCAGAAAGCTTTATCTCACTTATTTTTACTGACATTGTTATTAAATCCAGACATTTACCTCTAACAGAATACCTGGAGAGTTCCTTTAACTTTGGGGAAGATACCTATACCATTTTTTTTTAATTTTTTTTCAACGTTTATTTATTTATTTGGGACAGAGAGAGACAGAGCATGAACGGGGGAGGGGCAGAGAGAGAGGGAGACACAGAATCGGAAACAGGCTCCAGGCTCTGAGCCATCAGCCCAGAGCCTGACGCGGGGCTCGAACTCCCGGACCGCGAGATCGTGACCTGGCTGAAGTCGGACGCTTAACCGACTGCGCCACCCAGGTGCCCCACCTATACCATTTTTTAAAATACACTTAGCTTAGCATAATTGCCTTAATCATACCAGTCATATATAGCCAATTTCTAGTATAACTTTTTCATTCTTCTTTGCAGAATTTGGTTAGAATCCTACATTAGTGCTTCAATAGTTCTCTTTGTTGAACTCAGGGAGGGGTTTGTCCTTTTTAATCTGTCAGGTTGGCCTGAACCTCTTATGTTTCTACCATCTCTTCTTGTCCCAAGATGTTCTGGTCAAGAATGGCTATTGCTTGTGTTACTATTTTCAGATAATCCTCAACTTCTACAGCTGCAATTTATTCAAGATTATGCAATATATACAAAATATTTATTCACTGTGTTTCTATGGACATTGGTTTTCCCCACAAATATTGCCTATTCCCAGTGGGAAGAAATGCCTTTCTCTTGCATTCACTGTCCTTTCACTTGCGTATGATTTTTGCCTATCCTAATGTATCTACATTTTATATCTACCAGACATGTTTGAGAAATGGATGTTTACACACACACACACACATTTAAGAATATTTACAATTTAACCATTTTATGTTCTTTTAGATTTTACATTATTTCAGTTGTTAGGACACAGATTTTGTGAGGAAGAGGGTAGATGGTATCGAACATTTCATAATGATGTGCAACTTGAAGTTCATAGTTGAGATTATGCCCTCCAGTTGTTGGGATGAGCACTGGGTATTGTATGGAAACAAATCTGACAATAAATTATGTTAAAAAAAAGATTATGCCCTCCAAAGAAGCTTAATTAATTACTCAACAACAACAAAGATGGCTTAGAACTAGTTTCACAGACAGGGCTAAATTAAGGAGTCCAGTGTCTTCTGTCGTGCAGCTGTGTCAATTTTGAGACTTTAATTTTTTTTTTTTTTTTTTTGAGAAAGTGAGAGCAGTGAAGGGGCAGAGGGACAGGGAGAGAATCTTAAGCAGGCTCAATGCCCAGTGCAGAGCCTGACCTGGGACCCCATCTCACAACAGTGAGATCATGACCTGAGTGAAAATCAAGTCAGATGCTGAACTGACTGTGCCACCCAGATGCCCTTAGAGAGTCTTTGATCTTAATCACAGTACCACTTATTAGCATATGATCTTGGGTATGTTACTTATTTTCTTATCTGTGAAATAGAAAGGATAATATTATCTGCCTCCATTAGCCTGTTGTAAGAACTGAATGAGGTTATAGGTTTAGAGCACTGAAGACATTGCCTTCTACATAAAAGAGAGTTCAATAAATACTATCAATTATGGTTGTATTACAACATAAAATCTGTGTTTTTTCATCTGTTCACTCTGATGCTTTTGGCTTTTTCTGATGCGAATTTCAATTTTTTTAACCTCTATTGCTTAAAAATTCCCTTGAAAAAGTGCCTATTTTCAAAATCTGACTTGAGAAGGCAAGGAAAAAGTGCGGATCCCAAGAAGCCATGACGTTTGGATCCAGTAGATGTCTCCATTGATACAGTGTTCTAGAGTTAGTGGTTCAGTTGCTATTTTCAGAAAATTGGGAAAATTTGCAGAGACCCTTGAGAAAGATCAAAGGATGGCAAGTGTGTTGATCTCCCTTGAGACCAAGGGAATGGGCAGGTAATATGATGTCAGCTTGACTTTAACTTGGAGAAACGGTCTGACACTTGTGCATTATGCTGAAGAGGAACGGGCACGTCATGGACAGTTCTGGGATCCCACTGCACTTTTACCATCAGTTTTGAGCTCACTGCTGAATGAGAGAGCGAATGAAACAGGAACATGCTGACACGTGCATCAAAAGTTAAGAGATAAGAATCTGCATCTGCCACAGGCAAAGTGATAAAAATCAGTAATAGAGGAAACACATTTCATTTTTCAAATCTGTTAGCAGAGAGGGGAGATGAAAATATCTTTACAATTACTTTGCATGCCCTTTCAAATGTAAATCATCAAAAGGCATACCAAATAGAGCACCCCACGTTGAGATAGAATACGGAAGAGCAAAAGGTAGCCTCTTACTAATAAAATAAGTCAATTTTGCTTTAAAAGTCCTTTGAGGGACGGCTGGGTGGCTCAGTCGGTTAGGCATCCGACTTCGGGTCAGGTCATGATCTCGCAATCCGTGAGTTCGAGCCCCGCGTCAGGCTTTGTGCTGACAGCTCAGAGCCTAGAGCCTGTTTCAGATTCTGTGTCTCCCTCTCTCTCTGACCCTCCCGCGTTCATGCTGTCTCTCCCTATCTCAAAAATAAATAAACGTTAAAAAAAAATAAAAAAAAAAAGTTCTTTGAACGATCAAGTCATGGATACTGGCCCCGCATATTTTTCACTAGTAAGGCCTGTTTGGTGGATTGAGAATGGATTATACACCAAAGGCTACGGCACGTGGGACCCCTTGGTTTCTAAGAAGGCATAGATTCTACCTTCTGAAATGATTCTCAGGGGAAAAGGAGAAGAGTCCTTTTAAACAAAACAGGCAATGTAATGCAGATAGATGACTGTCGAAGAAAATAAGGTGGAAGGAAGGAAGAGAAAATGCATTTCAACCTTGCCAGAGTTATTAATATTTGCAAGTATGGAGCTACAGCTTACATTATTTTCTTTAGCATATACATAGCCACCTAGGATGCAGAGTAAGAGCAAGTGTATGCCCAGAGATGAAATGAAAAACATCCCCTTTAATGAAACCTTTTAAGTCTGCTTGAAAGCTCAGTATTTCAGAGGCAGTACTATAGTCAGGGAGGAATTCAAATGTTGTTAATATGCATAAATATACATTGAAAACATTCATCAAAATTCCACTGAGAACCGTAAGCTTCTAAAATCAGTATCGCCAATATGGCCTCTCATAATTTACTCTCAAACATCTATGTGCACTCTTCAGCAAATTCTTCCAAACTGGGAAATAAAGCAATTTTGTAAAAGTGAAAATGTTGTGTAAAGATATATTTCTCACTTTTAATGACCACTTTTAAAGCAATTATGTGATGTAGTATTTTTCTTACTGGCATGCAAAAAAGAGCAAGGCTTATATATAAAAATGATCTTATTATGCCCTGTCATGAAGAAAAGGTTTTAACATGCACATGGAATGATTCTTGTAAGTACTTCCCATTATCTTTTGAACCAAAACGTTACCTGTGAAATTTCTGGCCTCAAAGATAAAACATTCAGGAAAAACTAAGTAGGTCACTACTTCCTTTTGTCCAGGTTTTTCTCCCAGTATTTCATTAGAAACATGTGTATGTCTGTGTCTGAGTGTTATTAGATGATCTTCTAATTTTCATACATTTTAGATACAGAACGTTACTATCTTATGTGATATAGTCTGCAATGTCACCTTTGTATTTCTATCCAATGTTGTATTGTTACTCTTAACTAGGTTTTAAAATTGAGGCTCTTGGGAACACCTGGGTGGCTCAGTCGGTTGAGCGTCTGACTTCGACTCAGGTCATGATCTCATGGTTCATGGATTTGAGCCCCACATCAGGCTCTGTGCTGACAGCTCTGAGCCTGGAGCCTGCTGCGGATTCTGTGTCTCCCTCTCTCTGCCCCTCCTCTGCTTGTGCACGCTCTTACGTGCGTGCTCTCTCTGTCTCAAAAATAAACATTAAAAAAATAAATAAAATTGAGGCTCTTGAATAGTCTTTAAAAAGAACTATGACCCATTTAAGAACGAAGGTTTCTTGGATCTAAGATTAAATTATAAAATGGTAGGAGACCTGAAAACAATAGTAAAACTGTGCTGGCAATAGTCCATAAAAAACATGTAGTCAAATGCTGTTCACCTTTCAAGGTGAAGTGTTCTATTGAAAATACAGAATTAATTCCTTCATGGTGCCAAAAAGTTATCATAGATTCAGGAATCATATAGGGAACAATACAGACCCCATCTTTGATAATGGGCATGAAGTACAAATTTGACTAAAGAAAGAAAGGAACAAGGTTAATAATGAAATGGGTAACTGATTAGCAATGCCTATGGCAAAGAAGTACAGGGATCACCAGGTGTTTTATTTCTTGGTGAAGTTAGTTGCCTTGGAACTAACTATGGATCTCTTCCATTAAAGTAAAAAACAGTTACAGAATATTCTATTCAAGTTCAAGAGAACTACAAGTAGTTTTGATTTGCATTTCCTTAATGACTAACAATGTTGAGCATCTTTTCCTGACCTCATTAGTCATTTGTATATCTTATCTGGAAAACTATTTAAATTATTTGCCCATTTTTGCATTAATTGCCCTTTTATTGTTAAATTATAAGGGTTTGTTACATTTTCAGAAAAATAACAAAAGTTGATGAGGCTCTGAAGAAATTGGAACCTTCATACCTTGCGGATGGGAGAGAAAAATGGTGCTTCCTCTGTGTAAATAAAGTATTTTGGCCATTCCTCCAAATGTTAAACATCGAGGTATATGACCCAGCAATTCCTCTTAGGTACCTATCCAAAAGGACTAAAAACACATGTTCACACAAGAATTTGTACACTAATCATGTTTATATAAAAACTTGTTCATAGCCACATTATTCACAATAGCCAAAAAAGTGGAAATAACCCAAATGCCCCTTAATGGATTAATGGGTAAACAAAATATGTTATGTTCACACAGTGGAAGATTATTGAAAAATAAAAAAGAATGAAGTACCGAGAGATAAACCTCGAAAACATTATGCTAAGTGAAAGTAGCCAGACACAAAAGGTCACATATGATATGATTTCATTCATATGAAATTCCTATTAAAATAGGCAAAGACAGAGAGAAAGCAGATGAGTAGTTGTGAGCAAATGAGAGGATTTGGGAGTGGCTGCTGACAAGTAGGAGATATTCTGGGACACCTGGGTGGCTCACTCAGTTAAGCGTCTGACTTCGGCTCAGGTCATGATCTCATGGTTTGTGGGTTCGAGCCCCATGTCAGGCTCTGTGCTGACACCTCAGAGCCTGGAGCCTGCTTCCGATTCTGTGTCTCCCTCTCTCTGCCTCTCCCCTGTTCATGCTCTGTCTCTCTCTCTCAAAAATAAACAAACATTAAAAAAATTGAAAAAACAAAGCAAAACAGGTAGGAGGTATTCTGCAGGATGGTGATAGATATGTTCTGGAATTTGTTGATGATTGCACAATGTTGTAAATATCCTAAAACCAATGAATTCCACACTTTAAAATGGTATATTTAATATGAATACTATCTCAACAAACAAACAAACAAACAAACAAGAGATTGGTACCTAGTTGGCACGTAATTGTTTAGAGGTTCATTTATAGATTCAGTAGTACAGTTTTGCAACTCAGAGTGAGCTTAGCATACCTCTTAGAGGCTGCAGTACCAGGAGAACAGCCCGTGAGTGGTTTCAATTCAAGAGAGATATTCCTGTTAGAGCCAGCTACTGAATGCAGAAATTAGTTCTAAAGGGAGGACTTCGTTTCTGACACTGCTAATTGAGAATTGAGGTACGATTCTGCCAGACCAAAAAAGGAAGAAAGGAAGGAAAGAAGGAAGGAAGGAAGAAACAAAAGGGGGGAAAAACCCTTTTCTGCAAACTAGCCATTGTTTCTCTTTCAGAGAAGGGACTCAGTGGGAAGATTATTCTTATTACTCAGTTTTTTTTATTTTTTATTATTTTTAAAATGTTTATTTATTTATTTTGAGAGAGAGGGAGAGAGACAGAGACAGTCCAAGTGGGGCAAAGAGAGAGAATCCCAAGCAGGCTTCATGCTGAGAGTACAGAGCCCGATGCCACGCTTGATCTCACAAACCGTGAGATCATGACTTGAGCCAAAATCAAGAGTCAGACACTTAACCAACTGAGCCACCCAGGTGCCTCACTTAGTTTTTTTTAAAAGGTAAAATTTTTATGAACTTTGTTTTGATTCATAAAGTCCAATTTTGTTTTAAAATTTTTTTGTTTTATATAAAATTCTGCTGCCAAGATTTCCTGGCAACTGTTATTTTTTATGTATGTATGTATGTGTGTGTTAGGATAGCATTACCCTAATTAAATGCTGAAGAATGCACACCAGTTATTTGAAAAGTGTGCATATTTGAGAGCGGGGATGATTCTGTGGTCAGGTCCTTTGGGGACACTGCATACTCTAATACCTTCTTAGAGAAGCCACAAAATTCTTATTATCATATGAAGACTTTGAGAAGTCTTGTAAAACCCAAACCCAAGACAAGACAAAAACAAGCCTTTCCAAATTTGTTTAACCCTGCATCCCAAGTTTCTTTGCCACATTGCTATTTTCAAAGACTACTATTAAAATCTTATCAATGTTACTTTGAATACAGTTTGATAAACAACTTGGTTAGAACCTGGTTTTGCTCTACTTCTAATTCAGAGATAAACCTGTCATTTTGTTGGAACATTTTAAAAATGCATGCTGTTTATTGTTTTTTTTTTTTTTAATGCCCTGACTATGTTTGGTGCAACTCAGGTTCACAAATGGATGTTTACTTTCCCTTAAAAAAAAAAACTACATACTCTACTGGTCCCTGGGCAGTAGTGTGGTCTTTGTATACAAAGAACAGTATTATATTCAGAGTAAGTGTGCCAGATCAGAGAGGTGTGGTATTAAAAGGAATGAGGTTTTATTTAAGAATATATTCAGTAAGAGGCACCTGGGTGGCTCAATCAGTCAAGCATCTGGCTTTTGATCTCAGCTCAGGTCATGATCTCAAAGTCATGAGATTGAGCCCTACATTGGGCTCTGCTCTGACAGTGTGTAGCCTGTTTGGGATTCTCTCTTTCCCTCACTCTCTGTCCTTTCCCTGCTCTCTCTCTCCCTCTTTCAAAATAAATAAACTTAAAAAAAAAACATTCTGTAAAGGTTAAATGCTTTTTCAGTTCACCTTACAATGTTAGTATTGATTTTTTTTTTAATTCTAATACTTTAGAAAAAGTGCCCTATGGGAGAATGTAATCCTCATATAACCCGTTACATTTGTGGATTTTTTGCTCACAATGTATACATTTTGGAAGATTTTAAAATTAATGGTTATGCCCTATTAATGACACTGAAATTCTAATTTTGTGAGAAGTGGTGTTTATTAACTTTTTAGAAAATATTGTAACCCTAACTTGAACAGAGAATTTTTTAGGACAAAGGTTCCTGGCTCAGGTTAGTAAAGTTTGTTCCTCACTGTCAACATTGAGAACATACCAAGTGTGGAAAACAGACTATCAAGTTCCAGCTTGCAATTATCTCAAAATCATAATCTAATTTTTAGGCCTTGCAAAATACTACTAAGATTTCTATTCTAATCACTGTTCCCACCCCACCCCCCCACAAATAGGTGGGACTGCTCAACTCCAGCTATTAACATTATACTTTCGGCAAATAACGTTTAATATATGGTATACCCACCCTCAAGGATCTGATGGTCTAGTGGAAAGAAACAGACCAGTGAAGCCTTAATGATGGAACAGTATGTTCGATGCTGTCACAGATTATGCACATCTAAAGCAGACCAAGTTTAGAAAGGCTTGCTGGAATGAGTGACATATGAACAGAGTTTTAAAGAATGAGCAGGACTTAAAAAAAAAAAAAAGAATGATAAGCAAAAGAACTTTCAGGCAGGGGGAATATTAGAAATGAGAGTGAAAAAGAAAAATACAAAATGCCTTTGGTCAATTAGTAGCTCTCTGTGGCTGTATACATACCCTGAAGGGTGCACACCTGGATGGATGTGCAAAATGACCAAAAGCTCCATCAGTAGTGGGAAGGCTATGCTCTGTTTGGAGCAGAGGGTGCAGAAAGAGAGTCCAGAAGAAAGAAGAAAATTAAAGGCTATGAAAATAATCTAAGAAAGAAAAAGTCCAAGTGAATTAAGGAGTAGAGAGAATGGAGAAGATAAAAAGCTTATTAAGGAGACAATATCCCCAGAAGGGGCACCAGGGTGTCTCAGTCATTTGAGTGTCTGACTCTTGATTTCAGTTCTGGTCATGATCCCGGGGTTGTGGGATCAAGCCCCACATTGGGACATAGATATTCTCTCTCTCTCTCTCTCTCTCTCTCTGTCTCCCCCTCTGTTTCTCTCCCTGGCTCACACTCTCTCTCTTAAAAAGAAATATGTATCTACTCCTGAAACCATTATTATGCTATATGTTAACATGGATTTAAATAAAATTGAAAAATAAAAATAAATAAATCTAGCATCAAATAAATAAATAAACAAATAAAACTGAAAGCCTGTTATGAAATAAAAATACGAAGTACCTAGGCTACCTATCAGGCTTCTAGTTTGGGTCGGTGTTGCTCCCCAAGACAAAGAACAGGGAGAGAAGCAGGTCTGGAGTCCAGAATCACTTCATTATTGACACATAGTATAAGGGGCCTATGAGCAAGACATCCTGGACAAGTAATGTGAAGAAACAAGAATTATGATACACTGGAAAATAGGTCACGAGTGGGGTGGTGGACACTGCAGACTGGCTTGTCATTATTTCCAGGTCCCCTCTTGAATACATTCCTCGAATGCAAAGGCTGAAAACTTCAGGCTGCATTTCCCTCCTCTCTCGCAGGGAGGGTATCAGATCAGGATTTGGTTTTGCCAATTAGATGCACTCACATGAGCCTTGGATTCAAAATCGAGTAAGAGAAGGACAAGCTGGGCTTGAGACTTATCATGACGGTCCAGGACTTGGCAGAGGTGAAATGGTTCTAGAGAAAGAGAGGCGACAGCCACTTCTGATTCTATAGCTTGTGATCACAGCAGAGGTGGTAGGCCCTCGAACAGCCCGAGTCTTATGTATTGCTTTGATATGTTTTCCCTAGAAGTTTAGCCTATTCTATTTCTTCAGTTGTCCTAACCATTCTGGAAGAATGGTCAACATTTCCCTTTTATGTTAAACCAGATACTGCCTATTTCTGAAACAATGCACTTCTGAGTAACAGGGATGTGTGTAGCTCATGGAACTCTCAAGGAAATGGGAATCTGGGACAAATAATCCTACCTGGAAAGAACTGCATGAACATCAAATTATAGGAAACTGGTCCATGGAAACCATGGGAAAACAATTAATTTTCACATATGGTCATTTGATGGGAAATGAGGCTAACTCTTTGTTAGGCCTAGCAGCTATTACAATGAACCACTGGAGCATGAAGAGCACAATCTCACTGCCTCTAACTGTACTAGACAAAAAAAGAAAATAACCAACTCATAGTTTGATGTTCTCAGTACAAGGCACAGTCAGAGGTTGAGAGCACTGCGATTTTCCTGAAACAATCTTTTATCGCTGGCTACAGATGCTGGTGTAGCTGAACATCAGAAACATCTTAGTATCATGAAACATTAAAATACAGTGTAGAACAATGATGCTGAATGAAGAGGAGGGAATTGGGGATGATTACAAGGAATGTGAGATTTAGGCCTCAGAACTCCCCTTTGACACGCACATCCAGCTACGTTGGAATTCAGCAGCTCATCCCTCCAGGGGAGAATAGTTAGCCCAACACAAATTTGCTCCGAAATACAAAATTGTCTGTTGGAAGGGATTAGAGAGTTCCTGAGGCAACCAGAACATGAGAAACAAGATCACAAAGTGACCTGAATTCTGCTGTTCCCATCAAGGTATTTGACAATTCTTGTAGGGGGTACTGGGGAGGCAGGCAGGGAAACTAAGAGGGGCACCACAGAGAAGAAAGAGAGGGGCCCACACAGTGTTGACCACCTGCGCAGATCCAGAGAGACAGACACCTAGATGTGAGGTGGCCAAGATGCAGAAGAGAAGCAAGGCATGGAGATGAGAGCCCTACCCAGCAAGGTGTCTCTCCTCGAAGCATCTGCACAGAGACGAAGAAGCCACACTGGAAAGCCTCCGCAAAGGAAAATAGAATTTGGGGGATTCTCACAGTGTTGAGAACACAAAAATTAAGGTAAATGCCCACCCATGAGGCACTACAGAGTTTTACCTCAATTCCGGACTAAATCTTAACCCCAATAGGTAACAACAACTTTACTGAGATGATTAGGATCAATCACCCAGTCAACATGTATTCCTATCTAAATAGAGAACATGGATCTGAACATGAAAATAACCTCCAGAAATTAAACAAGAAAAACAATGCAAAAAAATATTTGACTAGACGCTGCATAAATAAGACTAGCATAGGGACTACACATATTGAAAAGATGCATAACGTTATTAGATATCATGGAAGTGCAAATTTAAATCACAAGAAGATACTGTGCACACTCACTAGGATGGCTGAAATTATTTTTTTTTCAGGAAACTAACTTTTATTTATTTATTTATTTGTTACCCGTCAGCATTTTATTTTTATTATTTTTTTTAATATATGAAATTTCTTGTCAGATTGGTTTCCATACAGCATCCAGTGCTCATCCCAAAAGATGCCCTCCTCAATACCCATCACCCACCCTCCCCTCCCCTCCCCTCCCCTCCCTCCCACCCCCCATCAGCCCTCAGTTTGTTCTCAGTTTTTAAATTTTTTTTCAACATTTATTTATTTTTGGGACAGAGAGAGACAGAGCATGAATGGGGAAGGGGCAGAGAGAGAGGGAGACACAGAATTGGAAACAGGCTCCAGGCTCTGAGCCATCAGCCCAGAGCCTGACGCGGGGCTCGAAGTCACGGACCGCGAGATCGTGACCTGGCTGAAGTCGGACGCTTAACCGACTGCGCCACCCAGGCGCCCCTGTTCTCAGTTTTTAAGAGTCTCTTATGCTTTGGCTCTCTCCCATTCTAACCTCTTTTTTTTTTTCCCTTCCCCTCCTCCATGGGTTTCTGTTAAGTTTCTCAGGATTCACTTAAGAGTGAAACCATATGGTATCTGTCTTTCTCTGTATGGCTTATTTCACTTAGCATCACACTCTCCAGTTCCATCCACGTTGCTACAAAGGGCCATATTTCATTCTTTCTCATTGCCACGTAGTACTCCATTGTGTATATAAACCACAGTTTCTTTATCCATTCATCAGTTGATGGACATTTAGGCTCTTTCCACAATTTGGCTATTGCTGAGAGTGGTGCTATAAACATTGGGGTACAGTGCCCCTATGCATCAGTACTCCTATATCCCTTGGGTAAATTCCTAGCAGTGCTACTGCTGGCTCATACGGTAGGTCTATTTTTAATTTTTTGAGGAACCTCCACACTGTTTTCCAGAGTGGCTGCACCAGTTTGCATTCCCACCAACAGTGCAAGAGGGTTCCCGTTTCTCCACATAGGATGGCTAAAATTAAAAAGGCAGGCAACGCTAAGTATTAGCAAGAATGGGATGCAATGGGAATTTTCACACATTGCATGGAAAATTGCATATTGGTATAAAAAGCATACTCTGTAACCAAGTGATTTCATTTTCCAGTATATATCCAAGAATAAGCTTCACATATATTAACTGAAACACATAGGTGGATAATATTCAAAAAGCATTATTAGTTATAGTAATTTTGGAAATAATCCAAAAATCTTCAATAAGGTTGGCTAAATAAATTGCAGCATATTTATAAGATAAAATACCGTTGTGTATTGCTTCTCATGTGGGAGCCATCTTGGCGGTTTCTGGAAAACATTTCTGAGTGTCACAGCTAGCGTAAGTACTAATGGCATTAAAAAAATTTTTTTAATTAACCAATTTTAAGTTTTTCTTTAAATTTTAGTTAATTAACATATAGTATAATACTCGTGTCAGGAAGTAGAATTTAGTGAGTCGTCCCTTACGTTTAACACCCGGTAGCGCTAACGGCATTTCGTGGGTAGAATCTAGGGACGCTGCTGAACATCTTACATTACACAGCACGGCCCCTGTGACAAAGAATTATCTGCTCCAAAAGGTCCGTGGGGCCAAAGATGGGAACCCTTAGATATTAGTTTTCCATAACATCACAAATTACCACAAACTATCACAAACGACCACAACACGAGTGGCTTAAAACAACACAAATGTATTCTCTTACAGTTTTGTAGGCCAGACGTCCACTGCAGGCTGCCCTGGGCTGCAATCGCAGGGTTGACAGGCCTGTACTCTTTTCTGGAGGCTCTAAGGGAAGAACCTTTTCTAGCTTCTAGAAGACACTCAGTTTTCATTACTGTATTTTATACTTTTTAAATTTTGTGGCCCCTAAACCACTTCCTTCATCTTCAAACCTAGCAAATCCGGCTGAGCCCTTCCCACAAAGCTGTCTCTGACCCACGGTTCCCCCTCTTCCACTTTTAAGGACCCTCATGATTACCTTGAGCCCACCTGGAGAATCAGAATAATCCCCCTATATTAAGGCCAGCTGATTAGCAACCTCTTTCCGTCTGCGAACCAATATTCCTTTGCCTTGTGCTGTAACTCAGTCACAGGTTCTAGGTGTTAGCATGTTGACATCTCTGGAAGACACAATTGTGCCAACCTTACCCCTCTAGAAAGCAATGAAAAAGACTGCACCACGACTGCACAGAGCAGAACTCCTGCATCTCACAAACATGATGGTGAATGGTTGACACAAAAGAGTATTTACATTATGGTTCCGTTTGTATAGAGCTCAAAAATAGGCCAAACTAAGCATATTTTTAGTTTGATGGGGATCGAATCATGATTTTCTGATCCCGCAGGGAGCGTCCTGAGCATAACACAGGTGGTAGAGCCAGAACTTTAGTAAAAGCTTTCTAGTGACCAAACAGCTTCCTGATGCTACACTTGACCGGTCAGAACTGGGATAGCAGCTTTCTGTTAGCATATTCTGAGGGTGGCTTTGGGGCTTTTCTAGAAGTTCACCCTCACCTCCATTTCTTCAGCCCTCCCAAACATCCTGGAAGTGATTTAATCCTCTAAAATAAATCCCTTTCTGCTTAAAGTAGCTTGAATGGATTAGATGCTCTGTAACTGAAAATTCACCATTATGAGGCATTAACAATAGCTGAATAAAAGCTCTTTGTCGGTCAGCTTGAAGTATGAAGCATTGCGGTAATACTTTACAAATATTATCCCATTTAATCCTGACAATTATTAGGTATTATCATATATCTTAAGTGATACAATTAAGAATCAAAGAGAGGAAGTTACTTATCCACAGCTAATTATGGTGGTGTTAGGAAGCAAATTCAAACCTGTGCAGGTCAGGCAATTCTTGCACTTTGCTGCTCAGTTTCATCGGCCTTTCAGACTGGAAACATAAGGTCTTCCAATAAAGACTCAAATAGCTCAAAGGAGCATGGAGACCTTGATTCCCAGCCCCCCCCCCCTCCACTGATGAGCTATGATGGTGTACCACTCATAACACTTGATGTAAACAATAGATTCTGTTCTGACTAGTTGAATCAGAAAAGCAATGTATGAAGAATAACAGATGGTTAATGAATTCACCGGGATACTTTGGGGGCAAAAAGAGACTCAAAACTAAGCTTTTGCTGGTAACACTGCAAAACATGACATGGGAATGGACTGTGGAGGAAACTGTGCCCAGTGCTTCTGCTGGATGCCAAAGAGCAGACGTTCAGCGTGACTGCACAGCCGCCAGGGCTAATTGTGCTTGTGCGCCCAGCAAGCCCAGCACTGCCACCTGTGGGAAGCCAGTGCTGTCCCTGCTCCTACATCCCACATCCACTTGTTCCCCCTCGTTTCTGACTAGAAGGCTCAGCAGGTGTGTCTGACTGTGGTGCTCTGGTCACCTGCCTTCACACTCTCTGCAAAGGAAGCTAACAATTTGCTTCTGATTTTCACGTTGTAAATGTCATACCGTGGACATTTCCCCCCGAACAGAAAAGCCCTACAAAGATGGTGGGGAACGAAGAACGTGATAGATGTCTATCACAAACAAGGTTTAAGTTTAGTACCTACTGTATTTTGTACCGACATACTGAAAGAGTGAAGAGTTTACTAGTCCTGTTTCGCATCGGTAATTACAGCTGGATGGCATTTACTGATAACATTTTGAGAACCTGTCATTGGCTCTGCTCTGTGGAAAACGAGCTGCTAGTTTAAAAGAAAAATGTTTCTTTAATGAAAAATTATGGTAGACAGTGTTCACTTCACCAATTAGCCATCTCACAAATGAATAAAACAAATGGTCATTAGCATGCTGCTGATTTCTCAGTTGTGCATAATTCTGTTATAGTTTTGAGCCTATAGAGGCTTCCTTGTGTTTGTAATGGAATTTTTTTATACACAGATGTTAGAGTACTGTCATGAAAATAATTGAAGAATTATGAATTGGACATATAAATTTTAATCACCAGCACTTTTAATTAGGCTCATTTTATTTTTCTTCTGAACATATGATTTTCCATGATGATTTCACTTCACTAATTCTTTATAGACCTTTAAAAGATCACTGTTAATAACTACAGTGTATATTTAGGATTTCAAAGTTCCACTCTCTAGATATATATAAACAGATGAACTGAGCACATCTTTACATCAGTCAAATTTCAGTTCCTTTCTCAGAGCTCCCACAGTTGGTGACTCTCCCCTGCTTTCCCAATTTCACTGGCTTGAAATAAATGCGGTCAATACACAACCCCTCATCAGGGAGAAACTAGGAAAACATATTTTTCTGTGGGTTAAAAATGATTTATTTTCATCCATATTTGTCAGGACTTTTTTTTATATGTTACTCTCTGGCCTAAGTGGTATCAATTTAGCTGCCATGGCCTTATTAACATGAGCATTTTAAGACTTGTTTCAAATGGGATGGTAGCTAGCTCTTTACTTCCTTTTTTAAGAATGGTAAGCTGGGGTACCTGCGTGGCTCAGTCAGTTAAATGTCCAACTCTTGATTTCTGCTCAGGTTATGATCTCATGGTTCGTGGGTTCAAGCCCCACATCTGCCTGTGCACTGTATCAACACAGAACCTCCTTGGAATTCTCTCTCCCTCTTTCTCTGCCCCTAACGCACTCTTCTCTCTCCCTCAAAATAAATAAATCATTAAAAAAAATAAAAAAGAATAGTAAGCCTGATTTATATTAAAAAATAGTAAAAGAGTTAATTAATTAATGTAAACAAACAAGTATGACCTTTCTTGGATTTGTCTGATAGGAAGCAGATGCTAAAAATATAGAGACGGGTGTTAAATGGACCAGTTGGCACAAGGTACTAACATTTACACAAGGAAGACAGACATAGGGAAATAACTATATAGACCAATAAGCCACTTTGTTGGGTAGATTAATATTCCCTGTAACAAAATCCTGACCCATCTTATGTTCCTTCCTCCCCAGTTATCCTATCACTTCCCTCCTTCCCTTTTTTAAGATGTTTTTTATTTATTTATTTATTATTTTTTTTTGAGAGAGAGAGAGAGAGAGAGAGAGAGAGAGAGAGAGAGAGAGAGAGAACACAAACAGGGGAAGGGCAGCGAGAGGGGGACAGAGGATCTGAAGTAGGCTCCACACTGACAGCAGGGAAATCATGACCAGAGCCAAAGTCGGATGGTCAACGGAATGAGCCACCCAGGTGCCCCTCTCTTTCTCTTTTAAGTAAATTGTTTTGAAAGTTGCTCTGGCAAATTTTCCATCTTCTGCTTCATCTAAAATCATTTATGTGTGAATTCTGCCAACGTGTTCCCCGACAAGGTCACTGAAACTTCTCTCACCAAAGTCACCATACTCCTCTTCTTACTTGGTCCTGTGGCAGGATTTGCCAGATGTCCTGCTGACTGCTCTGTCCTTATGGAAACACTTGACCCTTCCTTTCTGTGACACTTCACTGCCCTCAATTCCTTCCTGTGTTTACACATTTCATTTGGGCCTTTTTGCAAACTCTTCTATTTGTGTCTATCTTTTCAGGTTGCTCTTTCTTGGGAATTGGTCCTAATTGTCCTCTTATTGTGTATATTCCCTGGGACATTTCAACCATACTTACTGCTTAAATGGTCATTTACACATTAAAAACTCAAAGCTCCAACACATCACTCATCATCCATTTCCTGAAACCCACACTCACTATCCAATTGCTATGGAGCATGATATCTGGACTTAAGAGCACCCTGGCATAGCACTTTCCCCAAATGTTCACAAGTGAGCTCATGTTTCAAAACAGTGATTTTAAAACATTTTGCTTTCAGTCTTAACAGCTATTGAACCCTGCAGAGCTTTTCCATTTGTGCATTATATCTACAAAATTTTGCCACAGAGCCTTTGAAAACTTTACAATTTATTTATTTATTTGGGGCACCTGGTTGGCTCAGTCGGGTGTGTCTCCGATTTTGGCTCAGGTCATGATCTCCGGTTTGTGAGTTCCAGCCCCGCATCAGGCTCTGTACTAACAGCTTAGAACTGGGAGCTTCGGATTCTCTGTCTCTCTGTCTCTCTGTCTCTCTCTCTGTCCCTCCCCTGCTTGTCCTCTCTCTCTCTCTCTCTCTCTCTCTCTCTCTCTCAAAAGTAAAGAAACATTAAAAATTTTTAAATAAAAAAAGAAAATGTATTTATTAAAAAATAAACCCATTACACATTAACCCATATAACATTTGTATGAAAAAAACTGTGTGTGGAAAGCAAAAATCTTAGTGAGAAAAGTAGCATTGTTTTTATTTTTTTGCAACTCTCTATAATATATGGTCAAACACAAAATAGGTTGATTCTCATATCTGCTTCTATATTCATTCTGGAAAATTTAGTGGTGCAGTACCAAGAGTAAATGAGAATTAAAAAAGCAAATGACATGAAAATATTAATATAAAATTGACTTTTACCTCACTGACCCCCTGAAATAGTTTGAGAGAGCTTTAGGGATGCCCAGATGACATTTGAGAACCACTGATACGAAGTATTACTAGAACCAGTGAGGGAATGGCTGAGCTGACCTACATTAAGGATCTCAGCTAGATAGTTGTAACAGAGGATCAAAATAAATACATAGTGCTGGTAAAAGTGGGGTTGAAAAGGGTGAGCATGGGCCCAAATTGGGAAAGGAAGGATAAAAGTCAGGGAGAAACTGTCTGACCAAACCAGATTGTGGATTAAGTATACATACGAGACGGTTCTGAGGGCCCACCTAAGTTGGAAGGCCCATGACTTAATGATGTCTATGAAGGTACTGATGAGATGGAGGGAAAACGACACAGCTAGGATAATAACCAAGACATAAGAGCCTACACTAATGTGAGTTAAGGGGACAAGACATATTGTGGACAACAGAAAGAAGAGTCAAGAGCATGGAATAATGATAAAAGTACAGGAACCCTGATTGGGCAAGGAAGCCACCTTTCAGAAAAAGGATAGGCATCCCAGTGTTCATCCCAGTGTAGTTTTGACTACAATCAGCAGGGGCCCAGCATCTTAAATATGATGCATCACATGAAACACCAAGACAGAAACATCTCAAGAGTTGGGTACCACAACGCAAAAAGCTTTCAACCAGGAAGATGGTGCAATTTGGTTTAGTAATCTAATGGATATAGAAACAATGGATGGCTCCAGTTCAGGATTTTCTGTGGGTCTTTTTTCCTGATGTGTCCAGCTAGATGACCACAAAAGAAAGGTTTCCAGTTGTTCCATCTGTTCTAAATCCCCCCAAGAGTAGAACTACCACCAACGGCCAATCAGATTATGCATTTACACAAAGCTCCAGGCCATCAGGCCAGGAGCAGCTGAAGCTCTGTCCTTGCTCTGCTTGCCAAGTTATAGACCTGACTGGTGGTCATCGTTCAGACAGTGGCTTTTCTAACACCATCCCAGAAGGGGGGTGTTTTTCTAATTTGCAGCAACATGTCACAGGGGCAAGCTGTGGCCTTGCATGAGAGAAACGTTTTCAAAACTGAACAGCATGATGGTGCTTCAGTGGCCAAATGACATCTTTTCTCCCGGTAAGAAGAAAAGCCCTAAAACAAAGTTACCACGGCAGGAAAATCTAGTTCTTGTGTTAACAAACACACAAAGAGTTGGTGTTTGCGAATGCAAAACATTAGCTATAATCTTTAACTGTTATCTTGTAATTTGTCATTTATATCTAGCTACACACAAAAAAGAGATCACCTAATTAGAACTTTAGCAGAACTGGCACCTTTGGGGGACTTTGAAGGGATAGTTGAGCACTAAGACAGCCAGGAAATCTTGATGACCAGCCTCCTTCATCATTGTCTAATGTTTCTATTTACAAATCCCTTGAGCTCATCCAGGATAAGTGAAGGCCCAGTTTCAGAAACAAGAGTGTGTAGAATCTATGCTCTGGAAACAATTTACACAAGGCTATGACTGTGGCAGCTGAGGTATGTGGTCGTACTGAGAATACTTAGCATCATTTGAATAATCTGATTTCTTTCCCAGAATTATCACACAAATCAATAAGAATTCTTAAGCATCTTGCATGTGTAGGGGATATTTTTTTAAGTCTGTACATACGTATAGCTTTCCCAGCCTCCCTTCTTGGGTAGTGGAGCGGGGATTACTCCTTTCCTAAACTGTATAATTTGGGAGGAATTGTGGAGCCCAGTCTATTCCTCACCAACACAAAGGTGGGTGCATGACCCATGCCAGAAAATCAGACTTTCTACTCTTGGAGTTCAGTTATTACACAGAAACACCCAGAGGCAGAAGGAAATTGGAGAGGTTTGTCTGATTCCTGAGTCTTTGCTATTAAAATACCTGAAACTATTCTGTTTAGTCTG
This sequence comes from Herpailurus yagouaroundi, assembly GCF_014898765.1. Taxonomy (NCBI): domain Eukaryota; kingdom Metazoa; phylum Chordata; class Mammalia; order Carnivora; family Felidae; genus Herpailurus; species Herpailurus yagouaroundi. The sequence goes on along the minus strand of NW_024412423.1, from coordinate 17,344,507 downwards.
CTTTAAGGTTTAGTTTTCCTATTTGTCCTTTGATTTTGTAAGCTACATACTTTTCTTCCACCACATTCTTTTCTCCTCCTTAAGTGAAGCATGATTGTTTTCTGTTGATTACAAGCAAAGAAATATAACAAAATTAGATAGAAAAATTGGGTTCTAGCAAAATACTCTCACGAAAATGTGATTTGGATTTGGTTTTTGGATGAGATGCAGTAACTGTAGCAAGATTTCTGGATGAGGAGAGAGCCGCTCATGGCCAATCACAGCAATCAGGATGGATCAGTCTATTCGGACTAGTGACCTGGACCACGTGCCCACTGAGAATGACACTCTGGGATCAGGTGTTCGTCTGCAAAGCTAATTGAAATGTGATAGAGAATGCCAGACAGTGTGGTGGAATATTTGGTCCTGATGGACAAAGCTAGAGAAAACAAACTCATAATGTACAATACTCAGTGAAAACATAGGATGAGACCACTAGCCTCCTGTGACAGTGCTAAAAAAAATTATTATTGACTCCAGCAGTAGGTTAGAGATCACTGAAAATGAAAATGAAAAAATGATTTTTTTTGAGTTGTTGAATTATAGAAGCCTATGGATCAATAACCTTGTCAGGGTTTTTCAGGTGAAAGTTAGAGCTTTGATCAAATAAGAGTGAGATTTGGATAACTGAAACAATGAAATAGGCGATGGTTTTGAAGGCCTTGAAAGCCCTGGACCACTAAATGCATCTGAAATGATTTTTTTTTCAAGTTTATTTATTTATTTTGAGAGAAAGGGACAGAAAGAGAGAGGGGAAAGAAAATCCCAAACAGTCTCCTCCATGTCAACGCAGAGCTTGACAGCCCATCACAGGCTTGATCCCATGAACCATGAGATCATGACCTGAACCAAAATCAAGAGTTAGGCTTAACGGACTGAGCCACCCAGGTGCCCCTCTGAAATGATTTTCACTGCTACTCTCTTGGATGAATAAAATGTGCCTCCCTGAAGAAGAAAAGCTAAAGCTTCTACTAGTGCCTTATTCTAAGTAAGCAGGATTTAAAAAATCTCAACTTTGCTTAGGTGATAAAATGAAAAATAAGACTAAAAATTATTACAAGAATTCATAAATGTAAAGTGCCTGGGGAAATGAGTATTTTGCTTAACCAAGGATGATGAAAATAAATTTTTGGATTAGGCTAAATTTTTTATGAGAGAACTTTTGAGAGTTTCTATATCAAACATGGGAGCTCTATTTAGACGTAAACATTTTCCAGGTTCATTAAGACAACTTAGAGTGAACACAGACCATAAGTAGCAAAGGAGAACAGAAACATCTTGACATAATTTGGAAGACAGACTTGAAAGAGTTTGGGACACAAAAGTTCTAGATTGAAAATCCTATGCTTTCAAAACAAAAACAAAAACAAAAACAAAAACAAAAACAAAAACAAAAAAACAACTCTACCTCATTCCAGGGCTTTCACACTTGAGATGAAGAACAGATTGATGAGAGAGGGATGAGAATCTTTAAAAACAATTTTGATGGATGTTCATTCCAGGTCAGGAATTCTAGTGGAAAAGATGGAAATTGAAATGGACAAAATGGGTGACTCAGTTGTTAAGCATCAGACTCTTGATTTTGGCTCAGGTCATGATCTCACTGCTCTTGAAATCAAGATCTGCATCTACTTCCAGCATGGAGCCTGCTTGCGATTCTCTCTCTCTGCCTTCTCTGCCCCTCCCCACTCATGCACACATGCTCTCTCTCTCTCTCAAAATACATAAATAAACTTGAAAAAAAAAAAGAAATGGACAAAATTGGACTCTATGATTTTAGCAAAAATGGGAAGACCCTGGAGGGCAGTGCCTATATAGTGGCAAATGGAGAAGAATTGGAAGAGATGGTGTCTCAGGGAATGACTGACACTCGGAATTCTCTAGAAGGGTTACATAATTATAGAGGCCCACCAAAATAAAATATTCAGAAAGTAATTTAGGCTTTACTTAAATTGTAAAAACCCCAAATTCTAGGTCTGGTAAACAGAGGCCTGATTTGAGTCTTAACAGTAGGAAGTCCCAACCACTACCTAGGTCTCGTGCCTGAGTTATATTAAGAGTCAGAAGGCTTTGGGGCGCCTGGGTGGCACAGTCGGTTAAGCGTCTGACTTCAGCCAGGTCACGATCTCACGGTCCGTGAGTTCGAGCCCCGCGTCGGGCTCTGGGCTGATGGCTCAGAGCCTGGAGCCTGTTTCCGATTCTGTGTCTCCCTCTCTCTCTGCCCCTCCCCCGTTCATGCTCTGTCTCTCTCTGTCCCAAAAATAAATAAACGTTGAAAAAAAAAATTAAAAAAAAAAAAAAGAGTCAGAAGGCTTTGGATAAAGAAGTAGTCATGTACCATTAAGGAGGTGTGAAGAATTCATCAAATTAACACTTAAGTGGAGCACAGGATACAGATGGTAGGTTGTGGTGGTTCAGCAACAAACCTCAAGAGACAATGAAATACCAATGTTGATTACTCATAGGTACTGGGGGAAGTACCCCAGCATACCATGGGGCCATCACATGGGGGAAGTCAAGGCAGAGTGCAGACAGAGAGCCCGGACCTGGCCACATGCCTTTATTAAGGTATATGGGTGGAGTACTTTGGAGTTCCCAGGTTCAGTCCAGATTGGTCAATTCAGACTGAAAGAGGAGGGTTTTGGGAATCTCCATGGTCAGGTCTTACCTAAGGGGCATACCATGGGAAGGCCCTGGGAGGCAGGGGAGGCTACTGATCACAAGAGCTATTGGAAACATCAGATCAGGAACTTGCACCTGCTGGTGACTCTGTGGGCTATTATCTAGAGCATGTGCGTGCAAGCACATGGGGGTGGCGGTGGTGTGCTTGTGTCGGTTTAAGATCACTTCAGGTTGCTTGGCCAAACAAAAGGGATGCCAAGGCAGCAATACCATGGGGGAGATTAACTAAACTCATGACAGAGAGACACTGTGGTAACGCACAGGTGTGTACCTCCATCTACTTTTTCCTAAAGAAACTCGAGTAAGGAAGGACTGGTAGCTGGGAGATGACATTACTTTCTGGAGGTCTAGGGTCCCAGTTCAGCCAGATAGACCCAACGGGCATTACCTGGCATGAAAATGTGCCTAAGCTAAGTTTGTTTCATGGTACGTGAAGGGGATCTTCAGTATTATTCGTGGTTATTTCCCAAGTCCCTTATTGTATAGTTGGAATACATATCTCAAGCAACTGCAAGAATTCTTTACCCATAAAATAAGTCCTTTGGTCTCTTTTGTTCTCCCAAACTAGCAAATTCAAAGTGAAATAATTTCACTGGGGGAAATGCAACATTGGTATCTATAGTCTGATCACATCCTCATTAAATTCCACAGATGGGGAGTTAGAAATACTGAAAAGTCTTGGGGAATGGCAAAGGGTTATTATAAACCTAATCAGATGATGACGTGAATTGCTGTTTGTGTTTCAGATGTGGTTTTCTTACTGAGGCAAATTAATGCAACTCCCGGCACATGGTAGGAAACTATGTCAGCTGAATATATTTGTCTATTTTTATAAATAGCATAACAATTTTGCTTTAACCTAGCAGCACAGCACTACACCCTTACCATCTAGACTCAGATTTATTTACTCTTATAACAAATGCTACTTTCTAGTTTGGACTGAGATTTGTCACGGCAGTATACCGCAGGCCTTCACAGTGTGGTTTACATATTGGTAACATCATGCCTGTATGCCTCAGAGAATAGGAAATAACAGGGACCCTAGATGTCTTGGTGTTGTTTCTGATGGTGAAACCTTTGGTCAGATTTCCCTATTTAAATCCAAAATCACTTCACACATAAAATTAAAGACTTCTTTCTCTCTCTCTCCCCGCCTCACTTCCCTCCAGGAAAAAGAAAGGATATAATAGTAGCAAATAGCAAATGTAAGTGAGTAAAATACAGCATTTCAGAAAAATTAATTTACTATGTTGTAGCAAATGGAATGTGTGACATTTTCTGCATTCTTCTAAGAAATACATGTCTTAAATAATGACATTTTATATCAATGACACTTATAAAGGACAGGAAGGACCTGCACATTGAGCCTTCCTTATATGAAACAGTGAAGATTTGGTAGAACTCACCTGTGAAACCATCTGGGCCTGGAGCCACATGTATTTCTTTAGGCAATTAACCATTCAGCCTGTTTTCAAATTTATTCACATAATTCTACAAAATAGAATCTTAGTATTAAAAAAAACCCTTCTATTTCAAATATTATTGCCTATCTTATCACTATTTTGTGTGTCTGTGCTTTTGCCTTTTTTCCCTTGATCAAGTTAGCTATATTTTTTTGTTAGTTTGAGCTATTTTGCTGATCTTTTACAAAACAAAGTATTTTCATTTATTAAGTTTTCTAGTTTTTCTATCCTCTAACTCATTAATTTCTGTCCCCTATCCGGTATTTGTTTTTCTTTTAGTTCTATCTTTTGCCAGGTACCAATAATATCCCATTAAAAAAAGAAAATTTGGCAATATGAAGAGCTCAGAATTATTGTCTTCCTGCCAAGAGATGGTAAAGATAATTAGAACAAAATGTTTTCTTATTAGAGTCTTGTGTATTGTGCCTAATAAAGTATTATCTGATTCATTAAACATTTGTATTACCAAAAATATTTTGAAAGCCTTAGCCTGGACATAACATATATTAACTAATAAAAGAAATACGTCAGAAAAGGAAATGGTTTTGCCTGAAAGGCATATTTATCACAATATTTTAAAAAACTTTACTTGCCAGGGCTCCTGGGTGGCTCAGTCAGTTAAGCGACTAACTTCGGCTCAGGTTATGATCTCACAGTTCATGAGTTTGAGCTCTGAGTCAGACTCGGTGCTGACAGCTCAGAGCCTGGAGCCTGTTTCAGATTCTGTGTCTCTCTCTCTCTGCCCCTCCCCACTTGTGGGCTCTCCATCTCTGTCTCTCTCTCTCTCTCTCAAAAAATAAACTTTAAAAAAATAAATAACTTTATTTATCAAAAGAATGTTGAGGAAAATATATCTCACTGTTTTATATTTTATTCTTATCAGAACATTCAATTTATGAAGCTTATTAAAATGCAGATTTTAAGGCAGTCTATGGGTCTTACTTCATTGGAAAAGAGTGGGAAATTACATGAAAAATACTGAAGTGATGGGAAAAGAAGCATGTTTACTCTCAGGCTGATAAACTAAACAATAGAAAATGAAAACATTACTCTTTTTTTTCTGTTGTCTTTTTCTGAATGTAAAATGAGTTCTCTCTTTCATCTCTCTGAATCTTCATAATACTCAGCACATTATTAGAGTCGTGGATTGTTAGTGCACGTGTGTGTGTGTGTGTGTGTGTGTGTGTGTGTGTGTGTGTGTGTGTTTTACTTTGGTTTTTCAATCTAGGCTGTAATTCTAAAAGGACAATGGCCAGCATTCTCTTTGGGCTCACCTGAACTCCAAGCTAAGTGCCAGGCATACTGTAGCTAATGAACACAGAATATATTTCATTCACCTAAAAGAAAATCTTCTAGTTATCCACTTTGTCATGTTCATCCTGTGTTCCTAAATTAAAAAGTAAAAGCCTATCATCAAATTCCATATAAAGTAAATTCTGGGTCAATTACACCCATTGCTAAGGCTGTAAACAGTGAGAAAGACTTGTGGCTATGCGATGCTTTTCCATGGTGATGCAGGGACAGGCAGATACTGGAAAACAACATCCTACTCAGGGAAAAGAAAAAAGGACAGAGATGTGTTGGCCCAGAAGTCGGTGAACACTAAAGACTGAAGATAAAATTCCTCACCTATTTCATTTATCTATCTATCTATATTTTTTTTGTGGTGGGATTTAATTTTTTTTTATTTTGAGAATGAGAGTGTGTGTGTGTGTGTGTGTGCGTGCGCGCGCACACGCGCATGTGCATGGGGGAGGGGCAGAGAGAGAGAGGGAGAGAGAGGGAGAGAGAGAGAACCTCAAGAAGGCTCCACAAGACCTGAGCCGAAACCAAGAGTCAGATGCTCAACTGTCTGAGCCACCTAGGTGCCCCGGGAATTTTTTTTTTTTCAAAATTTTATTTAAATTCTACAGGAGTAGAATTTAGTAATTCATCACTTACATATAACACCCAGTGCTCATCATAACAATTGCCCTCTTTACTACCCATCACTCATCTAGCCCATCCCCCACCTACCTCCGTTCAATAAATCTTCAGTTTGTTCTTTATCTTTAAAAGTCTCTTCTGATTTGTTTCCCTCTCTCTCTTTCTCTCTCTCTTTTTCCCACTTCCCATATGTTCATATGTTTTGTTTCTTAAATTCCACATCTGAGTGAAATCATATGATAATTGTCTTTCTCTATTTCTGTAATTTTTTAAATATGGGATTTCTTACGGTTAACAGTGTACTGATGATAAAAATTTCAACATAAGTAAACTGATACAGTAATTCTAGCCTTCATGCACCTGAGTATTCCAAAATGGCCTGAGATTCTAGGTTGTCAATTTAGTCACTTAAAGAACTTGCCTTTTTCTATTCCCAACAGAATTTTTTTTTCATATTCTTATTTTCTTCCCAGTATATGACTGAGCCCAGAGCTGGAGATAATAATGGTCAACTTCTCTATCTCAAAGAATTTATAATAAGGCAGTGGTTAACTTCCCATCTTGGGAGACTGTTCTCATAAGATAATTTCACATTGGAAAACCACAGAACTGAACATTAAGTTATGTTTAACATATTCATTAGGAGACACTGCATTACAAAAAAAAAGCAATCCACCCTTTAGAATGGATATTAAATGGAGATTAAAGATTTTAGAAATGCTTAGACAATTGTTTTGAGCAACCAACAATTTCTACCAACACATATCCAACACAAGAGGGAGAGAGAAGAAATATTGTAATGATAACAGGATTTAAATGCACTCAGGAACAGCTGAGGCAAAAAATAATTTAAAGAAATCATAAATCTAGAAATGCCCAGATTACTGTTTTAGTTATTAAAAAGTACTATTTTCTGTCTATAAGATGCTTTGCTACATGTGCTTTTCATTATTCCTCAACTTCAGATGGCTGAGACCCTCCAAAGCTAACCTGATCTTCTAATCTAGACAACAATGATGGGGTTTTTCTATCTATGAAAATACTCCTTCTTATTCAATGCTAGGGAGGGGCTGGATGGCTTCAGTGTCCAGTGGGCTAATGGTAAGAGATGGTCATCCTGGGGCAATCAGACACTGATATTTTCTGCATTGCATATGAAGCATCCAGCTGAAAAAACCAGAAATAATGCCTTACCTCCAGAAGATGAGGCTAAATTTAATCATTTCTGAGATCTTAATCTAAGGGTTTTCACATTTTTTTTTGCTAGTATTGCCTAATGGATTTGTTAAAAATGCAGATTTCTAAAACCCATTCCCAGAGTCCATGATTCTAGAGCCCAAAAAGCCATTTTTTTTTTAAAGAGCTTTCTGTTTGGTTCTAACCTAAGCAGTCTATGTAGCACATTTTGACATTGGTTTAAACTACATTCTGGATACCTTATAACCTTGGATAATCAATTACTGTACTATGATATTTCACACAAAATGTCACATCACATAATTTCTATATTATTTCTACTGCCATGGATGACAAGCTTTAGAAGCATCGTAGACATTGAGGAAATGGAATCTGAAAGAGGTTCTTGGATATTTCATAAAGGTTTAAGAAACAGGTTAAGGTCAATTGATGGGACTGTTGTGTTTTGTTGATGTTACTAGCTCACTGGTATGTCTGTCTGGTGACTCCTTTTCCTCACTGTGGTTTTTCCTACAGTAAACATAGACAAAGAGATAAAGTCCTAGATAAGTTTGTCACCTTTAAATGTCTTCCTGTTTGCTGAGGCCACCCCTTATTTACATTCCAGCTTCATGCTGTAAGCGGCCTGACGTAACCATGAACAGAACTGCTGAAGACTTACGAGAAAATCCTGAGTTTTGGACCTTATTTTGTTGAACCTTGTTCAAGTGCAAAGTTTTGGTCAGAATTTTGAACAAATACAGGCAGCCATGTTGTTTCCATCCTACATTTGGCTCATAGTTGGCTCATAAGACAACTAAAACGCTGGCTCCCTCAATTAGCTTTGTTAAAGATTGGTTATGGCCACTGGCAACACCACCTTAGACTTAAGCAAGCAAGACCCTTGCTCTGGCTACTCCTCAGAGGGTACCATGCTTTAGAGTTTCTTCCTCAAAAATTTATAACTCCCAGGGCACCTGGGTGGCTCAGTCGGTTAAGCGTCCGACTTCAGCTCAGGTCATGATCTCACAGTTCGTGAGGTCGAGCCCCACTTCAGGCTCTGTGATGACAGCTCGGAGCCTGGAGCCTGCTTCGGATTCTTTATCTCCCTCTCTTTCTGCTCTTCCCCTGCTCACATGCTATCTCTCTCTCAAAAATAAAGATTAAAAAAAAATTTTTTTTTTAAATTTATGAGTCCCCTTCTGGTACCTGAAACCAGACTGTGCCAGCAATGTCATCTAGGCTGAAGCTCTATGTCCAGCTGAGGACCTAGTGGATCCAAGTCCCCATTTTTCCTTTGGGGAGCCCTCTGACCCTATAGTCCTCCCAATCATGTGAGGTTGATTGGATGTGCCAAAAAGCTTGAGGATTCTGCCTATTGCATCATCCCGTGAGCCAGTGGCCAGGTCCCAGTACCATGTGGGCAGCTTGGTGAGCATATCACTCCTGCTGCCAATATGGTAAGTGTTTTGTGAAATGGTGCAAATTCACACCTCCAGAATGATGCTGACATGCTGACTGTGGCTGACACTCATTCACACTGGGTGTGGGATAAGTGCATGGCTTTGGGATACTGAAGGCCCACTGCCAAATCATGGTCCATGTGTATGACCCTATTGATTGGCACCTACCCATGTGCATTCCAACCATCATACAGGTACTTCTTTAATATACAGCAGGATATTGTGCTTATTCTTTACCCTGCGTAGAGGGGGCTCCACTGGCACCCAGGATGTTTGTACCAACTCTGCTTGCAAGCTCACCACCCTGAGTGAGTAGTCCTTCTTGCAGGGCTACCCCTATCTCTTCAGAGGCCTTGAGGGCTTTCAGGACTGCTGCTAAAACACCATTGGTCCTTCTGATGAAAGTCTTCTCATGCTTCAGATCTAAGCAACTAAGAATTCCTAAACCATGGTGGTGACTGATATTCTGTTCACTCTGTCCATGAATACCTCCCTTATCCTTCTCACTGGTGGCAACATGTGGAAGGGAGCAGTGTGGCCAAAGATGAAAAAGATTACATTTTAGGAAAGCTGTGATCATGTGTGACCTAGAGTGACATAGAAGATATATTCTTCTACATTGTATGCAATAAAATTTGAAATGATGAATTTAACATGACCAGGAAATAAATTATTGGTCTCATTTCCCTGCATAATCTGGGTGCATATGCATTTGTGGTCATTATCAGTGAAGGTCAGTAACAGCCTTTGAGAGGATCATTGAAAGTCAGTGATCATGGGCCCTATTAAGGATGATACACTGTCATGAGTAATGATGGAACCAGCAGTAAATGAATGGTATTAGGGAATTACAGAGGCAAGGAAGTCTATGCTTCAATACAAAATAAAAACACAAGTTCAGAAGAGCACAACATTGTCTATAATAACACTGTTGCCACCTTTATTTTCACAGTGGGAGATATGAAATTAAGATGGTGCATGTGACAGTAAAGGTCACAACAAGTGGTTCTTCTACCCAAACAGGAAAAAATGGTATCTGAACACCACAAAGAATATTTATGTGCACTGGCTGGACAATAAACTCATATGTAAGTGGGGCACCTGGGTGGCTCAGTTGATGAAGTGTCCAACTATTAATTTTGGCTCAGGTCATGATGTCACCATTTGTGACTTCGAGCCCCATGTTGAGCTCAGTGCTGACGGTGAGAAGCCTGTTTGGGATTCTCTCTCTCTCTGCCCCTCCCCCGTGCTCTCTCTTTCAAAATAAATAAACTTAAAAAAATAAATATGTAAGTACCTTTTTTCTTCTCATTAAATATTCATCAATAAGCCAATAAACCCTACCTGTTTCAATATATGTTACAATGTCTTTAAATCAAATTGTTTCTATTGAAAAGCCCCATACAAATATGTGGCCAGGGATCTCCACACCCAGGGGCAGCCCCAGCGATATGTATCAGTGACCAAGGACCTAGGATCCACTGTGTGCTAAGCACTCCAAGCCTGGGACATGTATTAACACTAATCTCTAATCCTCATATCCTCTCTGTTGGGTAAGTTTTTTTTTTTTTTTTTCTAATTAACATCTTAAAAAGAGAAACAATTGAAGCTAAGCAACTTGTCCAAGGCTATGAATACAATATGAGTCAAGCGTGGATTTATTTCTACCCTGTTCAGCTCCCAAGACCAAGCTCTCTCTTATTAAATCATGAATATGAGCAATGGCAATGTATCACTCTACAAAGCAGATGTTTGGGAAGGCATACATACATATACATAATTTTACTACTAGCAAAAATATCTTTTGGAATCACCTCATTTGAAACGCCTTGAAAGAGTGTTTAAACCATGAAAACCACAACAATGGATAACAACCATTATCTTTACACAGGGGCAGGGACAGTCATCATTGGCCACAAACCTCTCTTGTATTCCCTGCTTCACTTGCCTGGCCCCACAGAGGAGGAAAAGTAGAGGATTATGGGAACACGTGAGAGGTCAGATGAATGTGGGTCTAGTACCCAGAGTACATTAAGGAGAGTAGCAGATTGAGGTTCATTTCTGTGCTCGCTGCTGGCAATGAGTACAGTCAATTGATAACACAGATATAATTGGCCAAAGGCTATAAGAGAAAATTGCTGGACATCATATTGCTGCACACCAAGGTCTACTTATATGGTACATTTAACTTTTCAAAGCACTTTAATATGAATTATATAATGTCAGCCTCTTCAGGCTGTGTGGGGACGGTTAGAAATGCAACTTGTCAACTCTGTACTTGAAATGTGTTTGTAGTCTGAAAATATGTACTCACAGAATGCTAGTGCTGCTTAAGACCGGCGTAACCTAGGATCAGCTAAGTTTTTATTTTCTGACATCAGAAAAGATGTGTAAACTTGAAATGGAGGTAACGATGAATGATGTAATATTAAAGTTACATGTTTTTGCCCTCATGAGCTAGTTGGCCTTAAATTGTAACTATTAATTTTGACCTTAGACTAATATCCTTTCATCTAAAACATTATATGATTTATGTTAAAATGGGATAGTTCTCTGTATATAGCTACGTGTGGACAGGAAGCATTGTCAACGTAATCATTCAATGAGGTAAAAGGCCATTAAAATTCATTGATTTTTCAAGAAATTTCAGTACTTTCTCTTGTCATGATCTTGGATCAGAACTGGATTAAATGATGGGTCAACCCAGTAGTTGTCACAGTGGCTGCCTACAAGACATGCTTAAACATCATGGAAATTGATGAAAACCTAAAATAAAAACACAGATCCAGTCCACTCATTCAGGTTGTTACTCTTTAGATAACCAGAAAAAAAAAAATACAATTTTGTCTCTCTCTTCTCTGCATATAAAAAAATGTCTTATTTTGAACTGAAAAGCATTACAGTATTAAATATGTAAGCCCAGGCCTGGGTGGTTCAGTTGGTTAAGAGTCTGACTTTGGCTCAGGTCATGATCTCACGGTTTGTGGGTTCGAGCCCCACGTTGGGCTCTGTTCTGACCCTGGAGCCTGCTTCGGTTTCTGTGTCTCCCTCTCTCTCTGCCCCTCCTCTGCTTGTGCTCTGTTTCTCTCTGTCTCTCAACAATAAATAAAAATGTTAAATTTTTTTTAAATGTGTAAGCCAAAATGCCCCCTAAGGGAGATGCTGGGGAATCTTTCACTTTCTGAGCATAATCAATATGTGTCCCCTCATCAAAATGGCTTTAGATAGACAGAATTTATATGAAGTAGTGGGTTAAGTCATATGGTTTGCAGTAAGAATCTGGGATAGAGCTAAATTACTATATATAATAAATCAAGAGAGAATAGTGGTGGTTTTAGTGGTACTGAGTGGAGAGGGCTATGGTAACACAGGACGGAGGCAGAGCAGAGAGAAGGGAAAGGGGACGCCTGATGTATGGGAGGTCAAGAAGGGAAACTTGGGAGAGGAATATATAATGAAAAATTTTGAAATGAATATTATACACTGAGAAATACAATCCCTTTCCATGTGACCTATGTTAAGTTTAATAAAATCACCATTATTTATTAATGTTCCTTTGCAAAGAGAGTTTTATTTGGGGAGAGCCCAAAGGAAAGGGCCAAGTTACAAAACTTAAAGAAAGAAGTCTATAACTTTTTTATCATTAGAGAATTATTTTCATAAAAAATATAAGCTGATAGAATCAGGAGAAAGAGACAAGCCATTGTGGTTAGAGAGTTCTAGTACATGCTTCTCGAAAGCAGATAGGTACAGGAAACAAACCATCACAAATATCAAAGTTGAATAATGTAATTAATAAGCTCAAACTAGGGGTGCCTGGCTGACTCAATCCAGGTTAAAGCATCCAACTCTTGGTTTTAACTCAGGTCATGATCTCAATTTTCAACTCTTGGTTTTACCTCAGGTCATGATCTCAATTTTCACAGGTTTGAGCCTCGCGTTGAGCTCTGCACTGATGTGCAGAGCCTCCTTGGGATTCTCTTTCTCTTCTCTCTCTGTCCCTCCTCTCTCTCTCTCTCTCTCTCTCTCTCTCTCTCTCTCTCAAAATAAGTAAACATTAAAAAATAAGCTCAAACTAATAGCTATAAACGTTAGATACTGCGCAGAGAATACATACGTTAAGCAATCACTAAATATATGTGAAATAGTTCAATTACCCTAATGTTTGGATAACTGACTCTATAGTATACCCAAAACCTGGCACTTCAACTTAATTTAGCATAGGCCACCTTTGAGTCCACATTTTGGACAGCTAACCAAGAAAACTGTTAAAGTCATTTCTAGCCCTTTAGCTTTGAATACAGAATCTCTGATGAGTGAGCCCTATCATTACATTTATCCTGATATAATTTTAAAAAATATAATGTTCATTTTATTTTTGAGAGAGAGAGAGAGAGAGAGAGAGAGAGAGCATGCAAGGGAGGGGCAGAGAGAAGGGGAGACACAGACGCCAAAGCATGCTCCAGGCTCTGAGCTGTCAGCACAGAATGTGACATGAGGCTTGAACCCACAAACCACGAGATCATGACCTGAGCTGAAGTCAGACACTTAAATGACTGAGCCACCCTGGCATCCCTATGCTGATGTAAATTTATATTGATTCCATCTCGATCAGATTCCATCTGATTCCATCTCGATCCATAGAATAAAAATCTATTCCTACATATATTTCCCAGCGTTCTGGAAAAGTCGTTATACTGTGTATATCAGATCTCCTCATGGATCATACTTTGTGTTTCATCCTTTGAGGCCTACTGAGTCCTGAGTTTAGTTATAGGTCTGTAAGCAAATAGAGATAGTGAGAGTAGTTCCTGAGGAATATCAGTTGTACCTTGCCAGATAACTACCTCCCGAGAAGCAGGTACAGGTTCTTCAGCCAAGAGAAGACTAACCTCATTAGGCAGAGGTTCAAAGTCTTCTTCTATAGACAAAGAAGGCTTGGCAGAATTTTGAGGTTCCAAGTACCAAGCTTCACTGGAATATGCCTATGTGATCCCTTTTCAATTATTCAGGTGCTATTCCAACTATATCAATGATCCAACTTTAACAATAGAGATCCTCTAGAATTCAGAACTCAATCTGCATTTGTAATTCAGGCATCCCCAGGATAAGGCACTGGGTTTGATTTTGAGAAATATCTTCCTTATGGCTATAACAGTTAAGAGTTTCCTTTAGGACAATTATTGAAGCTTTCGGTCCCTTAGGCAGACCTTAACCTTGGAATTTAAAGCCTTGAGCTCATTATTTTCCCTTCCCTCATTTCTGCAGCCTAACAGCCAACCAACCCCATTATACTCCTTATTTTCACTAGAATGTTCTATGGCAGCAATTACTAGGCCTCCCAGAGCAATTGCCTTCTACAGGCACATGTTTACAGTTATCCGTAGGTGATAATTTAAGTAATCATTGTGAAATTGTGTGCCATGCATGGTCAAGATACTTTTTCCCCTGGAAATGAGGTCATTAAGGCCTATAAGTCTAATCTGACCAGAGGATCCAGTCCAGAAAACTCAAAACCATTTCAGAGAACTAATCCTAAAGATTCCATTCCTCTGGAATCACTCTCGGCACCAAATTCCATACCAATCAGCCTTCTATACCATAATCAATTAGGATTTGCAGCTTATATGTATGAAGTAGATGTAACTATGGCCATAGATACAGATGCAGCTATATAGAGATAGAGGTACATAAATACAGATCTAGATTGGGTACAAGATTTGCTATACAGATGTGACCTTTAGACAACCATGGGAGTTTGTGAGTCAGTGTCTGTAAGGCTACTGTCTTTGCATTTAATGCTGGAGCCAGTCTGCAGGACAGGCAGTCAGGAAGGAAAGATGATGTAATGTAGGGAAGAGAGCAAAGACAAGCTGTGACCCCAAATAAGAGCTGGAACGTAAAAGGATAGACTGAAACACACCTGTGAACTGGATAGTATGGATGTAGAACAAGAGAGGCTATTGCTACTGTCCATCATCACAGAATGTGACACACACCTGGCTCAAGAATCAGGGTGACTAAAGGAGGATCAGGGGAAGGAGGGGCCCAGGGCAGCCCTTTTACTATCTCATTGTTCTGTCAGTTTCTGACGGAGGAGTATTGAACTCAGCTACAAATGTGGAGATGTCTATTTCTCCTTTAAATTCTATCATTTTTGCTCCGTGTACTTTGAAGATTTATTATGAGGTGCATACTTATTTGATTGTGATATATATATTTTTTTAAATCGACTACTCTGTCATTACAAAATGTCCCTCTTTGTCCTCAGTGATATTCCTTTCTCTGACCTCTATTTTGTCTGATATTATATGCCTATTCTAGCTATGTGTGTGGTTACTGTTCACATGACACAGCTTGGTCAATTCGTTTACTTTTAACCTATATGTATGTTGTTTTTTATTTAAAGTGTGTTTTATCAGATATCATCCAGTTTAGCTTTAAATCGCTAAACTAAAAACTAAACACCCTCTGTAAGGCTTACTGCAAAATCCCCTTTTGTTGGTTTTCCACAGTCAAATTCTTACTCTTGAAGTGCCACTGTATTAATGTATGTTTTCAGAAGGCCAGCTTAAAATAGAAATATATTTCTTGAGCTGAAGGGCACGTCAACAAATTTGTTATCAATCATCACCATATGAGTAGAAGGAATATTCCAGAGGGATTGCAACCCAGTGTAGGTAAACTCTGAAGCCTAGACAGGATTTAAAATGGAAATGGAGGCGCACCTGGCTGGCTCAGTCAGTTAAGTGTCCGACTTCAACTCAGGTCATGACCTCATGGTTCATGAGCTCGAGCCCTGTGTCGGGTTCTGTGCTGACAGCTCAGAACCTGGAGCCTGCTTTGGATTCTGTGTCTCCTTCTCTCTCTCTCTCTCTCTCTCTCTCTCTCTCTCTCTCTCTCAATCTCTCTCTTTCAAAAATAAACAAACATTAAAAAAAATGGAAATGGAATATGTAGGATGGCGTAAGTGACCATACATAATATAAAATAGATATACAAGTCGGGGGGGGGGTGGTAGACAAGAGAAAAGAAAGGAAGTAGATGTCTAAAAAGCATCAAGGGCAATGAAAAGAATTTCATGGTAGGTTTTAGAAGGAGAGAAGTAACTATTAAAAAAAAAGGCTTAGTAAATTTCTCAGTTTTTCTTAGGGCCAGAACTATATACTATCCTCAGTTAATCTCATTTCAGCTGGTCTATTTAGGATGTGGAAACCCTCAGAAAGGCCATCAGAAATAGGAGGACAGAGGTTTAATATGTCCTGAGTTAACTCAGTTCTCCCAAACAGTTCTTTTGTAACTTAACATTTTAACCTGTTAAATTCTGTATCATCTCCAAATTCTCACTATCAAGAGAGATGTCTCACTGCTTAGACCAACTATGGGCTTACACTATATTTGTGGTTCAGTTTTTTCTTCTGTGGAAACCATCCCATTTTTTCTGATGGCACATCACTTTCATAATTCTCTTTTTGCTTGGGGCACAAAATGACTTTTTCCATCATAGTTAGCTGCGTACCCAAAGTCTTGCTTATATCACAGTACTTAGGCTACATTTCTTTTCGGGCTTAGAGTGGCTGCATAATTCTCAATATCCCATCTGGCTTCAAATTGTTTAACCTAGTTAAAAGCTCTTCCAGCAAATAGAAAATGATCCCCACCTGCAATAGCCGAGGAGCACAAAAGCATAGTGTCACTTTGGATTCCAGATAGGCTAGGGACATATATCCTTACTAACAGTCATTGCACATGGTAACACGTGAAAATGCTGAGTCATAAAATACCATGGTATGCCACCACATCCTTATACACTTTCACATCTGCCTTAATTATGCTGCAGAGGAGGTGGGGGGCAATGGAAAATGGTAGAATAAAGCTGTCTTTCTTTGGCAGAACACTTCACTGCTTACAAATAATTCCTACAGAATGTTCACTCATGTGATCATTCCAGTGTTGTGAAGAAGGCCTGAAATGATTCATTATTTTTTAATGGATGAAGAAGTTCCAGCTGAGTGGGAGACTTTCCCAAGGTCACACCGGTAGTAACTAATTGAGGCTGAATTCTAGCCTCCCGACTTCTGACCTATTGTCTCTGCTGGTTGATTTTTGGCAGGGAAAGATAAAATGGACAGAACTGGCTGGTTCTGTGAGGCTGAGAACTCAAGAAACCGACAGAGATCACTCTGTAAGTAAAGCAAAGCCAGAATTTCACTTTTGCTTGAGTTATTAATTTTTTATAGCATAGATCCATTTTCAGTTATTATCTTAAGCCAAGTAAATGTCAAAAGAAAATCAACATTCACCTGTTCAACACCTACGGCAGCTGCCAACCTCCATGGCATATAGTACAAATAGTTTGGTCTGACTTGCTTTTATGGACCAATTGCCTCCTTCCATTTACCTCTGCCTGCTAAATTTTTTAAAAAAAATATTTATTTATTTTGAGACAGAGAGAGAGAGAGAGTGTGTGTGTGTGTGTGTGTGTGTGTGTGTGTGCATGCATGTGCAAGTGAGCAGGGCAGGAGCAGAGAGGGAGAGGGAGAATCCCAAGCAGAGTGCTTGCTGTCAGCACAGAGCCCAATGTGGGGCTCCGTCCCACAAACCAAGAGCTCATGACCTGAGCCAAATTCAAGAGTTGGACGCTTAACCCGCTGAGCCACCCAAGCATCCCCTGCCTGCTAAAATTTTACCGGTTCTTTCAGACATATTTCAGAGATCATTTCTTCCATGAAACCTCTGATCATCCTCAACCAAGTATGACCTTTCTTCTTTTGAACTGTTATTTTAGTTTACTTGTACTTATTTGTTCTTTTGTAATACTTTCTTTGAGCTGTTCAATTAAACAAGGAGGCCATTAGAAAGAAGGGGCTCTCATGCCATGGTGGCCTACGTAAGCAAACCAAAATCTAAGTCAGAAAATGCTTTAAGGCTGCAAAATCAAAACGTTAATGACAACCAAACCAAAAAGCCAACTAGACTTTAAGCTACAGGCAATCGATCACTTCCTTTCTTTGTTTCTGTGCTTTCTCTGCAGGAATATTTCCCCTGGTGCCTGTTCATAGAGTGCCCCTAAGCACTTCTGGTTTGGCAGTGTAAGATTCAAATTGATATTTTCCCAAAAACACTCTTAAAAATTTTAATATGCCCCACTTCATCTTGAAGAGGTCTAGCACCAGAAGAGGAAACCAAAAGAGATCACAGACACCCCCAGGAGTAAAGAGCAAGCAGACACAGGTGCCTGTTGAGCCCCTTAAGCTTGCTGCTTTCTCCTTGCCTTGGAAGGTCCTGGGTAGGTCCCGCTTGGATCCTAGTTCCACGGCATTTGTGTTAAGAGCTTTCAGCCTTCATTTGAGCATTTCCTTTTCTGAACTAAGTCTGAAACCCGCCATATTTGGACTGGGTTCTGAGCTGGACTGGGTCCAGTATAAAGCCTTGGGTAAATAAACTTTTGTTTTAATGCTGAACAGCTAGGTTAATCTTACCAACGCTAAAGTGGAATTACAGTGGCCCCAGTGGAGAAATTTTAACCTGATAAATGTATCCATTTTTGAGATACTCTTGAGAAAAAGGAGTCTTGCCCAAGTACTCACCATAAAGGGTGGAGGAGAAATAATCTTTCTTCCTCTACAGTTTCTGGTGACCAAGATGAGATCCACTGGGACACCCCACTCACTCCACAGCCTGCAGATAGGATCTGGCGAAAACTGATAGAAATCAGCAAAAAGTAAGAATCCTTACTGAAGTCGGCTCTCCCAGATTTCCCTCTATGGTACATAGTGGAGAAAGGAAGATAAAATCGTTCCTTTCCAAATTCAAATTGTCAGGAAAAACATTTGTAAGAATTAGACCTTTGAACTGTGACTCGTGGATTTGCTTCTGGGTACCAATTGGTTATTGATCCTTTCCCAGAAACAGTTAGTGCCTTTTTATTTGTCTAGTGGTGTGTGCTGAGAGCCTAGCTTGCCTTTCTGCCTGCCTGGACGTGTAGGTTCTTATATGCACAGGCAGGTGAACCTTCAGGTTGGGGGCTCTAAAATATGGCTGAACAGAAGTGTGAGTTGCCTGCCATTTGCTGCTAGGGCCCTACTAACTGTTGTTAGATCTCAGGGGAATTGTCTAAGTCTCTGTTTCTTCTGGCTATTTTTTGGAATGGCTCTTGATCTTGAGAGGGCAGTATCTTCTGCACCCTCTGTGGGGACACCATGGGATTTTCCATTGCCTCCAGGAATAATTATTGTTTGTCCAGGCTGAAAATGGGCAACATAGTCAAAAGAATTTTTTTTAAGTCGCTCTGTGGTCAGAAGTTGGCCACATTGGAGGCTGCTATTTAGAGCCCGATAGGAACTTTTTTTCAGGCCTTCTCCCCTAAGTGAAAATGAAACTATATACCCAGAGGTAAAGAAAAATTCTCTGAAGCTGTTTATGGAAGGATTTACTAAAACATTCTCAAGACACACAGCTCAAAATCTAAGACATAAGAATCTTTGATTTCTATCATAGTTGAAGGTCTTCTACCTAATATAAAGAAGAAAATTGATGATATGGTTGGATGTGTTCATAAACTTACCACACTATAGAATGCTATTGCAACAGGCTCAAAAGCTGCTTACTGCTAAATAATTTCACTAGAAATGAATGTTTCTAAGAATTCTAATCAATATATGCAATTCGAACTACTAGGAGAGCTAAGGCCAAAAGAAAACACCTGTACATGAAAAATACGTTTGAAAAAAGTTGAATGTGTATTCAGAAAAGGAAAAGTATGAAGGAAATGTTTTATTTTTGTTGTTGTTAAGGTGTAAAAAAGAGAGTAACTGTGACTTAAAGTAAAATGACTGGTCGTTCCAGAGTGAGAAGGAGGAAAAGCAAGAATGGATAAGAGTGTTGCAGAAAAGGAATCTTGGGTAAGGAATGTTATGTGTGGTCAAGCTGGTTAAGATATTTTAATTTTAAAAGAATGTGTCTTAATATCAGAACTACACTGGTGCAAAATTAGAATCTGTTGTCTTTTTTTTTTCTGTGTTAGAAGGACAAAATGCACCTGGGTGGCCCAGTTGGTTAAGTGTCTGACTCCTGATTTCAGCTCAGGTCATGATTTCATGGTTCATAGGATACAGCCCCACATTGGGCTCTGTGCTGACAGTACAAAGCCTGCTTGGGTTTCTATCTCCTCTCTCCCTCTGCCTCTCGTCCTCCTCTATCTCTCTCCCTCTCTCTCTCTCTCTCTAATAAATAAATAATTTTTTTAAAGGAACAAAATGCTCTTGGACTACTGATCTGCTCTTGATAAGAGATTGTGGAAGGTGTGTGTGTGTGTGTGTGTGTGTGTGTGTGTGTGTGTGTGTGCATGTGTTTTAACCATTTAAATAACCTCCCTAGAAAACCAAGATCTTGTGTCTTAAAATTATTTCTTGTGCCTCACGTGATCTTTCTCATGTTTCTCATTACTTAAGAAAATCTACTCTTCTCAATATTAAGAGCTAAGTTTTGTCCAAAACTATGTAACCTTCTGTATTTGCCTTTAAAATCTTCTATTGCCACTTTGGTTAAATAGTTATTATTACATAACTTTGTGTGATCCTATTTAGTTAGATATTTAAAACTTTTGATGTTTTAACAACTTCCCAAAATCAAATTCTAAATGGAGTCTATTTGACTTCAAAGTAACTTGGAGATTTCCCAGAAGGCACCTGAAAAAAAAAATCTCAAAGAATTTGTCTCCATCTTGTAAAGGAGAAATATTAAACTATTCTGGTTTACTTGGTATGTTAAATGCCATGGGAAGCATTACCAAGCAAGAAGTGATAATAAACCTTATTAGGGCACATGTATATGGTTATATGTTACTGATATAGGTATTCCAGAAATTGTGTGAAGTTTCTAAAAATTTGTTAGTACTCTCACTGTCCAATTATTATTCTAAATTATTGTATGCCATGGAAATAACTGCATTTCCTTATCAAATGAACTCTCAGCTTTAAACGTGGCATGCATGGAGAGAGAGAGAGAGAGAACCAGGAAGGGGCAGAGAGAAAGGGACAGAGAGAATCTCAAGCGCCTGTCACGAACCGCGAGATCATGACCTGAGCTGAAACCAAGAGTCAGACACTTAACCGACTAAGTCACTCAGATGCCCCTAACCACAGCCATTTTTTAAAAAGTCCTTTTGCCATTTGTAGCTATTTACTCTGAAACTTTTTCAAAAATGCTTCATCTTCAGGAGATTCATGGAAAAGACTCTGAGAACAACTCTGGAATACAGATTTCTGATAACTTGAAGATCATGGAGCTGAATGGGAGAAGAATTTCCAGAACTAATGGAAAAACTGGATTCAAGAAAATGAGAATAAAAAGATATTGAATGAAATGATGAGGATAATTATGATTACTTTTATAACTTTTTCTGTGAAGCGTTCCTTATTGTTTTGATTTTCTAGATTTAAGGGAAGTTCTTCTCTTTTTTCTTAATTACCTATGACTTAATGTTGTCAATATACCTTTGTCATAAGAATGGAAACATTTACTTTTTATGCCTATATAATCCCCCCATAATTCAGAAACTTATTGAGCATTCTTAATTTCATAGCAATATAATTATTTGCACAAGTTCAATAGCAATCAGATCTCCTTATAATAGGACACAACTAGAAACATGGCTTTGACTAGACTATCATTTTTGAGAATAAGCATAAAATCAGATATAACCAGATAGACTGAATGAACTAATGTTGACTTTATGCAGACAATAAAATGCCCTTGGAAAAACTGGCCTGATATCCTGCTGACAGGATACCTTGAAACTTTACCAGGTGAGTAAGGAAGGTTACTTCCTGGCAGTCCTGGGAACCTCAGGATATTGTGGAGACCTCAAAAAAAGAGGATTTAACATGGCCAACAGACACATGAAAAGATGCTCAACGTCACTCATCAGGGAAATACAAATCAAAACCACACTCAGATATCACCTCACGCCAGTCAGAGTGGCCAAAATGAACAAATCAGGAGACTATAGATGCTGGTGAGGATGTGGAGAAACGGGAACCCTCTTGCACTGTTGGTGGGAATGCAAACTGGTACAGCCGCTCTGGAAAACAGTGTGGAGGTTCCTCAAAAAATTATAAATAGACTTACTCTATGACCCAGCAATAGCACTGCTAGGAATTTACCCGAGGGATACAGGAGTACTGACGCCTAGGGGCACTTGTACCCCAATGTTGATAGCAGCACTTTCAACAATAGCCAAATTATGGAAAGAGCCTAAATGTGCATCAACTGATGAATGGATAAAGAAATTGTGGTTTATATACACAATGGAATACTACGTGGCAATGAGAAAGAATGAAATATGACTTTTTGTAGCAATGTGGATGGAACTGGAGAGTGTGATGCTAAGTGAAGTAAGTCATACAGAGAAAGATAGATACCATATGTTTTCACTCTTATGTGGATCCTGATAAACTTAACAGAAGACCACGGGGGAAGGGAAGGGGAAAAAAGTTACAGAGAGGGAAGGAGGCAAACCATAAGAGACTCTTAAAAACTGAGAATGGACTGAGGGTTGATGGGGGATGGGAGGGAGGGGAAAATGGGTGATGGGCATTGAGGAGGGAACTTTTTGGGATGAACAGTGGGTGTTGTGTGGAAACCAGTTTGACAATAAATTATATTTAATATAAAAAATAAAAAATAAAACTGAAAAAACAAAACAAAACAAAACAAAACAACAACAACAACATCAACAAAAGAGGATTTAACCCCAAATGTATACAAGTATTCCAGGTGAAGTCAGATGGTGGTCCTTGAGTGGGCCTTTTAACCTAGAGAGGCTTTATAAGACTGAACTAAGATTCTCTATTAATAGATTTTGCAAAGCAAATTTTATAAGAGCCTCTATGGTCAATCACTACTGTTTCTGTACTTATGTAAATAACCAGGCCAAGTGAATGAAATTAGACTTATTTTGCAAACAAATTAGTCCTGCTCTCAATATCTTTGATAGCAATGAGGGCTACTATAGAGTAAAAAGCTATGTTTGAGTAGAAAACGATAACATAACTTTGTGAATATTAGATTTTAGTCTTCTTCATTGTCTTTGAAGTTTTGTTATACACCCCTAAACCAAAGTGGATCCTGAACTCTTCTAATTTCCTCAAATATCAGGCTACAACTTTCTAAATGTTTTCAATTTTCTTCCACACTTCTGATTTGGAATCACTAAGAATAAAGCCCAGTCTTAAAAATGTTTTTTTAACATTTACTCATTTTTGAGAGACAGAGAGACAGAGCACAAGCTGGGGAGGGGCAGAGAGAGAGGGAGACACAGAATCCGAAGCGGGCTCCAGGCTCCGAGCTGTCAGCACAGAGCCCGATGCGGGGCTCGAACTCACAAACTGTGAGATCATGACCTGAGCCGAAGTCAGATGCTCAACCGACTGAGGCACCCAGATGCCCCTAAAGTCCAGTCTTGAACCTACGTGGGAGGGATCATGCCAGGTTCCCCATGGTACCCAGACAGCAGCCAAATTCAAGGGGCCTGAACTTTCAGTCCACATCTGTCAGTGAAAAAGGACTCCACCAGCCTCTTGGAACTATATGCCACCTAGAGATCTAAAAGTAACATTGACCAGAGAGGGAGTGATGTCAGCAAGATGGCAACATAGATTCTTCCTGACATCACTCCCCCTCACAAGAACAATTAACAACTATGCAAGAACAAGACACCACTGAGAGAATCCTAGAACACGGAGGTAAGGCTGAAGCCCCTACCCCACACCACAGAGACCAAGGCAAGTCTGCATTAGAAGTGTAAGAGAGGCAGCTACAGGCTGACTGCATTGCCCCTCCACTGCACCAGGACAGCACCCCCTGGAGAGGTCTCCTTAGCCTCCACTTCCTCCAGCAGAAAAAGAGAACCTGGGGGGACGTCAAGCTGCCCCACCCCCAGCATTGTGGATCACTTGGCAGGAGCCCTTACTCTGGTCTCACACCATTATGGACTCAGGGAGGTCTGTGGGGCCCAGCCACCAGGAATGTGACTGTGATGAAGAAGGTGAGAGGGGCTTGCAACAACCGGCACAAGGACCTTGGCAAACTGAGTTCATGTCTGCAGTGCTTGAGTAGAAATCTTAACTAGTGGTTTTTGCTCATCTGCAGAACCAAGTCAGGGGTGTGTTCTGACCGGGGAACTCAGTGGGGGTACATATCTGATTTAGTTTCTCAAATGAATTTTGTCAGCTCTACAGCCTGGTTTGCCTATGCCCAGGCAAAGAGCTAAATCAAAGACCCAGCCACTTGGAGAATATCTTCCAGGCCTATCTGACCAGAAGGGCTGGCAATGACTCCTGGAAGCAGTGTGACTTACCGGCAGTGGAGCAGAGAGGCAAGGGGGCAGAGCTGATGTGCCGAGAGCACAACTACCAGCACAGAGCATTCACGGGCTACACACAGGCAGGGCGGTTCAATGGTAGCCAAGACTGAGGGTAGCTCTCAGCCCGTCACAGCTGCAGAGGCTATTGGGGAAATGGAGGGTAGCTTGGAGTAGCTCCTCCACCCCCCCACCACTCCCTCCCAGGCAAAGGAGCTGAGACATAGTCTTCAGGCTCCATGTGACCATAAAGGCTGGGGACACAACTTATATTGGAAAAACAACTCCAGTGGCACTCAGGCTATGAGGCAGGTGTGCAGAGCTGATAGTTGGCAAAACAAAGCCAGTGGTCCTGTTTGGTCAGAGAATTTGGGATGTGGGTTGGTGGGTCAGCACAAGTTAAGGGAGCAAAGAGCTTTAAGAACTTTAAAGCTGCTTCTCGTGCTGCACCTGCGCAGGGGATCAAATGTGTAGCCCTGCTCCCTCATTGCTAAATACAGCCTTCAGCCTGTCTGACAGAGAACCTGACCAAAGCACACTGGAGCTACGTAGCCCATTCAACAGTCCTATGTACAACGGCACCTGAACAGAGAGCACAGCCCATGGCCTCACTCATCAACATGTGCAAATTAATGTGATACATCACATTCATCGAAAGAAAGAAAGAAATCATACAATCATCTCAATAGACACAGAAAAAGCATTCGACAGATTTCAACATCCATTCATGATAAAAACTCAACAAATTAGGCAGAAAAGAAACACATCTCAACATAATAAAGGCCATATATGACAAGCCCATAGCTAAAATTGTACTCAATGATGAAGGGTTGAAATATTTTCCTCTAACATCAGGAACAAGACAAGGGCACCCACTCTCACCACTTCCATTCAACAGAATGGAAGGGCAGAAGTAAAATTGTTGATATGTGCAGATGACATGATTTCATAGATGGAAAGTCCTGAAGATTTAACCAAAAAACTGTTAGATCTAATCAATGGATTCAGTAAAGCTGCAGGAAAGGTATCTCGCGATACACAGACTAGAAGTCTGAGATACCTAAGTGGAAAGGTATCTCGCGATCACAGACTGGAAGAATGAGTATTGTTAAGATAAGGCCATCTGTAGATTCATTGCAATGCCTATCACAATTCCAATGATATTTTAACAGAAATAGAAAACACAATTGTGGAACCACGAAAGACCTCAAATAGGCAAATAAATCCTGAGAAAGGAGAACAAAGCATCCCACTTCTTGATTTCAAGCTATCCTATATAGCTATAGTTATCAAAACAGTATGGTACTGGCACAAAAACAGGCAAATGGAATTGAGAGCCCAGAAATAAACCCATGAATATATGGTCAACTAATATCTGATGGGGAGCCAAGAATACTCAATGAAGAAAAGAGAGCCTTTTCAATAAATGATGCTAAAGCAATTAGATATTAACATACTGAACTGATATCTTAACTCACAGAATTAACTCAAAATGGATTAAAGACTTAAATGCAAGACAAAACCATAGAACTCCTGAAAGAAAACAGGAATAAAGCTCATCGACATGGGTCTTGGTAATGATTTTTTTGGCTGTGACACTTAAAAAATACAGAATTACAATAAAAAATAAACACATGGAAGTACATCAACCTAAAAAGCTTCTGCAGGACAAAAGAAACCATCAACAAAGTGAAAAGACCACCTGCAGAATGGGAAAAAATATATGCAAAGCATATATCTGATAAAACATTAATATCAGACATATATAAAGAGCTCATTCAACTCAACAGCAAAAAAACCAATAACCCAATTAAAAACGGATAGGGGCAACTGGGTGGCTCCTTTGGTTGAGCATCTGACTCTTGATTTTGGTTCAGGTCATGATCCCAAGGTTGTGGGGTTGAGCTGCTACCCATCGGGCTCTGCGCTGAATGTGGAGCTTGCTTGAGATTCTCCCTCTGTCCCCCTGCCTCTCTCCCCTACTAGCATGCTCTCTCTCTCTAAAAATTAAAATTAATGAATTAAAATATATAAAAGACCTGAATAGCTATATCTCCACAGGAGATATACGAAAGGCCAACAGGTTCATGAGAAGATGCTCCAGATCACTAGTCATTAGGGCAATGCAAATTAAAACCAGAATGAGATGTCATGCCATCTTCATTACCAGTATGAAAACTTTTATTCCCTTTTCTTCTTCACTACTTGCTTTTTCTCTCTGCTAAATGTCATCATACAAAAACTAAGAGACAATGAATGCTGGCGTGGATGTGGAGAAAAGGGAACCCTTACGCACTATTGGTGGGATTGTGAAATAAGCCCAACAGTGAAAGACAATTTTGGTTTGATCTTGCTTCCATGTGGAACCTTAAAAAAAACTTACCAAAAAAAAAAAAATTCAGACCTGTAGTTACAAGAGGTGGAGGGTCTGGGAGAAGGGAAGGTGGTCACAAGGTATAAACTTCCAGTTATATGTAAGGTAAATGAGGGCTAGTGATGTGCGGTGCCATGATGACTGTGGCTGGCACTGCCACGGGATACACAGGAACCCTGGTGAGAAAGTAAATCCTATGACTTCTTATCACCAGGAGAATGTTTGCTTCTTTTTTTCTATTATTTCTGTACAAGAAAATGGATGCCAGCTGAACTTATTGTGGTCATCATTTTGCCATATATGGAAATCAAACCACCATGCTGTATACCTTAAATCCATGTAGTGATGCATGTCAGTTATTTCTCAAAACAACCGGCAGAAAAAAATGGACTAGGTAAGCTCCTCCCCAGAAGCAGACACGGTCTTGAGGCAGACAGTTCACAGATCAAGATCTTCATCTCCGGTATGAAACCTTGATTCCTTTTGCCTTTTCGCTATTTGCTTTCTGTCCATGTTAAGGCATGTGACAACAGTGCCCCTTAACTCTAGCGACTACTGCCGAATCCACTGCTAAGGCCACAGCTGTGCCACAAGAGTCCCTAGGCTTTCTTGCTAAGGTGGTTTTTAGGTGATAGAATTACTAATTCCTGCTTGGTAATTGCTTTCAATTACTTATTGGCTGAACAAGGGGAGTCTATGCCATAGCAAATACCTCCTGCTGTACTTGGATCAACACTTCTGGGATTGTAGCAAATACACGATATTAACAAAAGAAGCCCCTTGCGTAAAACAGGCTGATGCACCTTCAGGTACATTCTTTGATCTTCTTGACACAACAACCACCTATACTAGATACAACAGGATGCAATTTTAGAGCATAATTTTGGTTAAGAGAGTGAGAACAACAAAACTGTTTTAAAATACTGAATGAAATGGAAAGAGTTCCCCCAATATTAAATGGGTACACTAGTGAAAAGATTAATGAATCTATAGGCTGGACATCGTACTATTGTTTTTGGTGATAAAGAATTTATGGAAATCCTCTGGAATATTTGTTTTAGGAATTCATCTGCAGGTGGTAGAACCAGCCTATCTCAGGACATAAACACAACACAGAACTCTAAAATAATCCCAACTTTCACTTACTTTTTCCTTTCTTTTTTTTAAAGTTCATTTATATTTATTGTGAGAGACAGAGAGCGAGGGTAAGGGGCAGAGAGAGGGAGAGACAGAATCCCAAGTAGTCTCTACGCTGTCAGTGCAGAGCCTGACATGGGGCTCAAACTCACAAAGTGTGAGATCATGACCTGAGCTGAAATCAAGAGTCAGACACTTAACTAAGTCACCCAGGTACTCCTTCACCTACATTTTAAAAGGCAGCTCATTTAAACCTACTTATAGAAACTATTTGATGTAGAACTTTCTGAGAATAAGCTTTCACATACCATTCAAGGATGGATAGATAGATAGATAGATAGATAGATAGATAGATAAATAGATAGATGATAGAGTCCAATTAAACTGACATTTTGGTGCATAGTTTTTTAAGGTTTTAATACATGCATAGATCTGTGTATTTACCAGCAGAATTAGGATATAGAGCAATTCCATCACCGCCAAAATTCCTTCAGGCTGCCCTTTTGTAGGCATGCACTCAAATCTCCCCATACCTTGGCCACAGTTGATCTTTTCTCTATGGCTATAGTTTTGACTCTTGTCAAATACATTTTACTCAGCGTTTCCCACAATGGTTCCTAACACTCTGGGGAGATTCCAGAAATGCCTTACAGTCTAAATGAAAGTGGTAACATTGATCATTTCCTTGTAGATAGGTTCTCAAAGGAAATGCAATGAAATAGATAAAGGGGGTTAAGATGATGTCATGATTCACTCTCCATGGGTACCCCTATATGTGGCAAGACAAAATGGGAAGGACTAATGAAATACTGATAATTGATCTCTTTCTCTTTCCCTAGCATATCTCCTGCCATCGTCCCAAATGATTTCTACCTCAGACTGCACTGACAAACGTGAAGGAGACTTCCACGGAGGGCAAGGACCAGAATCTAAATCACATCATTCAAAGAAGCTGCTCTTATCACAAAACAGGACAGACTCAAAAGGGGTATACCAGATCACACCAATTTCCTTCCTGCCTTGAAATGATAAAAAAAAAAAAAAAAAAAAAATCAAGCTCTAGGAGGACACAGCTGACTAAGGAATATTGCTTTAGATGGACAGAGGAATAGAGATTCTCACTCATGCCCAAGGGTGGGCGAAGAAGGGAAAGGAAGGTAATTTAAGTGGGTACCTTGAAAAATAGGGGGTTTCTGAGAGATGAAACAAATTTGCCATTCCTTGGATGTAGCTTAAGAACAGAAACCTCAGAGATGTACCCCCTTCAAGGAGTTCTGGGGAAAGAGTAAAAATAAAAAAACGGCACATGTGGACGACAGAAGAGTCATGTTTTACTCGCTGTTCCCTGTGGCATGGGAGTAGCATTGAAGGGGTCCATACTGTTCCCATGGCTCCAGGGGAAGCTGTGAAAATGAACTTGGAGAATGAGCTGATGACCATCCTGAGAGGCCACTTGACCAAAAGAAAGTCACAGAGTGAAGGAGATGCACATTACAGTGAGGCATGGGGACCTTTGGAAGACAGCCAAAGGCTGGCAATCCCAGAACACTGTATGGGTGACTATTGTGTCACCGTAGGAGCCAGTACCACATAGCACTGATGCCACCAACAAAGGAATGCCACTCCCCCTGCCATGGGTGTGCAGAAGATTATCTGGATGGACTTATTCTTCCCAGACTTGTATCCCCTCCAGAAAAGGGTGCAGGAAATTCAGAGTTAAAATACGAACCTGAATGAGACTGACTTAGTACTCCTGATCAATGGCTGATTGAATTTGCCCCGACACTATTTTCTGGAGGCAGATCAGTGCTCCTTTTCTCCTCACTCAAGTCTGTGGCTGTAGAATTGAAACCCGAGACATAAATTTGGGATCAGATGGATTCACTTTGTATCCCAGAAACCAGTGTTAAAGACAATATGTGGCAAGAGTGCTAACCTCTAACTCACACAAAAGTCTTGCTGACACACAAGAAATCACTATTGTATTACCCGTCATGGCCCAGGCTTTCTCAGTATTTCTTCCTGCACAAAACATATTTCTAAGATTCCATTTAAAATGCAGTACCAATTTCAGTACAACCATTTTTTTTTCAATGTTTATTTCTTTTTGAGACCGAGAGATAGCAAGCAGGGGAGGGGCAGAGAGAGAGGGAGACACAGAATCCAAAGCAGGCTCCAGGCTCTGAGCTGTCAGCACAGAGCCCGACGTGGGGCTCGAACTCACGGACCGCGAAATCACGACCTGCCTGAGCTGTAGTCAGACTGAGCCACCCACGCACCCCTCAGCACAACATTTTAAACTAAGTCATTATTAAATAAAGATCAGGTTTTCAATACGTTAAGGGTTATACTGCTCATGAGTTTAGTGTTACCAAGGACAGTATAAAGGCAGGGAGATAGACCCTGGACAAAGAGAGCACTTAGATCTCCATATCTGCCTTTTCATTCCAGAGGGAAATGCTACCAAGTAGACTGTGCATCCATGAGAGCCTGGAGTGAGTATTTTGACATTTGCAAAACAACCCCGGATCTTTATGGGCCCCTCATCCCTGAACCCCAGCTTTGAAAGAGTTTGCTAAGGAGCCCACACTCTTCAAGATCTTTTCTCAACCTGAAGAGAGAAAGAAATCAGTCGGGGAGCTTGTTAAACAAGAAGATTCGGATTGAGCTGTCCTGGAATTCTGCGTTTCTTAACAAGCATGAGCCACAATTTGAGCAGAGACTGCATGGAGGACTTGGTTAATGAGTTCTGGGCGCGCAGCTTGAGCTGCTCCATCTGAAGACTTCTCAGTATGGGACCTCAATTACTGTCACCTTCCTGCACCGCAGCAGGCTCCACAGTCTCGGCAGGGCCCTGTTCCCCATGCTAGGGCTTCATCAGCACAATTAATCACTCCAGTTCTCTGCAAGTTCTCCGCTCATTTGTCAGGATTTCCCTGTTTTGACACCAAAGAACGACATCTCTCAAATCGGTTAGGAAGTAGTTTCCCATCCCGGTGCACACCTGCCATCTGGTGGTGAGAATTTAACTCCAAGTTACAGGGAAGTAAGAGCCATCCTTTAGTTCTGCCTCCCCTGCCCCCTTTCTACTCCCTCTCCACCCCTCTCTTGCCATGGTTAACAATTCAAAGAGTGTTTGGTGAGTGTAAAATTTAAAAGGTGATGTTGCCACATTGTGCCTCGGTGCCTCACCTGGCGGGATTGGAGAGTGGGCATTTGAGAGATTCATTCCAGGAACGCCTCTGAGGCTGAGGTGGAACTAAAAGCTTGCAGGAGGTTATAATCGCCTCCAAGTGAGTTTGATGCCAATGCCTATGGAACCAGGCTCCTCCTGTCCAGACCCTAGAGGAGCTGGGGCTTCCTGGGGCTGACATGATCCAAGACAACACTGGAGAAATCAGGTCTTGTGCTCTGGAACACTGTGATAGAGGAAAGACATTCTACCAACATTACTTACTAAGAAAGGATAATTAGCCCATGAATATTCTTAATCAAGAGGTCTAGGGTTGGCTTCTATTTCATTTATTTTTTATTGATTGATTGATTAACTTTATTTGAGAGAGAGAGAGAGAGAGAAAGCATGAGTGTGAGGGGCAGAGAGAGAGAGAGAGAGAGAGAGAGAATTCCAAGCAGACTCTCGGCTGTCAGCACTTCTTATCTTACAGAGAAGCCACATGAACTAAAATGGGCAAACTGGCATGACCTTAGGGTATTCGCCTTTACTGGCACAGCGGGCGCAACTGTGTTTGCCCTGACTTACATCATGCATTTTCTGTATCACTCTTGGAGACTGGAGGTGAAAAAGAATACGCTGAGCTTGGAGGGGAGAAGAGAGAAACTGCTCCTGTTTCTGTCAAAATCTGGAATCTACCAAACTCTCATGCCGGTAATGAGAAGATGAAAATGAGGGTGGAAAGAACACCAGAATACGTTTAGATCATGGAGGCTCTCACTACTCTGACAGGTCTTCCGACGGTTCTGCACCTCAATCTCGTCTCTTATAAAATGCAGGTTTGATACTTCTCCCACAAGACTGTAGTTGAGGTGATATGAGACTGTGGAAGTGGAAGGGTTTTGAGACTATCAAATATAGAAAGAATGACCATGTCTGTTGTGTTGATACTGGCCCGAGACAGCTCAAATGAAGGCCAAACAGACAGGTTGAGGTGTGTGTGTGGCAGGTATGGGCTGCTGTCCATGGGTATCCACTGAGAATCTTTCTGAATAGCTCAAAAATGGCTCTAAAGTTGTACGTTTATGTGCTGATAATAAACAAAAGAAGAAGAAGAAGAGGAGGAAGAAGGGGAGGAGGACGAGGAGGAAGAGGTGGCCACAAACCACAAAGCAGACTCTTAATGATAGAGAACAAACTGAGGGTTGATGGAGGGAGGTGGGTGGGGGATGGGCTAGGTGGGGGATGGGCATTAAGAAGGGCACTTGTGATGAGCTTTGGCGGTTGTATGTAAGTGATGAATCACTGGTTTCTACTTCTGGAACCAATATTACCTTATAGGTTAACTAACTTAGAATTCAAATGAAAACTTGAGAAAAAAAATAAAAAGAACACCATTAAAAAACTAAGTTTAGAATTCATGAAAAAGGCTTATGATCATTGTATTAAAAAAATAAAACAATGGCAGGAAATACAGTGACATTATTCTGTTAACGATGAAGCGTTGATTCTAAATGGTTTAGCCTTTTAAAAAATAGATATTTAGAAAGTTTCATGAACTACTATTTCACTTATACTGACTGATAAAGTTTGGAATCTAGCACAACAATCATTTTATTATTCAGGTAATTATCTAAACAACGTTTCACCAACCTGGACCACTTGGACATGAATTCAAATGTGAGGGAATTTATTTCATAACCTGGAAGAAAAAAAAACCCTAAAGAATTTAATTAGCCTAACACGAATGCTTACTTTCTTCTTTTTGTCAGGAACTTGAAAACAGTAAGCATAGTATGAATAAAACTGTGTGAGCCTCGAACCTCATTTCTTCCAGCCAGAGAAACCTCTTCAGGGAACTTTTTATACCAAAAACATGGATTTCCTTATTTAAAATATACTTTTAATTTCAAATTTTCCTTTTGAAAGAGAGCCTTTCGTCTTTGTTTTTTATATACACATGGGAGCACATAAAACCAACATACGCAGAATTTTCTACCTAGTAGTCTATCTGTTCAGTAGGCCTAAGGTGTGGAGAAATAGTAAGAGCCCTGTGAGATGCCATCTATTTGAGGCAGAGAGGAAGATGAGGCAAAGGACGGATTATGAGACGGAGCCTGGAATGAGAACAGCACACGAGGAAGCCCAGCGCACTTCCTAAGAAGCGCGAGCACAGTTTGCTCCGGAGTTTTTCCAGCAGTCTGCACAAAGACGGAAGTGTGATCAGGTACATGAGTCATAGTTCATACAATAACGGCAGAAAAACTGCTCTGGCAAGGAGCTGTGTTCCGTTTCTGAAATTGCTCACTTCGGTTGAATATTCTCACCTCAAGTTGGGCAAGAGCCTGGACTAAGTGAGTTTTTGGAAGGAACCAGAAAAGTTATCTTTCCTCTACGAAGCACGGTCCGTTAGAGTCTGTGAGCAAGTAGAAATCCAGAGAGCTTGGTATGTATCGGCCCTATCTGATGCCAGTTTTAAAATTATTTTTCCTATCTGAGAAAACCACCTCTTCAATGACACGAGGGGAGAATTTCAAACCTCGTAGTAAATGATAGGTAGAGGGAAGAGAGGAATGAAAACATATTTTAAAAAATATTTACAGAGAGCTAAAAAGGAAGCAATTCAGACCCTGCCTTACCTGAAATAGTGGTAAATAATTTAATATTCCTAAATTCTTAACCAGTTTGAGGCTGGGAAGGAGGCAATCTCTAAGAATACCTCTACTTTTGACTTTAGCATAACTTGTGTGGTAGAGCCACGAGTTTATGCCGAGGATCCCTCCTCTGTCCTCAGGAATCAGTCTGACTCTAGGGCAGTCATGTCTCTTTCCTTGCAAGATGAGAGGAAATCAAAATTAGCGGTTTTGAGAGGGACGGTAGGAGCTATTGGCCACCGGATCACACTCTTGCTAATCACAGCAGCATACTTGGGCTTTCACCTGCAAAACGCCTTTGGTAAAATACATTTTCATGGACTAATGGCAGATGGTATATTTCACCACCAGATGGCAGCAGTGCACTCTGGATAAATGGTGCGGCCAAGGACGCTTTTTCTTTGTTTTCTACCCACTAAACTCTCCGCTAGGTGACAGCAACATGAATATAATTGGAATAGCCATTAATGGGTTATGTAAAAAACAATTTCATTTCTTCTTTTAAATCTGAGAGCAGCGCTTTAAAACAGGACCCACAGTTGGAATGTTTTTCTCTAGAAAATTACCAGACTATGTGCTTTTAGGCCTCCCACACACTAACCTAATATCCAAAACACAAAACAAAACACAACAAAGCAACAGAATAAAACTTTTGTGGGGAGCATCTTCTAAAGAGCCTGGGAAAGATCACTGTTTGAAACCATTATCACTGAGGAATTTGGGGAGCCCAGACTTCCTCACCCAATTTAGAAAAAAAAAGTGGCGACTAAAACAGTCATTTTTTGAACATAATAGTCATTACTATTTATTGACCACCTATTATGTACCAAGGATTGTACTGAAATGCTTTAAAGATACGTTCACTGAATCTGGATCAGAGGTCGTTTTAAAAAGCCCAGATTTGAACTTAAGCCTGTTTAGGGCCATCACCTCTGTATTTTCCATGACCTCATGCTTTTTCTGCTAGAGCCATTTTCAAAACCCATACTGAAGGAGAAACTGGAACAGCTTTCACGGTATGATTTTGAGGGCACACAGGAATATACTGACTCGTCCTTTGACTTTCCCTTTCATGAAGATGCATCGCATTAATCCAATGAGGGATAACATATTTTGATTCTATAGTTACACTGAAGGCTAAACGTGAAGATTGGTTTGGGAGCAACGCAAAGTAATAAACACATCATGTTGAAATCTAAATGACTGCTAGCTAGCATCATGGACGAGAAGCAGAGGAGGGCTGGAGACAGCAGGGGGACGGATGCCAGGCTCCTGACTGGGCAGAAGAGAAAGGTAATGAGATGGGGGCAGGAGCCAAGAAGTTGAGGCAGGCAGGTTGACACAGCTGTCCTGTGGTTATCCCTGCTGAGTGCCCTTAGAGAGCCTTACCTGTAAGTGACCCTGGACAGCTGGTTGTAACCTGGTGCAGCACAAATGCTTTCCACGTGTAGCAGAGACCTGAACATGGTTTGAATCCCTTAGAGGCGAACTTTGGGCAGGCTTCGCAAACTGGGTTAATAGCAAGAGGTTGTCTGCCAGGCATCCACAGTGAGCGGGCCTGCCCTTGGAAGTCCCCAGGACCTTTGTTCTCCTTAATTCAGTTCTAAATTGGATGACAACGTATTATAAAGGAGGAGAGGAATAAGAAGTACTACAAATATGGCTCAGACTACCGTTGTGCACGATGATTCTATTGTACGGTAAAGCTGCACTTCAATAATTTTTATTTCAGGTAACTCTAAGAGAAATACAGTAGAATGGTGTGCTAGTCCCAAAGGGCAAAAGCTGATGAATGGGAAGAGGAAAAGGTCCCTTTTCTGTTTTATGCACTAAGCAGTGTGGGGGTGGGAGTGGGGGTAGTCCTGAAAGAAGAGAAAGGAGTGGGGGCGTGATGTAGGGTCCAGTGTTCTAGGAAAAAGATAAGGGAGGTGACTTGATTCTCTGTCTGTGGCCAGAATCATGTCCCTGGTTATCTGTAGGCAATGTCAGGTACCTCAGGGTACCGATAAACTAGCACATACTACTTGCAACAATTGTCCTTAACTATGCAACTACTTACTGGGACCCAAGTATTGTTCTTATCTGGCTCCTGTTTAGTCCTTAGGCAAGCCCCACGGGGGAGCTGATTCTTATTCTTTCTCAGAGACAGTAACTTGCCCAGGGTCCCACAGTTAGCAGAAGACAGGATTCAGATCCCATTGTCTTGGCTGTATTTCCTCTGCTTTCCGAGGGCCTTCCTCTGAGGCCATGGCTGGTGATACATACTCACTGAGAGCCACCAGGGGTCACACTAGCCAATGCGGATCAATTAGTAAGCAAGATTGGCTGGAAAGGTAATTAATTTTGGGGTGCCTGGGTGGCTCAGCGGGCTAAGCATCCAACTTCGGCTCAGGTCATGATCTCACAGCTGGTGGGTTCAAACCCGGCATTGGGCTCAGTGCCGTCAACTCAGAGCCTGGAACCTGCTTCGGATTCTGGGTCTCCCTCGCTCTCTGCCCCTCCCCCACTTGTACTCCGTCTCTTAAAAGTAAGTAGACGTTAAAAAAAACTAAAGAAATGTAATTAATTCTATAACTATGGCCTGTTCAAGTTTAGGTGTACTGACAGTGCGACATCAAACTGAGGCATTAAAAAGGAATCCTGGGAAAATAAGAACACGTTTGAGTCAAGCCCCTCCACCACCCCTTTTTTTCTGGCTTAAATAGGAACAAAACGAGATAAAGCAGCTTGAATCCAACCCAATAGATAGCACAACCACAAGTTTTTAACCTGTATATCTGGCAGCCAAAAAATGATTTGCTCAACTTCCTTCCTCCCTTCCTTCCTTCCTTTGAGAGAGAGAGAGGGGCGCACGTGAGTGAGGGACAGAGAGAGAGAGAGAGAGAAAGACTCCCAGGAGAGGCAGAGAGAGAGGGAGAAATGGGGCTCCCCGGGCGAGCTACTCACCCAACCAGGGGGACTCAAGCTCAGGAACTGCTGGGTCATGACCTGAGCGGAAGTCAGGTACTAAACGGGCTGAGCCACCCAGGTGCCCCTGATTTGCTCAGCTGTCTTAGGGAGGAAAGGAGGGTGGGGGTGGCAAGGAGGTAAGACGAAGCTGCTGACAATTATTGGTGTGGTTTCGTTCTCTATTCTGAGTGTTAGGTTTTGGTTGTATATGGTGACTTTTCTGTGATCCCCAGAAGTCCTGCCTCCCAAAGGAAAAAAGCCATTCTGGAATTCTTACAAATTTCATAGAACAAAGGAGAGAAAGCCAGCTTATCTCCAGCAACATTTGTGTTCTACGAGACAATTACATTGAGCTGTACATTCAACCATACATTCGTACTACTTGAACCTGTTTTTCTGCGAATGTTTATTTAGAAAGATTCTTAAGAACTTTCAAGTGTCTGTGTCTGCGGCAGTTTCTTTAGGTGAAAAACATGCAAACGGTCACTATGAAAACCAAGATGCAGGCAACAAGGAGCAAAATCAGACCTATACGACAATATTTCGAATGCTTTTCTTGTTCCTCTTCCTTTTTCAGTAAGGTATCAAAACCGGGCGTGTACATGTCTCCCAACCAAAACCGTAGGTCATTAGGATTTTCCTAAAAAAAAAAAAAAAAAAATTACACAGGAGACTAGGATCAATCAGTGATCAGTCAGCGTTACAGACCACTTGATACTATAGAACAAGATACTCTCAGAGGTTTGAAGGCCAATAGTCCTGTTGCCCTGGGTGAAGCTTAAGGGTCATGGTTGCAGTAAGAGAGGCTAGGCTTCCCTGAATAGCATCATTATTTCTCATCATCAGTGGCTAGCGGCCGGCCGGCCTGCTCACCCTCTCTGCCTCTCTAGCCTCAGGGGTCGATGACTTACCTCTAGGCTTGCGCTGCCAGGAGAGGAATGGCTCACGTCTAGGGAGGTGGGTGGATACTGGTGATGGCAATACCATTCTTCGACCACATTGCTACTAGTTTCAATGTCCTGCTCTTAGAAAAGCTAAAATATTAAAATAAAATTTGGATGAACTGTGCAGAAGGATAGATGATCTTGAAATCCTTGTCGAAATCCTCTCTTACATTCTGCTTGTAGTTTGCCCTGGTAACTCAATATGGGGTTTTGTTTCTCCTTTCTTACTGATAAAACTCTTAGTATTTTAGAAAAATGGGACTGACCAAAGGCACTTGGAATTTTCTAGACTGTAAGAGGTGGAAAAATTTCAGAACATACGTTAGGGGCTCTTTCTGCTAGTTATGAGCTCTGGATAAGGATGGCGATGAAGAAGTTGAATTCATGAGGTATAGAAAGAAATTCTAAGGAGAACAAACGTCATGACTTCCAGAAACATCTCTTTAAAAACTTAGTGCTTGGGGCACCTGGGTGGCTCAGTCAGTTGAATGTCTGACTCTTGATTTCAGCTCAGGTCATGATGCCAAGGTCTTGGGATTGAGCCCTACATTGGGTCTGCACTGAGCATGGAGCCTTCTTGGGATTCTCTTTCTCTCTCTTCCTCTGCCCTTCACCCATGCCCCACCCCTCTCATATTAAAAAAAAAAAAGTGCTGAAAAATAGTATCATGAGGTCTGTAAAAGCTCTGAGGTAACTGTATATGTGGAGGATGGTTAGGGAGGGGACTGACTCTGGTTTTAGTGAAGCAATACATCTATCATATTTACATTTGATCCTCCTAAACATAACTCATGGAATTTTCCAACAGAAACATTATTCCTCATTGCCAATGATGTTCAATCTCCTCAGCCGTACATTCGAACTTTTCTGTTTAGTGGTTTTGAGAGCTATTCTATTACTTACACTACAGTGCCAGCAACACTGGACTATTTGCTGTTCTTACAAACTCTCTCACTTTCTTTTTTTGTGCCTTTTTATCTTGCTACTCCTGACAGAAGAGCTTCCCCACTCATGCAAACTCTCCATATCTTTTGGAATTCTACTCATTCTTCAAGTCCAGCATAAATTGACTTTCTCATGAAGCCTTTTTATAATCCAGTGTGGTTTTGTCCTCGTTTGAATCTGCATAGCACTTTCTACTATTATTACAAACACTATTCTCTTCCTCTATCTTGTTTTATAATTATGGTTTGTTACTTTGATCAGTTAGATTAACTATTTGACAACAGGGACAGGAATACTCATCTTTATAGTCCCTTTGCCATTCATGTGAACAACATGGAGTGGAGAAGAAGCTCTAGCATACAGTCAAGAAATGCTTGCAAAATAAAACAATACATTTTTTCCTAATTGTAGAAAGTGACTTCTTAAGCAGCCCAGTTATCCATCGATAGATGAATGAATAAAGGTATGGTGTATATATATATATATATATATATATATATATATATATACACACACATACATACACACACACACACACACACACACACACACAATGGGATGGTATTCAGCCATAGAAAAGAATGTAACCTGTCATTTGCAAAAACATGGATGGATGGATGGAGCTAGACAGTATTATGCTAAGGGAAGTATGTCAGTCAGAGAAAGACAAATACCATATGATTCTACTCATGTGGTATTTAAGAAACAAAACAAACAAGGAAAGGAACAAGAGAGAGGAGAGAGAGAGAGAGAGACACAGAGAGAGAGAAAGAGAAACCAAGAAACAGACTCTTAAGTATAGAGAACAAACCGATGGTCACCAGAGGGGAGAGGAGAGGGGGATGGGGTTGGGTGAGATAAGTGATGGGGATTAAGGAGTGCAATTTTCATCATGAGCACTGGGTGATGTATGGAACTGTTGAATCACTATATCGTACAACTGAAACCAATATAACACTGTATTTTAACTACACTGGAATTAAAATAAAAACTTAATAAAAAAAAGAAAAAGAAAAAAAGAAAGTGACTTCTTAGAGGTCCTGATCGTCAGACTCCTGATAAAAACAAAACAAAACAAAACAAAACAAAACAAAACAAAACAAAACACAAGATTACTGTTGCTAGGGGGGAGTGTCTGTTATGGAAACTTCCCTGGAAAAAAAGGCTAGATTAAGTAGATACATCAAATCTATTAGGAGATTAAAAAACCTCAAAGTCTCTGGACAAAAAGATATTTCAAGAGTGCACATAGGAGATTTTTAAGTGTAAGATTTTAAGGGGACACAATGCTATCCCCTTTTCAACAGAAAGAAATCTTCAGGTGCTTAAGTTACGGGGCTCAGAGCAGATACACCTTGTTACGTGAAGGGTATATGGAAAATGTCAGGCCTCCCTGACCCTAGGGCAAACCGAGGCTGAGGAGGAATCTAGTAAAAAATACAGGGCCACCTTCCCTGATGTTCAGGTATGTCTAGATCTTCTATACATGTGACAGAGGACACGACCAGTGGGGTTGGGGTGGGAGTGCGGGTGGGCGGTGGGGAAAGAAAAACTAAAGTTGGGTTTAGGCTGGGTGAATGAGTTCATTGCATACTTTTCCTGTGTTGAAATGTTTTTGTTTTGTTTTGTTACTGAGACACAGGAAAATGTCCAAAATGTAAATCTGCAATCTTAAATCATTGAGTGGGCTTGGAATAAGATGACCTTTGATGAGAACTGCCTTGCACAGTGCCTAAGACAGAGAATTTAATAAATATTTTTGAATAAATGCAGAATAGGGAATTCTTAAGTATTCATGAAATAAATGGTCATAAAACTAGGGGAAAACATACATAATCTGCAAATTAACTTTGAAAAACCTTTTACCTTCTAGGTAAACCTTTCTGTATCACATCATTTCCTCCTCTCTACACTATACAGATGCCAGAAATTGCTGACACTGTAAAACTCAGAACAAATCAATAAACATGTACTGACTAGGACAGAGAAAAGGATGCCACATGCCACAATGATCTGACATCTGGACATTTGGGTCTAGTGAAGAGGGGTGGTCACCTAAACACCCATTAAAAATTTTTTTTTTAATGTTCATTTATTTTTGAGAGAGAGAGAGACTGACAGAGCATGAGTAGGGGAGGGACAGAGAGAAATGGAGACACAGATCTGAAGCAGGCTCCCGGCTCTGAGCTGTCAGCAGAGAGCCCGATGCGGGGCTCAAACTCATGAACTGTGAGATCATGACCTGAGCAGAAGTCGGATGCTTAACCGACTGAGCCACCCAGGCACCCTTATATCCTTTTTTAAAAAACGAAACTTCAACTGATCTTCTTCAGCAACTGAAGAAGGTGATTCTTTGCTTTGAGTACCTTCAGGTGTCCAGAAAGGTTTGTGTGCAGGGAATGCCTGTCATATTCTTCAACGGTCCATGAGGGGTTCTTTTTTCTTTCTTCCATAGCTTCCTCCAAACTTATGTCACCGTACAGTGGGTTATTCTTCAGAACAGAGGACAGGGATGGTGGGGGATGATCCGTAGCAACAGCACGCTGTGCACTGGGTCCTCTCATTCGCTGAGCAGTGATAGTCTTCTTCTCTCTCTGTTAGGAGGCACAGAGACAAGTCTCCTCTTACCAATGGGCCACTCATTGATGGCGGAGGATGAAACGTGAAATAACCGCCCCTGAAAATTTGCTGATTCTGCCTGGAACCCCAACAGATTAGGACAATGAACGAGGAAACGATTCTAGGATCTGGTCTGACCTAGAATCCTGTCCTTAACTGAGTTTTTTCTTTGCATGTGATCTTGCTCATCTTCAGTAATCATTCATTAAAATGCTATTTCATCACTATAGAGAAAGAACGCTGTCCTTTAATTCCAATCGCAGAATTCTGAACAAAGCCAATTTCTTTTCCAGCTCACTTGCACTGAGATTTAATAACATTTTACTTCTTTCTATTTGTGCATTCCACGACCGATAAAAATAATATTTAGCAATGCTGGATTAATCCAGCAAAGTGAAGATTACAAACATTTTATAGATGTGCCTTGGCTTTTACAAAAACTCTCTTGGGATTCCTATTTCAGGCAGTTTGGAGGACAGAACAGCATCATATTCCTTTACATGTGTACAGACCAGGTGGCTATTAGATGGCTCTAATATTGATTTTCAGATTTTTAAAATCTTTTTTAATTGAAACAAAATATACAATAGAAAATCGCACATATCATAAATGTATAGCTCGATAAATTTTCACAAACCAAATAAACCCAAGGCGCTACCAAGAAACAGAGCACCTACCAGCACACCTCACTCTGCCTTGCCCTTCCCCTGCCCAAGGACAACCAGTGTCCCAGGTTTAACAGTGGAGGCCAGTTGTGTTTTTGTGTCTGATCTGGCCTTCAGGTTTGTATTTTGCTTTTTTTTTCTTTCTTTCTTCTTATGGCTACAAAAGTATCATGGAGGTAGAAAATATTTCCATTAAAATTTGTTCATTGGTTAAATAAAGTTGAGAAGAAACAAAAGCTTATAGAGTAATGCCTCAGTTATCATGGGGCTTCAAGGGAGAGGAAATTCACATAAGTTAATTTTCAGAAAACTTAGGGTTAACCCTTAAAAGCTAGCGATACATTTCACTAATTTACAGCAATTTTTTAATGCATATGTTTCACATATTTCAGACTTCCTAAACGGGTTCAATAGCAATTGATATTCTTCTTAGTCATCTTTATTATCACCATTATACTGATTCCTCAGCATATATTGGGGTATATAGGTCACATTGAATATGTATTTATGTAAGCTAAATTGTAAACTAGTTTTACATACAGTTTCCTTCTGAAATGGCTGATAAGCCAAAAAAAAAAAAAATCATCTAGGTAAAACCATTCACATTCTCTTCAGCCTTACATTTCCCTAATTTTCTTAACCCATAGATTTTTGACATGCTTAGCGGTCAACTTGGAGATCTTCTCTGAATTTATTATGTTGTTGGTCTGAAAATCAGTTTATATTCTACAATACTGAAATTTGCAATGAAATAATACATCATCTTGACTTAGCATTTGTCTTTAAGATGGATGACCTCATAAAACATGTTTCTGAATTTGATATGAAAACAATTTGATATGAAATTAGATCATTTCAGCTTCGCATAATTCTGACTCAAGGCTTTTTTGTTGTTTTCGAGGATAGATATCTTTGATCATCTTTGAGAGGGATAATTCTTTGGACACTGACAAATTTGCTTTGTCAGTTCTCTTGCCTACTAGACTATTCTTTGAGCTTCTTAAATAAGAAAGCTCTGTAAATGAGGAAAATACAGTTTGGGGGGCCAGGAAAAAATAACAGACTCTATTACAGTGTATAAAGACCCTGAAAAACTAACAGGCACAAGATAAAAATTAATCAGACCTATAGTGTAAAAAGAACATGCAAACCCTTAATTCTAAACCATATTCTTGGAAGTCTGGGGTTTATCTTAATACATGGTGCCATTTATTTTTCTGTTGCATGACAATTTCATGTCTGAAGGCATGTGAAGGGAAAACTAATAGAATATTTTTACTAAGATATATAATAGAATATTCTTTACTAAGAATATGATAGCAATATAAAAAATACTAATGATGGTTGAGGTTCATTCACATTTTGATAATTTTTCTCAAATAACCTAAGGGAAAAAAAAGCATGTATTTGATTCTAACTCTCGACCCCACTAGATTATATTTACCAAAGGAAAATTCAACAGTAATTCTATTATTTTAGCCATATGGACTCTACAATAACTTGTATTTTAAAATATTCAAGGAAAGTAACATTTCAAAGCTTACCTGGACTTTTCCGTATCACCATTACTTTGTCCATTTATCTTTTATACACTTAAATCATTATTTACAACATTTATATATAAGTAAACTATCAATCAGTAAAATTAGTGAAATAGAGTGCACGTTGAGACAAACAAAAACTGAGAGTATACAATTAATAGACCAATAAAGAAAGAGCCTCTAAAAAAACTGTATTCCGGAAAGAAGAAACTTGATAATAAAAGGAAAAATTAAGAAGAAATGCCGAACAAAACAAAACAAAACAAAACAAAACAAAAAGGAATACGGAAAAAATATTGATAAGTCTATCTATATATCTCTCTCTCTCTATCTAAGTAAGTATTGATTTTATGGTAAAACAGAGATAATAATCACCAATTTGGGAATTTAAACCATTTTTAATTTATTTTAATTTTTTTTTTTTATTTTAGAAAGAGAGCAATAGCATGAGTGGGGGAAAGGGGTAGAGGGAATGGAAGAGAGAGATGGAGAGAGGGGGAGAGAGAGAGTCTTAAGTAGGTTCCACACTCAGTGCAGAGCCCAGTGCAGGCCTTGATCCCAAAACTCTGGGATCATGATCTGAGCTGAAATCAAGAGCAGGATGTTCAACCAACCGACCCACCCAGGCACCCCTAATTTGTGAGTTTTTGAATAAGGGATAACTAAGTCACTTGACAGTAAAATTTAACACAAATATTTTTTATTAGAACATTTTAAGAAATCAGGTTAGTGAGAGGATAGAAATATTAGTAAAAAATAGAGAAAGAATCCATAGTTTCTAAATCAGTACAGCAACAGAAAAAAAGATAAAGGAAACTTGATAATAAGACAATAAAATTGAAACCAAGAATGAGGGAACTTCAGCAAAACAGAACAATTTTAGAAATAATCATGTTAAATGTAAATAGACTAAATTCTTGACTTAAAGACAGAGATTGTCAGGTCAGATTTTTAAAATTAAATGAAATTATGTAATATTTATAAGAGGAGTACCTAAAATATAAGGACTCAAAAATGAGAGTGAAAGAATGTGAAAAGATATGCTGGCAAATGAAGAAGAATGGGAGCTAGGTACTGTGGTGACTGGTTAAATGCCTATGAATTTTATCCTCTTCTCC
Source organism: Herpailurus yagouaroundi (assembly GCF_014898765.1). NCBI lineage: Eukaryota > Metazoa > Chordata > Mammalia > Carnivora > Felidae > Herpailurus > Herpailurus yagouaroundi. The sequence continues at coordinate 17,300,276 of NW_024412423.1, read as the reverse complement.
TAAGCATAAAGGATGGATGACTGTCTTTCCCAGTCTGGCTTGAAGTTAAATTGGGGCCAGCTAAACCACCTCGAAGCCTGGCCCCTGAAATCTTCCACAAGATTTTTGGCTCATTTTCCATTTTTGTGTCACTGTTAAGTAAGGGTTCTGTGATGGCAGAACTACAGGATGAAGGAACTTGAGGCCATGGGTTATTGCTTAAAAAAGAGCTGCCTCTAAAATCCACCTGCCCTTTTTTAGGCTTCTCGTGAGCATGAACTTTCTTTTTAGTTACTGGTATTTTGTGGGGTTACGTGTTAGCACAGCCTAGTCTATCCTCCCTAATAAAGTAGTAGATCTTGAAATTCCACAAACATGTGGCATGGACTTGCAGCCAAAAAGTGGAAAGGGATGAGAGAAACATCAGAAGCTGGAATGATGGTTATTCATGTCCTATAGGAAAAAATTTTTTTTGCATAAATGTCATTTGTTGTAATTTGGAATCTAATCACCTGTAGCTCTAGGAGAGATACTTGTGAAATAATCAGAGAATTCATGTACGTATAATGACATTACAATAATCATAGCATTAATGTGCTACAAGGAAGAGATGAGATTAGAGACAGCTGCACAGTTGGAAAGAAGAAAGAAAGTAGAAAGGAATCTAGGCATCTAGAAATGTGATGCCTTCTATTGTTGAAAGTCTGTTTGTAGATCTCAATACTAAAACACAGAATTATTTTTTTTAAAAAAGCATTGAGCAAAAAATACCTATTGAAATTTCTCAACTGAATAAAATGACTCAAGATAAAGATCATGCTAGGCTGTGCTTTCATAACTGTTATCCCTGAGAGCCTCTATGCGGTTGTCACTGACTCTAAAAATACAGAAATGGAGGCAGAAAAGCAAGGCATTACAGCCTATTTGAGAGCTATGTCTGCAAAGAACGTAGGTGTGTTTACTGACATATAAAAGTGACTGCAAGTAGTCAGTTATGTTAGGTAAGATACATTAATAAATAGCTTCCTAAATTCTGTAAAGAATGTATTACCAAAGAAATCACAAGCCTACACCTAAAAGCTTTTAAATGTTTAAAATTAAAACAAAACAAAAGAAAACAATGACCATAATCCTAGATTTCTAAATGTCCTTGAGTAGGAATAAACTTTGAAGTCTATCCTTGAAGCAGGGTCTACTTCTGATGTGGCAAAAGAGAAAAGTGAACAAGGAGATGTTTCCTAAAGAGTGTAATCAAGGACTATAGAGAACAATGCATCAGAAATCCTTCTAAAAAGCAGAATCATGTCCTAATCAATCTTCCATATCCTCACAGAAGGAGGCCATGCAAACTACTCCCATGGGATCTCAGAATTACTTTGGAATAGTGACGGCTGTGTCTTTAATTTTTCCCATTCAGAAAGGGAGAGTTTATATATATATGTGTGTTATTTATATATTGTGTAGATATACAATATATGTTACGTAAATATGTTTAACATATAAGTGTATTTATATATGTATATGCACTATATATATATACTGTGTATATATATATATATACACACACACACTATACATACATATATATATATATACACACACACACACACACACACACACACATATATATATATATATAGTATGTAAATATATTTGACAGAATGATAAACTGTGGCAAAGCCTAACTAGCAAATCCATTTCTTCTTAAGGGCATACAACGGCCCTTGTATGTGTATATATATATATATATATATACACACACACACACTATACATACATATATATATATACACACACACACACACACACACATATATATATATATATATAGTATGTAAATATATTTGACAGAATGATAAACTGTGGCAAAGCCTAACTAGCAAATCCATTTCTTCTTAAGGGCATACAACGGCAAGGACATATGAATAACAACACATGGTTGACTCCTAAAATCCCTTGAAAGATTCCTGGGTTACTCTCTTTCCAATGTTCAGACCTATGGAGATTCTGATATAGTAAACCCTCAACAAGGAACAGTCTGGATTCCACTTGGAAGCCAGGCCTTTAGGACATCTACATCACCCACATCAGATGTTGTGAGAGATACATTTTATTGTGTTAACTCACTAAAATTTGTTTCCATAACATAACTTCACCTGACTAACCACTAAGAAAATATATATTTAGCAGACAAAATAGGTATTAAAATAAAAGACTTTGTTAGTTACAGAGAATTGCTAGAAAGTGAATAAAGACAGATATCATCAGTAAAATATAACAATTCTAAACTTGTATGTATCTAATAAAATAGTATCAAAGTTTATAAAGCAAAACTTGACATAATTACAAGGAGAAATTTATGCAGAGAATTTTTATCAAGCAGACAAAACAATTACTAAAGATAAAGGATTTGAGCAATAAAACCGAGTTTGATCAAGTCACATATACTGACATCTTCATTAAACAACTGAATACATTAATTTTAAAATATACACTGGATATTTACAAAAGTTGATAATGTACTAGACTTTAAAACAAATTTCAAAGACTCAGTATTATATGGATTGTGCTGTTTGAACACAGTCAACTTAGTTAGAAATTTGTATATTTATATCAAAAAGTTAAAGTGCCACGTTTTGTAGAAAACTAAAACACACACTTCAAAGAAATAATGGAAATTAAAAATTTAGAATAGAATTAAAATGGAAAATGTTACATTTGTAAAATTGTTGGGTGGAGTTGAAATGGTATTTTGAGGGAGTATTACAAAAATATTTTCTTGCATTATAAAGGCAGAATGAGAAAATGAGGTAATAAGAAACAATAAAGATAGAAGTAGATATATTACATTGTATGTTAACTGCAATTTAAACAAGTAAAAAAGATAGTAGAAATCAGTAAATATTACAAATTAAAAAACAAATAATTAGAGAGGATGAACAATGTTGAAAACTATTTCTTTGGAGAGGCTAAACAGATTAAAATATCTCTGGCAATACAGCTCAGGAAAAATAAAAAGACACAAATCCAGTGTTAGAAATGTAAAAGAAGCAATGAAAGAGACGTAGCAGAGATTAATAAATGTAATAGGAGAATAATATGAGCAACTTAAAAACTTTATATGTAACTGAGCAGTTTCCATCATAATATAACTTATCAAACTTAATTAAGAAAAAAAATAGGGGGGCTTGGGTGGCTCAGTCTGTTAAGCATCTGACTTAAGCTCATGTCATGATCTCATGGTTCATGAGTTTGAACCCCGTGTTGGACTCTGTGCTGACAGCCCAGAGCCTGGAGCCTGCTTTGGATTCTGTGTCTCCCTCTCTCTCTGTCCCTACCCCGCTTGCACTCTGTCTCTTTCTCTGTCTTTCAAAAATAAATAAACATTGAAAAAATTTTAAGCAAAGAAAAAATAGAAAATGATAATAAACCTGTGATAATTTGATTAATTGAATCAATAACTTAACATCTATCCCAAACTGAAAATTATCAGGCCAAGAGAATATTGCAGTCAAATTCTACTGGATATCCCTGAAACAGATCATTTATATTTTGTCAAACACTTCTAGAAAATAAGAAAACAAGGAATACTCCCCAATTCACTTTATGAAAGCTTGGTATAAACTCCAGACAAAGGCAGTAAGTAAAAGAAAAGGTAATTTAATTATAGGACAATTTCTCTTATAAGCACAATGCAAAAGCCATGAATAAGCTATTGCTAAAAAGAATCCTACAATACATATAAATTATACATACCAGAATAAGATTTATATCAGGAAATAATTTTTACCTGGAGGGTGATTTAAAATTAGAAGATGAATGTAACTCATCACATTAACAGGAAAAAAAATGCAGAATTTTACAACAGATTCTGAAAGAGATTTTGAAAACATTCAAACGCATTTAAAGCAAACTTTCCTAACCACCTGGGAATAGTAGGTGATCTTTAAAAATTAATTAAGAGAATCTACATAAAACTTCCAGGGCATAGTTTACCAAATGGCTACAATATTGGAAACATTTGTTTTAGTTTCAGAATTAATACGAGGATGTCAGTAATCACAAACATTCACATATTATTTCAGTGGAAGCCCTAAGCAATACAATAAGAACAGAAAAATAAATAAAAGGAATAGGGTTTTAAATAAAACAAAATAGCGTATAGCATGATTAGCTGTAGGGATGTTTACAGTCAAAATAAAAGATTTAACACTATTTCTGGATTTAAGATTAATATATAACAATTACATAATCTATAAAAATCAATGGCATGCATGAGTAACACTTTATTATGAAACATGATTTAAAAGGTTCTAGTCTAAAAGCAATGGTGCTATAAATATTTAGATATACACCTAACAAACTTTATGAAAACTTCTATGTGGAGAATTATAAGATATCATTGAAGGGCCATATGAAGAACTGAATAAATAAATAAAAAGATATACCATGTTTATGGATTGGGAGAATCAAGATTATAAAGATTTCCATTTTTCCCCAATTTAATCTGTACATACAATGAAGTCCCTTTCATAATCATAAATGCCTTGCAAACAAGGCATTTTGTTTATCTATTACTTGTGGGTATACAAACAAAATCAGCTCCCCAGTGACCCCAGTAATTCTGTTTCCCAAATTGCTAGAATAAGTTTTCACCAACCCCTCAAAATTTTCAGGATAAAATTTAAAATCTCAGACAACAATTACCAAACCTTTGTTGTCTGACACAGGCCTTTCTTGAAACTTGTTTCCTGCCTTCTCCTCCACCTAACCTCCCACACATGCTATTGTAATACTCAGGGCGTCCTTAATAAAAGCTTTAGTGCAAGAGGCATTTGGGTCTGATCTGAGAGCAGTATGATGAGACAGCTTAGGTGTTGTTTCTGGCAGCACACCATCCAAGGCTAAATTCCAGACCCCACTGGAGATTTTGTGAGCTGCATAAATTTAGCATAACTTGATAAATCATGTTCTGATATTTGCAAGTAAATCCCTGAACAACTGAGCGGTGCCTGTCAATCTACTTCCTAGATAATAATTTAAGAGCCTCAAAGGCTCTTCCCCAAATATATGCTTAAAAATGGGAGTCTAATGCATATGCAGGGCATTCTTTTCAGAACGCTAATTGGAGGACTAGGAATAGAGACATTTTTAGAGAAGGCAAAACAGATTTCAGGGACCTGTCCAGAGACAGATCATCAAGAAGTACAATTATAGTATGCAAACAAGCAAAACAAAACAAAACAAAACAAAACAAAAAACTGAGATAGAAGAGACATTAGAAGATAGGGGAAAAGATAGCTCTTAAGACTGTAACAAAAAGTGGGGAAAATGACTAGGAAATAAACCCAGGAAATGACACTGCCTAGAAATCAAGGGAAGAGCAACCTCTTATCCTTGGTCTTTTGCTCCAGCTCACAAGTTTAGCATGGAATGCTCTTGGGTTCTGAAAAAGATGTGATGGAAGCCAGGAAAAGATAAAACAAAGAGATTAGTCTGAAATGACTCTGAAGTCTGACTGCTAATCAAAAAAGGGGGGGCACTACATTATCTGAAACCAAACATATTTTAGCATTTAAACTAAGGAAAAAAATCACCCTTTTCCTTTCATTACCTCGTTCTATAAAGCGATTGGCAGAAATATTTAGAATACAATTCCACATGCCTTCATCAGATACATGCCCCGAATTATTTTAACAACCAGAAACATTAGATTTTGGCGAACATTTGTTCATTGCACTGAGATGAAATTTATTGTGAAGCTTCTTTGCTTCTCTACTGAAAGAATTTAAGAAGGAGTAAATATAGTGGAATCAAGCAATATATGCTCATACTCTCTCCCTGCAAACATGGATGACCTGTGTATTTGCCTGGCATGGAATTCACAGCGTCCTGGACTATAGGCATGCGTGAGAATGAGTGCTTGCTTTTCTATATGCCCACAATTGCTTTCATGTGTAATTATGGCCTAAAGAATTTCCCCTGAAAATGTTATGTGAATTTTTATAGAAAAGATTTGAGATGGATAAGAATATGCTGCATATAGTTATGAATTCAACTTCACATTCGGGATTATGAGATCTGTGTTTTAACTGCTGAATTACCACTAATTTTGAAGGCAATTGTTGCTAGGTTAAGTCCTTTGACATTTTGTGATGTAGTCTGAATCCCAAACACCATGCACCTGGGTGGTGTGAGACCCAGCAGTAAGCTGACACAACTCTGAAGCCTATGTAGATTTCGTGTGAGTAAAAAACCTACTGCTTGAGTTATGGATTCACAGATGTATTGACCAAATTCCCTAACACCACCGTCTACACACAAGCACATACACCCCTCCATCCACACTATAAATAAAAAAATGCAAGTAGTATTATCTACTGTTTTGCAATGTCTAATGAAAGGATAATTTCAACACACACAACAGACTGCTGTCTAACAACAACAACAACACACATTTCTTAAACTTTTATGGGAAATATTTCCTCTCAATTGTTTTACCTCATGTTATTTTACTTGTTCTCATTTTAAAACAAATATGTAAAATTAATATTATTCTAGTTTTTCAAGTGAAAATATTGAGGCATGAACCAAGTAAGAGCCACAATAGATGTCTCTTAAAGTGGCTTACTGTGGATGTGAGACAAGAAACCAGGTTTCCACCCTCTTTATTCGATGCTCTTCCTGTTGGTTTAATGCATCCCCAGCAGACTGAGGGTTTTTAATTAAGAACTTCTGACAGGGCCACCTTATGCACCCTTAATGCCTCAAATGCACCTGATACACTTTGTGCCTTCTTCCAGGTATCTCTACAGCTACTTAAAACTTTAGTAAGTCCTTTATTTTAGGTATTTATTTTATCCCACAAATATATCACTCCTGGATTTTTAAAAATACAGCTAATGAGAGAAGAACTACTTATTCACATGTTGCAAATTAAAGTAGTAAATACAAATAATTGTTAGTCCTAATTTGTGTCATGGCTACCCAGCTAACTGAATTTGTAAGATTTATTTCCCCTCACCCCATTATTTCAATAGTAAATTAGCCTTTATTCTGTCAATTTAACGTTATTTTAGGGTAAAAGGATAATTAAATCGAGTTCATGTGCAGCTTAAAATTACCAATAACAGGGGTGCCTTGGCGGCTCTGTTGGTTAGGTGTCTGCCTCTTGGTTTCTGCTCCGGTCATGATCTCACAGTTTGTGAGTTCGAGCCCCACATCAGGCTCCACGCTGACAGTGCAGAGCCTGCTTTCCTCTCTCTTCCTCTCTCTCTGCCCCTCCCCTGCTCACTCTCTCTGTCTCTCTCTCAAGAATAAATAAACTTAAAGAAACAATTAAAAAATTACCAATAACATATCTAAAGACATTCATAGCAGATTTTTACCTCCTTGTTTTTTTGTTAAATAACCGCTTCAACTCATCAGAGCCTACCTATTGAAAAAGATGCCCCTTAAAAATTGTATGCATTTCATTCAGGTTTAGGAACAACATTCAACAGAGCTTTAAACTGTGAAGATTCCCGTGAAGGAAATAGGTCAACTACAGTACCAAACAAAAGATGTTAGATTGATACGTTCCAACCTCAAAGGAATTTATTGGATATGTTTTCTTCTACTAAACTTCATAGCATAGGAGGGCCAAGGTTTTCTGAACTGATTCTTGAGTCATTTTATTCCGTGGCATAAACAACGAGGAGGAATTTATTGTGTTTAACTTAAAACACGAAAACAATAACCAAAAAGGTGTGTATGGGTGGGGGGAAGAGTTTTGGGGATTCCAAAAGGGAAGGATGCAAAATTTTTTAAAAAGTCAGTTGTCATAACAGGCTGCCTTATGATGGAAATAAATTAAAACCCTTATAGGTGGAGGAAACACTTACATAATCATTTGAGTGTACTTGATTTTGAATGATCTCATGATAAAGGTCCCGAGGAGCCCACAAACACACCACAAAGGAGTCACTTTACACCAGGACTCATGAGTAGCAACTGTTTCTTAAAAGAAAACAAATTTCTGTTCAGGGAATTTGAACCACTCCAAAGGACTTAATGACTTGCAGGGGTTTGTAGGTCAGTCACATCTGTTATGAAATGAAATGCTTCTTCCTGTTTCTAAATTGACTAACCCTTAACCCCATTAGCCCTCACGTCTTAAAACAAAGATTATTCCTGTTTCTTGAGCCTTCCAACAGTCAGGGCCTTTATGTTTATTCCAGCACATGGAACTCATCACAGTTTTATTCCTCTCTTTTGGTCAGCAAAAAGAAGGAAGGTGCAAAAGAAGAAAGCGAAAAAATAAAGTGTGCACTGGGTTTGAAGGTCTGATTGTTATGTCTTGTCCACATGGATACCTGCAGAAAACAAGAGTATCTAAAATAAAAGGGAAGAGTTCCCTCTATTTTGTTTTCCTTCAATCATTGGGTTTCCATTGTTATGCTGACTCTTCTCTGCAAGAAATGAAAGGGAGCCAGCCTAAATAAGGCAAGAGCAAGTTCCCCAGTGGTCTCAGAGGCTGTGTTTGAGTCCCTTTTTAAGCTTCTGCTGCTTTGGGCTTAGAATGCACCAGAAGAGAGACGTAGATTTCCCCCCCAGAGTCTTATTTGCAAAAGTAACAAGTGGTTTGAAAAATTCTGAAGGAAAGGAGTAAAATGAAAACTAGGCAATAAAATGAGGACGGGCTGCAAAGCTAGTGCTTGGCGGGAAGTGAATGTTTGCAGGAATTCACATATTTTATAAAGTGATCAGAGAGTTTCCTTACGTTAAGGAAGAGAGAGAGACCTTTTTTATATTGCAAGGGCAGCCACCTTGTGCCGTGTTCCCTACAGCCTTCCCCCCACCCTCCCTGCACAAATAAGGAAATAATAGGTAGTGAGAAAGAACTGATCCTCGCCTGGGGGCTTTATGCTGTCCTGGACTTTACCTGTGAGTACACGAGGTTTTGCCAGTGCTGGGCGGCAGGGTGATTCCCACCTGGAAACCTCACCAGGCTGGCCTGAAGAAGAGCTGAGTTCCTCATGAAAGACTTCACATCGAGCCGCAGGAATTTGTCAGGATGGTTGTTATTTGGCAAGACAGAGAGATCCATGTCTCCCCTCGTCTACGGTGGAAAACAAAGGTAAGTGAGGCTGCTTCTGTCAGACTCGTCCATTATTAATGAGCCTGAGGATGCTCCGGTTGGCATCTGAAACCAGGTCTCTCAGCTACACGGGGGAGCTGTTCTCGAAATGATATGCTGACGCACATAGACAACGCAGCGCCCTGCCTTGCCTTTCACACACAGCACACCAACACACGCACACGCACACACACACACACACACACATGCATGCACACACACACATTTAGGAGGCTTTAAAAGGGACAGATGGGGTTGTACTCATTAAATTACACAAAATGCCAAAATTAGATATATAGTGCTTAATGTCTCTCCATACAGGGTCAGACATAACGGTTTAAGAGGAACTGGTCTTTGGATAAAGGTTGCCAGAATTTCAGTGTCACAGTCCATAACTGGAGCACATGAGATACCACCTGTAAGGAAGAGATTTCTTAATTTTTCTCTCTGAACATTGCTGAGCTAACACAGCTGATTTGGCCCCGCCGATGCAGTCTCCCATATGATATGCAGGATCTTGTTTCTCCTCCTGTTTTGACTCCCAGAGTCTCAAGCTCACATGAAATCTGACCACTGTCAGCTTTGGTCCGAACTGAGAAATGGCAAGAATTTTGCTGTTATAGTTTGCTACAGGAATTCAGCACCCTAATCTACTGCCTTGACCCATATGCTATCCAAGGTCCCGTCGACTCTGTTCCTGGCTGTATAAACTCCTTCGGTGTGCTTTGGTGTTCACACAGCACATTGGGAACCAAAGGGGAACATGGCTGCTGGGTTTGGATGATGTGCTGTCCTAAGTGAACCCATCTGCCGTTCAGGGAGCCAAGGTGGGAGTGAGGCTGAAGACCCTGTATTAAGCCAGGAAGTAATGATGACTTTAATGGACATAAGCTCTCACATTTCAAGTCACTCTGCCTCAGGCAACTCATGCTTCTCATTGGGAAAGTATGGATTTCCATCTAGAGTAAGAGGAATACTTTCCCACCATGAGAAGGCAAAGGATAGATGCATCAGCAGTTTTAAAAAGACATAGGTTGTTTGTTATGTGTGCACCTCTGTAAACCCATCTGATTCAGCAGGAAGGTTTCTCTTCCAGGGGTAAATGGGGTCACATGTGGAATGTATCAGCACCAGATTTCAGAAGAGTGCCATATAGCTTATAAGAACCAGCAGCCAGGATGTTCTCAAATTGAGCAAGACCCTAGAGAGTACTTACCTTCTTTATAGCAATAAACATGAGGGAGTTTAAAAATCCTGTCCTACTTATAGCTGTAAAACTGGTTTGAACCATCAACATTTTCTGTAAGAATGTTTTGGACCCAGACTCTTCCACTGTCTTGCAATATTCGAAATAAACTTGGGTAGTTTTAACAATATATTTACTGGAGAAAGTAAGAGCTACTTCATAATGACAGTTAATAACAAAACAGTTAAATCACAAGTGTTTCAAGAATCAAGTGTATTATGTGCATGTGCGTGTGCTTGGTACATTCTGGATTTTCCTGGCTGCTGCCAGAATACATCTAATGAATAAATATTTCTCAGGCTGTTTGCTTTTCCTAAAAGATTCTTCAGGGAATAACACACGTCTTCAAGAAGAACCTTACTTCTCTTTGGCTCTTTATATTGGCAAGTAGAGACAGAGAATCTAGGTCCAAATATATTTGATTAGGCCTTTTCTTTGGCCAAAGTATGAGGTAGGTGAAATGAGCCTTCAGTTTTCCTTAGGCATCCTTCCCTTAGATCCCTCCGCCATGCTCTAGATGCCCAGAGGCTTGTATACTGTCTCCTCCTGTTTACAAGTTGAGTTTTAGACTCTCCCTCTTTTCCCATTCTTTGTCCACCCCCACCCCCAAACTATCGGTTCTTATTTCTCACTGTAGGTAACCGACATGACTAACGATCAGAAAATCGTTACTGGCCATCCCCTCCCCACCCCTGGCCCCCACTTCCAGTCCACCCCACCCCAACTTGTGCCTGTGGTAATGCCAGTCCTTCTGCCTGGAAACATTTCTTCCCAACTGGCTGTTGACCACCTCCGAATCATCCTTCACGGGCTACTGCTGATAACTCGCCTTTCACAAAACCTTTATGTATTTTGCCAAGTAGGTACGATTGTTCCCTCCTTTGAAATCTTGGAGTGATTTGTTTGAAGTCTCATCTTACTATCTTTGGTCTGATGATGTATTTCATGCTTTTCTTTTATGAACCTTATACTAGATGATACGTTACCAAAGAGCAGCCCTTTCGGATGCTTCCTTCCCCATGAGTCATGTCCTGAAGACCCTCATGAAGTCCTTTGCTCCATAAATAACGATGGATCTTGTCTCTTCAAAAGCACTAGAAAGGGCTCTCCTCTGGTTGGAAATAGATAATCCAATTACATTTGATTTAAAAAATGGCTTAGTGCTGTTTTCCAAGCTCATTAAAAAAAAGGATTCCGTTGCCAAAAATGTTTATGATACTCTATATTCTCTTCTGGTAGTTTACGATGCACAGACTCACACTGAAGGCTCTGAGAAGTCCTGCTTTGATAAGTCTAGCATTTTCCAAATTTATTTGATCACATAATACCCATTTTATTGTTTTCCTTTTAACTCTTCAAAAAGTTTACCCAAAAGTAACTGGACGAATTTTGGCTCAGGGTTTTTATTTCTTTATCGTCATTAGGAACTTCCATCTAGAGTGACAATGGTTATAAATAAATATAATGAGTTTTACTGGAGGGAAATCTGGGGGAAATGTGCACATCTGGGGCTTCTCAACACTTAGCATGCAGGTAATCTTTTGGTCTTTTTCTTTGTAACCAATTTTTATAAAAGTATCATTTCCTCTTGGATTTGGACCCAGAATTACGGTTGTTGTTGTTTTTTTTTTTTTTTTTTGAACCGTGAGAATTGTAAAAATAGGATTAAATATGATTCACAAGACAAAACTGTCTATATGTGAATGAATCTTATTTTCTTCTCCTTATTCTCTCTCCTGTTTTCCCTTCTTTTCTCCCTCCCTTTCTCCTTCCCTCCCTCTCTAGGTTGTACCAATAACCCACTGAAATATTTGAAAGTATTTCCAGCTGAAAAGCCTGTACAATGTCCAGATGAGCAGTTGTGGTTCATCAAATTATTGGAGAGTTTGGAAATCACTTGAATAGTTTCGATTACAAAGAAAGCCTGTGACTAGCTTATAAACCCTTTTGTGTCTATTATAAAACAGTCTCAAAATTGGTAAACAGAGGCAATCAGGGTTACTGAGTGCACAGAACTTGGAGTCAGAGTGGTATCAAACTAAGTTGTGTTCCTGGGTAGGTTACTGAATCTCTCTAAGCCTGATTCCTCAGCTATAATGTGAAGATAACACAAGTACCTTACAAGGTTGCTGTGAGATTTTATAGGTAAAGTAGTTAACAGAATGCTTGGTGTATATGAAGTGCTTAAAAAGGGTTCATTGTTATTTTGAGTGGCTAAGAACATAGATTTTTATTTCAGTTGTCTCTGATACAAACTGAAAAAAAAAAAAAAGGAAAGGAAAGAAAGTTAAAGTCACACAGCCATGTTTAGTTAAAAGACAAACTACATTTCCCAGAATCTCTTTATTTGTGTGGTTCTGGGTTAGAACTAGCCAAAAGAGGAACTTCAGTGAGATATGGACAGGAAGGTGGAAACAGCACCCATTAATCTGAAAGGCTTTTTGCAAACAGGTGCTTGGCGGGTTCCAAGCCGTTGCTCTCTTGAGCTCCACGTCCATTTCTTCTCTCCAAATGTTAGTCCTGTTGACCAACAGCAAACTCAGATCTACTACCAGGTGTTTGTGTACCTACAAAGGAGGTAGCTTCACAGAGGCGACAGCATCCCAAAGACCTCTTAACAAATTACCCCGCCCTAGTCATACTTACCTGGCAGCTCAGACTAGTTGGTGACCCCTCTGATTCTTCAACTCTTCTTCACTTCGCCAGGGCTTCTGCAGTTGTGTGAATTCAAATCTGGTGAATGATAAACCTAGGTTTTAAATTCACAGTTCAAGGTCTAAGTTGGGAACCAGAAAGCTTCCATGACTATCTTCACATAAAACCTTTTTACCTGTACTGCTGATGCTCCACCATTGAAACTCATATTCAGAGTCAAGTCCTAGAAGATCCAAGGGGACCACCCTGGGGTATAACATGTGAGGTTTTACACATGCCAAAGGAATTGCAAGATTTCACTAATTCATGCTAACTGAAACCCAAGGTAGATGTATAGGGACAATTCTTAATGGCTTTATATTAGGGCAGAAGGAATATAATGTTTTATTAGCCTACATGTTTTTGATATGAGTTCACTAAGTGGAGATTCTGGATTCAAAGTGTTACTTCATGTGATTGGGAGTAACTCCAACAAAGGGCCTGAAAATTGGACCCACTGGTGGTCCACAATGAATAAAATTGAGATGCCAAAACTTCCTTGTTATAATGTAGTAGTATGCAGGAAAGTATACAGACATGTAGGGAGATGGTTTTAATATGATAGATGCTCACCTACCTGCTGAATTCATCCCCTGAAAGGCTCCAGAGGGCATTCCCTTGACCAAGGCTTTGAACTCCCTTCACATCAGCGAAGGCTGTACTGGAATCCTTAAAGAACTCGGTAAAGCCTATTTTCTGAAGCCCTTAAATAACATTGGGAAGTGCTGCCACAGAACTGGACCACCATTAAATTTAATGATGATACAATTCCATAAGGGCAGGAACCAAAGGGCTGCATTTCACTGTCAGAAACCAGATGGGAATGGTTACCATGAAGGGTAGCAGAATCAAAGGGGTAAAGGGAATGGTTTGACCAGCAAAGATCTTGGCTAATTGATCATGGAGTCCCTAGGACTGAAATAGATGGGCATTCTACTAAAGTCTTATTTGATTTGTGTGAGCTTTAAATCTCTAGACTTTGTGGGAAGAGGTCTGATTTGGATAACCACATCAGGAAATTGCACTCCCCTGATCAATTTCCATATAAGAATCGGTTCATTGAGAATGCCTTGAGTGAAGAGGAGACTGGATCATTTTAAAAAAGGAAGGATCCTGCTATACTGTCCAATATTATACTGTAAATTACCTTCAGGTTTTCTTTGATGGGCACAATGTACTGGAGAAGGGAAATTATCAGACTTTTTGATAATTATTGTCAATTGATACTATTTCTGGTGACCCTAAGTTCCTATTATAGCCCCACAGAGCAAGAGCTTATGGAAATCAGATAATTTAATCAAGTTCTGGCTTAAGTCTCTCTCATAAAAATCCCAAAGCCTCTACAACCACACCACAGTTATTTTCCTAATTCTGGGAAGCATATTTAGAAAAGAAATACTCAGAAACTGGCAGAAGCCCTGCTTACCTTGTTGGTTCCATGATATGTTGAATGAGGGTTTTTATGATAATAATGGCAATGGGAGCCCCTAGAATTGCCTCTACATACCAAAATTGGAAATAAAACCAATATTGCATTCTTGGAGGGATTTCACCATTACTTCTATCATTAAGGATTTGAAGGATGCAAAAATGGTAAGCCCCTGGCCCCCAATACTGGTGCCAGAATTGAATAATAAGAAAAAAAAAAGACACTGTATCATTTTGTTAGGCCATGTGCTTGAGGGTAATGGGGAACATGGTAATACCAGAGATTTACATGAGCATGAGCCCACTGCTATGTTTGATTTGCCGTACTATGAGTTCTCTGCACAAAAACAATATTGTATGGAATGCCACAATAGTGAATGAAACATTTGGTAGGTTCATAGAAGAAATTTTGGCAGAAACTTTGGAGGCTGGGAAGGGCAAATGCACATTCAGGGCAAGTAGCTCTTTCTGTGAGAACAAGTCGCTGCCTGTGTTGTGACACAAGTGAACTGATGTAAGCATACTGCACTCAAGGTGGTGGGCAGGTCTTCCCAAAGAATTCTACCATCATGGGAAAAAATATCTTCTCTGCTATTGGTAGGTTGAGCTCTCTGCAGTGACTGGCCTTGGTGAGTGGATGTTCATGTTGCTGAACCCAAGCACAATCTCCATTTCTGCCACCAATGTCTCTTGTTCCTGAGCCTATTGGCAACGAAAAGGGTGGCTGAGGAAAGACAATGGCCAACATACACAGACCTTGTCATCTCATCCACTTGATGACTGAGACCTCTCTGGTGAGGGTGCTCTTTGGTGAGGGGTCAAATAGAATAAATGGATAGAAGTTCTTCAGGAAGGTCTGCCCATATACCTTTTCCTTAGAACTCCCTCGTCACCAGTTTCAAAATCACACTCCTTCCAATCCTTGCCAATCCAGCCAAACCATCTTGATTGCAGGATTACATTAGATCGCTTCTATCACAAAACAAGGAGTCATTTGTTCTCATAGAAATAGACACTTACCCTGAAAATGGACTTGCCTTCTCAGGCTGCCAAGTTTTTGCCACAATACCACCCATTCATTTACCAAATGCCTCATTCTCTGCTATGGTATTCCATACAATATTTGTTTCCGTTCAGGGAACCTGTGTTACAACAAATAAAATGTGGCACAGGCCTCATGCTCATGCAAATCTCTGGTATTACCATCACCCTGAAACAGATGGCCTGATAGAATGATGCAGTCTCTGTCTCTCTCTCAGTATTCAGTTCTAGCACCAACTGGGTCAAAACATTCTGAAGGTGTTCTAAGATACTGCATATGTTCTGATTCATCATTTTAATTTTTTAAAAATGCTTATTTATTTTTGAGGTGGAGAGAGACAGAGTGCAAGTGGGGGAGGGGCAGCGAGGGAGGGAGACACAGAACCTGAAGCAGACTCCAGGCTTTGAGCTGTCAGCACAGACCCGACGTGGGGCTTGAACCCACGAACCGTGAGATCATGACCTGAGCTGAAGTCGGACGCTTAACCAACTAATTGAGTCACCCAGGTGCCCCACAGGGTGCTATTTCTACTTAGATTCACAGACTTAGGAATCAAGGGATGAGATTGAGAACGTCTCATCTTAAAATGTAATTTTTTACCTCTCCGATGCCCGTACTCTCATGACTTAAGATGTGTGGATATTAGTTAATAATTTTATATCTCAGCAATTAAACGAAAGAATATACATAAGTAAGGGGACATCTAGAATCAAAATGCCCTCCATATTAAAATGAAGGTAAAAAATCACTGATGAGGGATGTGTCATGAACCGTGCAGATGGTGAGGTTTTACTCTACTTCCAATCTGTTGTATCAACCTGCCCACTTTGAGGGCAGAACACAGAAGACAAAGAGAAGACTCTTTGTCTCTGGGTTGGAGACAAAGGACTTTGTTACTCACAGCAATAGCAGTAGCACAGAGTCAGCATTTTCTTGTGCCAGTTTCCTGAGCCCCAACTCCCCCAGGGTGACACAAAGACAGCAGGGTGATATCTGCACATGCAGTGACTTGTATCACAGGAGAGGGACCCCCGTTTTAGGGCCAGAAACCTTTATAATGAGAGGTAGGCACGTCTGCCCTTTGCTCCATCATCTTTATCCAAGGCTGTGCAACTGTCTTCCACGGCCATACAAACATCCCTTACCAGATACTCCTGAACAAAAGGAGACAGTGCCAAGATGTGTAGAGACGTGAGAGACCTGTGAAGAAGTGCCTCCCAACAGGAAGCTTCACATATTTTATTGAAAAAAAAAAAAATCTAAGAAATCATGTGAATCATGTACAACATTTTCTCACAAGAAAACATTTAAGCTGTTTTTTTTAACGTTTCACAGAATTGTAAAACTTTTAGTTTTCGAAAGGAAAAAACACAATGAAACTACCACAGTATCATAAGCATTTTGTTTCTTCTTGTTTTTAGGGAAAAGGCTGGAAAATAATTGGTAAGTTTTCTCATGATGATTCGTGAGGCTAAGTACTATGCTCTTTTATAAATCTACTAAAAAAATACAAGGAAACGGGTGGATCGCTGCTTTCTTTGTTCAAAATATTTTAAAAAGCTAAAATCTAATGACAACATGTTAAAATAATACCTATTTTTGTAGGATGTTACCATTTCTATAATGGTTTCTCTACACTATATCAACAGTGCAATGGTGATTCAGTGTAAATCATTACAGTGTTTCATTGTTACACTACTTGTGTTCAAGTACATGTTCATGAACATGATCAAAGTCTGTATTTTGACTTTTCCTTTCCATTATTAAAATAAGGTTATAATTACAGTAGAATTTTTCCTATGGATATCTCTAAATCCGAACCAAATTCATAATACATTCTCTAAAAACCTGTTCAACACTCTGAGGTTTGTTATGTTTCCACATCTCCTGTAGGTGACAGAAAATGGGCTAATTCTGCATCAGGAAACCAAGAAAACAAAAATGACTTCTCTCCTTATATAACTAAACTATTACACTAAGTTAGTATACATTCTGGATAACTCAATGGTATCGGCAGGGAGAGAATAGCACCTTAGAGACAGCCCTAACTTAAAAAAAAATTTTTTTTTAGAGCCTAATGATCTTGTTTTTTTTTTTTTTTTCTTTTTCCCTTTTTATTTTCATTCTGGAAACTGGATCCAACTTATTCATATAAAATTATTTATGAAGCCATATAGTATAAATCAAAATGTTTGTATGACCAAAACAAACACCATATTGGATGTTTGGCGGGCACCAAAATAAATTAATCTGATTAAATTATACGTAATCTGATAATATTTGGTCTGAGAAACATGCTAGTGTGTGTGTTTATAAATAATGTAATTGCAAAGAGCTGTGAGCCAGCCAGCCTGCTAGAGGTCAACTCTTCTGCTGCAGTTTTTGGGCATAGAAGTCCCTGCACGTCTCACAGCAGCGCTGATACCAGCGCATGTCCTGACATAGGTTCTTCTCACGTATCACTCGGCAGTACACAGGCCACTGGTCTCCCAGGCACTTGAAAGTCAGCGCAGCTGTGAAGAAGAAAACAGGGAAC
The DNA here is from genome assembly GCF_014898765.1 of Herpailurus yagouaroundi. Taxonomy (NCBI): domain Eukaryota; kingdom Metazoa; phylum Chordata; class Mammalia; order Carnivora; family Felidae; genus Herpailurus; species Herpailurus yagouaroundi. The sequence goes on along the minus strand of NW_024412423.1, from coordinate 17,282,233 downwards.
TCAATACATGTCGATATCCTCAGTGCCAGGGGCAAAACAAGTAGCAATCACTTAAGGGGAAGGATTTTGCACACGCACTTTGACGCGTTCATATTGCCTTCTAGAACTTAACAGTAAGATTAGGAAACACACACACACACACACACACACACACACCCTATAATAAAGGAGTAAAGTGGATGAATAACGGTCTTACTTATGAGCCCTTTTAGACTCATTCAAGCTAGATTTCTCAAATTCAGTGAGTTGTGATACAAATGGCGTTTAAGGCTCAATTTTATGGCTTTCATTTAAGCTTCTTTTTGGATTTTCAGTTGAGAAGATTAAAAAGAAAAACGAAAAGGCTCACTATATCCACCTTTATGGGAATATAAATTAACAAGTATTGTTATGGATGAAATATCAAAACAAATGCGCTCACTTATTTCACATTCCTCCTTCCTCAGATGTCAGGCATATCTAGGTGGGATATCTGGGGATCTTAATTTTACACATCTTTAGAATCAAAGCTGAGGGGTGCCTGGGTGGCTCAGTCGGTTAAGCGTCCGACTTCAGCTCAGGTCACGATCTCGCGGTCCGTGGGTTCGAGCCCCGCGTCGGGCTCTGGGCTGACGGCTCAGAGCCTGGGGCCTGCTTCCGATTCTATGTCTCCCTCTCTCTCTGCCCCTCCCCTGTTCATGCTCTGTCTCTCTAGGTCTCAAAAATAAATAAACGTTAAAAAAATTTTAATAAAAAAATAAAATCAAAGCTAATCATCAAAAGTGACTGAAATTTACAGTGATAAGGTATGTGAAATCTTTCTTTTGCCACTATTCTAATAAGATTCATTATTTTCCTTTTTAAAACCTTAGGTTTTCCACTGTGCTTGTGTGTTCAGGGATATACCTTCAAGAAATAATAAATGGAGAAAATGCAATTTTAATTAAACTTTTCTTTTAATCCATTATTTTCTGCCCCGTGATACTTCAAGAAGGACTCCAACTAATTGCTAGAGGAAGGGATTATGTTGTTTTTGAATGCATGGATTTAGGGCATCTGCTCTAGGATTGCTTAACTTTTTGTCTTAACTACTCTTAATTCCCTTTGAACTGACTATTTCCTAGAAATGTTAATTATTTGGCTAGAAAATGGGAATATTTTTATTTCCACGAAGAACCAAACTTTTCCATTTGGTTGAATCTTACTGCTTAAAAAATATCTATGACAATTTAGCTCCTTTGATTTTGGCAACATCGTCCTGTTTAATTGTCACCCTGTAAATTGTACACGCAGATTAAAAGTAAAGGTGGTGGGGCGCCTGGGTGGTGCAGTCGGTTAAGTGTCCGACTTCAGCCAGGTCACGATCTCGCGGTCCGGGAGTTCGAGCCCCGCGTCGGGCTCTGGGCTGATGGCTCAGAGCCTGGAGCCTGTTTCTGATTCTGTGTCTCCCTCTCTCTCTGCCCCTCCCCCGTTCATGCTCTGTCTCTCTCTGTCCCAAAAATAAATAAACGTTGAAAAAAAAATTAAAAAAAAATAAAAAATAAAAGTAAAGGTGGTAAGCATAAATTACCCCAATGACAGACAGGTAGTACTGTTGTTAAAAGCCACTAGTTGCTACAGAAATAAAGGCTAATTCATTTATGAATTTTTTTTTTAGGCAAGCATAGGCTATATTTACTGAAAATACATAATCTGTTTCTTGATGATAGATTAGATTGAATAACGGGAACTGAGAATATATATGAAAACATTTCATAACATAAAAATAGGCCAATCAACATTTTTTTCATTTTTCTCATTTATTTAGTATTTTTATATATAAACATGTATATACATCATTTTTCCTGTGGCTCATTCGTTTTTTTAAATATAATTTATTGTCAAGTTGGCTAACATACAGTGTATACAGTGTGCTCTTGGATTGGGGGTAGGTTCCGTGATTCATCACTTACATACAATGCCCAGGGCTCATCCCATCAAGTGCTCTCCTCAGTGCTCATCACCCATTTTCCTCTTTCCCCAGACCCCCGCCCCCCAATCAACCCTCAGTTTGTTCTCTGTATTTAAGAGTCTCTTATGGTTTGCCTCCCTCCCTCTCTGTTTGTAACTATTTTTACCCCTTCCCTCCCCACATGGTCTTCTGTTAAGTTTCTCAAGTTTCACATATGAGTGAAAACATACGATATCTGTCTTTCTCTGACTGACTTATTTCACTTAACATAATACCCTCCAGTTCCATCCACATTGCTGCAAATGGCAGGATTTCATTCTTTCTCATTGCCAAGTACTATTCCATTGTATATATAAAGCACATCTTTATCCATTCATCAGTTGATAGACATTTAGGCTCTTTCCATAATTTGGCTATTGTTGAAAGCACTGCTATAAACAGTGGGGTACATGTGCCCCTATGCATCAGAACTCCTGTATCCTTTGGATAAATTCCTAGTAGTGCTATTGCCAGGTGATAGGGGAGTTCTATTTTTAATTTTTTGAGAAACCTCCACACTGTTTGCCAGAGCAACTGCACCAGTTTGTATTCCTATCAACAGTGCAAGAGGGTTCCCATTTCTCGCCAGCATCTGTTGTTTCCTGAGCTGTTAATTTTAGCCACTCGGACTGGCGTAAGGTGGTATCTCATTGTGGTTTTGATTTGTATTTTCCTGATGAGGAATGACGTTGGGCATCGTTTTGTGTGTCTGTTGGCCATCTGGGTGTCTTCTTTGGAAAAGTGTCTATTCATGTCTTCTGCCCATTTTTTTGGTGGATTATTTGTTTTTCAGGTGTAGAGTTTGGTAAGATCTTTATAGATTTTGGATACTAACCCTTTATTTGACATGTCATTTGCAAATATCTTTTCCTATTCTGTCAATTGTCTTTTAGTTTTGTTGATTGCTTCCTTTGCAGTGCATAATTTTTTTTTTTTTTTATCTTGATGAGGTTCCAATAGTTCATTTTTGCTTTTAATTCCCTTGCCTTTGCAGACATGTCAAGTAAGAAATCGCTGCAGCTGAGGTCAAAGAGGTTGTTGCCTGTTTTCTCCTGTAGGGTCTTGATGGTTTCCTGTCTCACATTTAGTTAGGTCTTTCATCTATTTTGAGTTTATTTTTGTGTATGGTGCAAGAAAGTGGTCTAGTTTCATTCTCCTGCAGGTTGCTGTTATGTTCTCCCAGCACCATTGCTAAAGAGACTGTCCTTTTTCAATGGGTACCCTTTCCTGCTTTGTCAAGGATTAGTTGGCCATACATTTGTGGATCCAATTCTGGGTTCTCTATTCTGTTCCACTGGTCTATGTTTATGCCAATACCATGCTGTCTTGATGATTACAGCTTTGTAGTAGAGGCTAAAGTCTGGAATTGTGATGCCTCCCGCTTTGGTCTTCTTCTTCAAAATTACTTTGGCTATTCGGGGCCTTTTGTGGTTCCATAGAAATTTTAGGATTGTTTGTTCTAGCTTTGAGAGGAATGATGGTGCAATTTTGATTGGGATTGCATTGAATGTGTAGATTGCTTTGGGCAGTATTGACATTTTAACAATATTTGTTCTTGCAATCCATGAGCATGGAATGTTTTTCCATTTCTTTGTGGCTTCTTCAATTTCCTTCATAAGTCTTCTATAGTTTTCAGCATACAGATCTTTTACATCTTTGGTTAGGTTTATTCCTAGGTATTTTACAGTTCTTGGTGCAATTGTAAATGGGATCAATTTCTTGATTTCTCTTTCTGTTGCTTCATTATTGGTATATAGACATGCAACCGATTTCTGTACATTGATTTTGTATCCTATGACTTTGCTGAATTCATGTATCTGTTCTAGCAGCTTTTTGGTGGAGTCTTTTGGGTTTTCCATAAATCCATGTTAATAGCATTTATTCGTATCTAATATTATGTCCTTAAGGATTCAAAAGCTATTCCCTCTTGTTTGGTGGATTAGATCCAGTTATCCATTCCTATTGAAAGCCATTTTTTACTCTGTCTCTCTCGAAAGGATAATTTGCACCCAGGGTCAAAAGGAAGGCTATTGACAACAGAGACATCTAAGGTATATACCACAATCTCACCTTTCCAGAGCCATTACCTTAGTTGATAGTTCTACCACAAAACTGGTCAGAACCAAAATATGATTACATCCTCCAACCCTTTCTATGATGACCTTGAGAGGTGTGGCATTTGTATTTCCAGGGCCTGGCTCTGAGTAGACAGTTTCAGGAGTCTTGTTTAGTCTTTAGGATTTTTTTTTATCCTCCTGACCATTGGGACTAAACTATAGTCAAGCATAGTTTTAGTTTAGTTAGAACCAAACTAATTCATATAGATTTATTTATGACAAAGTTTTATGATAATACACAAAACAGCCATAAGCATTTCCATGCTTCTCAAAACCATCCCCTTTTTGGTCTGCTTACCCAGCCGGGGTGACGTTATGGTATTTACATTAATCTTCTCATTGCAAGGCTGAAGGTGGCATGGCCTGTATGCTGCAGGTTTCTCTGAAGAAAAACATTCATTTCCATGTCTTCCTGTGATCTTATGCATGCACTGAATAACACGGGACTGCATTCCTTTGCCACAGGTAATTGAGCACTAGGAGAGATAGAATATTGTACAAATAAAAATATGATAATCTGCATTAAAAAAATTAAAAAATAAGGGGGGGGGCGCCTGGGTGGCTCAGGCGGTTGAGCGTCCGACTTTGGCTCAGGTCATGATCTCGCGGTCTGTGAGTTCGAGCCCCGCGTTGGGCTCTGTGCTGACAGCTCAGAGCCTGGAGCCTGTTTCGGATTCTGTGTCTCCCTCTCTCTGACCCTCCCCCGTTCATGCTCTGTCTCTCTCTCTGTCAAAAATAAATAAACATTAAAAAAAATTTAAAACAAATATGATAATCTGGATTTTCTAATAAAATACGCTTTTCATGGATTCCTTATATTTCAGCTGAATGGAGTCTGTCTTCATATGTAGGATATTTTTCAAAGAAGAACATATTTGATATACAATGGTCTTTGATGAGAGAAGTCTTTCAGGTCCAAATATATCACTAGATTTAATTTGTAACACAAATAAGCTGATGTTTATTTGACTGTGAAAATACAATTGTTTTATGGTATCAGAGTTACATGTGAAAGAGCAAACATGACTTTGTTTCTGAAAACAATGGTTTATTAACTAAGCATGCTATTTTCTACAGAGTAAAGATTTAGCCATAGTTAGCAAAATATGTAAAGAATTCTATCAACTCCAAAGGACATCAACACACCAAAGTCATACATCAGTGTTCAGGATTATAAAAAAATGCAATGAAGTAACTACAGACACATGATAACTCAAAATACATAATTTTAGCGGATAATGGCTGAATAGTGCCTCTCATAAAATTTGGAAAACAAGAGGAAAACATGTTACTTGCATTCCTTATGCAAGCTAAGTTTTGTAACTGTCTGGGAATAACCTGAAAATGAAAATTGTATCCGGGAAATAATGGAAGTTCTATAATTCGTTTAACTAAAAGACCATCATTTCTGCCTTTGAAACTAACAGAATAAGCTTTCTCACGAAATTAAATAGTCTAATAGCCTCAGGATCTAATTTTAATTAGCACACTTAGGCAATAAAAAATATCAGACTATTACTATTAATTATTTTCTTTATAAAATACATTTGGGTAAAAATTTCATTGCATATATGTGAAATATGAACAGATACTTGAAACAAGTGAAATCCCAAGGTCTTCTAAATTAGTTCTTACTTTATTATAGAAGATACTACTAAACAACTGGATATTTCCCCAAATCATGTCACTGCGATTAAAGACAGACAGACATTAAAAGAAAAAGCCAAATATTCTGGCCTTGACATGAGGAAAATGGGCTCCAATACTGTCTCTTACAACTAATTTACCTGGAACTTATTTTTCCTTTTTATTAAGCAAGGCATTGCAGTAGATCATAACTACACTTTTGGGTCTAAATTACTATGAAAGCAAAAATTCCAAATAACACTGTTACTGTTTACTTATTTGTTTTGAGAGACAGAGACAGAAAGTGCATGCGTGCAAGCAGGGGAGGGGCAGAGAGAGAGGAAGAGAGGAGAGAGAGAATCCTAAGCAGGCTCTGCTCTGTCAGCATAGAGCCCAATGCAGGGCTCAAACCCAGGAACCTGGAGATCATGACCTGAGCAGAAATCAAGAGTTGGATGCTCAGGGGTACCTGGGTAGCTCAGTCAGTTGAGTCGACTTTCAGTTCAGATCATGATCTCACAGTTCCTGGGTTCGAGTCCCTACATTGGTCTCTCTGCTCTGTGCGCAGAGCCTGCTTCAGATCCTCTGCCCCTCACTCTCTGCCCCTTCCTCATGCACGTGTGTGCGCATGCTCTCTCTCACTCTCATAAATAAATAAATAAGTAAATAAATAAGTATTAAAAAAAAGGAGTTGGATGCTTAAGCAACTGAGCCACTCAGGCACCCCAAATGACTTATTATTAAGTTACTATAGTCTGGCAATTTTTTTACATTTTATTTACTTTGAGAGAGAGAGAGAGAGACAGGACACAAGTGGGGTAGGGGGATAGAGAGAGAGAGAAAGAGAGAGAGAGTCCGAAGCAGCCTCCAGGCTCTGAGCTGTCAGCACAGAGCCTGACACGGGGCTCAGACTCACAAACCACGAGATCATGACCTGAGCCAAGTCAGACACTTAACCGACTGAGACACCCAGGCGCCCCTGTAGTCTGGCAATTTTTAAGTGGTGAAGCTTCATCACAGCACAGGGTCTATAATTTCATCATCTAATTAATTATTCAGTGTACCAGCCAACAATGGTATGACAGAAGTTCTGCCAAGATTAGAGTTTGCTTAAATGTTTCAGAATAGTCAAGCATTTATTGATTTTTCAAACATTTGTTGACCACCCATTTTGTTCACGATCTCCTGCAGAAAATAAAAACAGCAAAAATTGTTAATATGATGGAGCTGATACTTTTATCAATAAACCTTATTAACAAAACACTAAAACATATCAAATAAATGGAGTTAGAAACATTACAAAACTGTGGAAATTGGGCAATTTCATCCACTTTTAGCCAATTGTTTAATATTTTATTTATTTATGTATTTATTTATTTCATTTTTTTTTCAATGGCTTAGTATTTTAAATAATCAGCCACCCTACAGAACCAAAGTTTTCTGCTTTAGGATCAAAGGAAACTGATACTACTAATTCCGGAAGCTTTTACTTCATACAACACTAATGATAGTCAGCACTTACTTACTGTTTCTTATATGTCAGGTATTGTGTTAGGTCATGATTATTCAGTATTTCACATGAAGTCCTATATTTGTCCCTGTTACTCTTATGAGAAAATAGAGGCTCAAATAAGTGAAACTAATTGCTCAAGTCTTTACAGTTCAGAACTGGAGTGGAAATGGAGTCTGAACTCACATATGCTAAATTCAGAGACTAGATGCTTAACCAATTACTGGATCCTGGAACATTGCTAGCGCTTCTGTTTCTATGAATAGTCAGAAATCTTTTCTTTTCCTCTATCCTGCCAAATGAACCTCTCATCCTCGTATCTTACTATGAACTTGATTAAACGTTAATGAATAAGAAGGGCTTTTTGGTTTGTTTTGCTATAACGCAGGTTATAAGATAGAAGATAAACTTGTTTTTCAAGAACAATTCACAAGCATGATTTGTCTTGAGATACGGTGACCATATAACTTATCACCCAAATCAGGGCACTTGTGAAAGAAGTTGCTGATGATAATTATTCCTACAGTACAGGCATACCCTGGGACAGCCCCGCGTAATCTGGGACATACAGTCACCCTATGTACAGACATCTTACTGATCTGTGTGTTAGACGGTAAACACAAATGAATGGACACATGAAGCAGCTACTATATTTCATGCATTATCTAATATGCTTTTACACAGCATATTAAACTTTGGTTACACTTTGTCATGACCCCCATAACTTCACAAAGGAAAAGAGTGAGGCTCATTGAGATTATTTCATTCATTCACTCAATTAATATTTATGGGAAGTCCACAATGTGCCAAACACTGTTTTGGATACAGGGATGTGACAGTACACAAAAGAGACAAAAACACATGCCCTCAGGGAGTTTACATTTAATAGGAGGGAGCAAGAAAATAAGGATTTAAATTACATTGCATATTAGATAGTGACAGGTGCTATGGAAAAAACTAAAGCTGGGAAGGAAGGATGGGAAAGTTTGGGGTGGGGGGGTTTGTAATTCAAATAGGAGGGTCAGATAAGGACTCACAGAGAGGGTGCCAAGAACAGCAAATGCAAGTCTTTTGATTCCAAACATGATGTTCTTTCCACTGTGTTTCTACAGATCTTGAATTAATTACTTTCAATGGCTTTCTCTTTCTCTCCTTCCTCCCTTTTTCCTTCCTTTCCCTCCTTCCTACCTTCCCTCCTTCTGTCTTTTTAGCTACTACATTTTGAGTCTTGCTCTTCATACAAACACCAAGTAAATTTAAAATGTACTTGAAACAAGGCAGCACTATAGACTTCCCCCTACAGGCCAAAATGCTGAACTGTCAACATTAACCTGCCAGCAACTGGTAAAGAAACACAAGGTGTACCTGATAACTTGCCATTGATATTTCTTTTACAGGGAAAATTCCCTGGAGTATTTTAAATAGAAAGACTTGTATTGTCTGACAAGAATTCAAACAGTCAGTCTTGCCCTGATGCACCTTTGGAACAAAGCACCTCGTGAATCAATTCCATGAACTAGAAGCTTTTAATTCTGAGCCCCAAAGTCTCTGGAAGTGAAATTTGTTTAACTGACTTCCTGATAGTCATCATTTCAATCTACCTGAGAAAATAATGACCTTCCCTGCACTTGGGAACACACGAGTCATATCTTTAGATATGATTTAGATAATATCACCATAGATTTCTCTTATAATCGAATAAATCCTTTCTGGCCCTGGAACATTAGTGACAACTTTTAAGACTATTAAATTATGTCTACATTGTATGTCAAACACTAAGCTTGATTAGGGAAACTTTCTCGATAATTCACAGTTTGGGTTATTAAAATATGTACAGAAATCATTTAGTAAATGAGAACCATACACACAAATGTTGGCAAATCATTAAGAAGGCTTTATCCTGTTTTAAAATGAGGTCCACATTGATAGAATCTTATAACCATTTCTATTACCTAAAATTTTCTTTCTGCCATTCTTATGCGAGGCAATAAGAGATAAGACACTTTATTCTACCTAAGAAAATTTCATTTAAACTAACTGAAAAAGAAATATCTGGGGGTGCCTGGGTGGCGCAGTCGGTTAAGTGTCCGACTTCAGCCAGGTCACGATCTCGCGGTCCGTGAGTTCGAGCCCCGCGTCGGGCTCTGGGCTGATGGCTCAGAGCCTGGAGCCTGTTTCCGATTCTGTGTCTCCCTCTCTCTCTGCCCCTTCCCTGTTCATGCTCTGTCTCTCTCTGTCCCAAAAATAAATAAACCTTGAAAAAAAAAAAAAAAGAGAAATATCTGGAGAAGTAAGTGACATCCAAGTTGGGGAAAGTGTATAGTAGATGTTTACTTAGTTCATACATTTTTCTGACAATGGCCAAGGATGATCTGATGATAGATACAGATATGTCTTGGAAAGTTGTATCTACTAACTTAGTAAATACAACTAAGATGATAAGTTAGATGATAGCCCTATCATGGACAGGATTTGCCAGTACTGGTAAAGGCAGGTTAAGATACCACAATGATTTTGCCAAGTTACGGATTGGCCCAAATGTAAACAAACGAAGGGAAATAGAAAAAAATGTAGGAAAAACAAACACACTAAAAAATCCTTAACAAACTCTTAACTATGTGGCATTATCATAGAGAGGGATGAAATGAACTCTGAATGGCTGAGAAATTCATCTCATGGGTAAGCCACAGTGTGGAATCCTTCCTTCCATCACAAAAAGATGGATGAGTGGTGAGGCACTGCCCAAAATGTGAACTGCAGGAAGAAAGTGACCATGGAAATTTCACTCCTGAAGTGATATTATTTATGGCATTAATAGACAGCGTTGCTCAGGTCTTGGTTTAATATTTTGAAAAATATGTAAACACCTTAGAGAAGGTGTTCAAGGAAAGGCTGTTTACCTTGAGACATTTTATCAGTGCCTGATGGGATTATTTGTTTTCAAGTCTAATCTGATGGATTGAAGAGAATTAGCTTTTAATGAGCACAATGGTATAAACAAGTTTTTCATGCATCAAATACTACATAGGAGGTATGAGTGTACTCTGTTCCTAAGTTTTCATTATTTTATATAGAAATATCCTTTCATGATGTATTTGAATATGTTTATCAAGAATCTGCATCTTTTAAAAATCACCGACATGTACTGTTCCCCGGAGTTTCTATGAATACCATTATGCGGAATGACATAAATTTAATAAATAGTAGTGAATGATAGATAGCAAATGTGCTCTGTAATATACTGACATGAGTAAAACATATTTAATTCAAAGAAAAAGAGCTGCGCAGGCACCAATAAATAGCCATATAAAAATTTATAAAGTGTCAAAACGAGAGAGGAGAATGATTTTAAGAGGTCCTCAAGGTTCATAGGTTCTTGTCCATCATACTACTTGAATCTACTTTTGCAAAGTATAGGATTATCTTTCTGTCAATTGAATATTCATGAATCATGTAAAAATTTCTATCCATAATGTCTCATGGTAAAATCTACCAAGAGTCATGTCTCTGTTAAATTCATCAAAGAACATTGTTTTCTTCCGGTCCAAGAAGTAACCTATGTAGTTTTAGAAAACTTATTTTCACTTAAGAACTCTTTATAAATGGAATGTCCACCAACAGCTCATAACCACTCTCCTATGTAAAGAGGAGACCCTCATTCTTGGCATTGATCTCTGACTCCATAGTGCTTCTGTGCTCCAGAGGTTCTGAGATCAAGTAGATCTATTCTGCGTACACAATTCTGAACATGGAGCTAAAACAACTTCCACATCTATTCTTGGGTATTGGGATTCTGTAGTAAAGTGCCAAACTTTAAAGTTATCGGTTAAACGATAGTTTCTTACCTCTCCTTTCAGAACTTCAGAAGAGTCACAAAGACATTGTTTTTGGTGCTAGTTATTTGTTACCCTGGATATTTCGATAACTTAGCTTTGGCAACAAACGGGGACACTGAGGTATAAATAAATTTGTAGACTTCAGTTAAATAATCAACTAGTTTGCCAGTGAGTTTATAGAACCATTAATCTGTTCATGTTAAACTGTAAAACTCTTCAAGCTGTAAATGCTGTAAAATGTCCTTTTAAACATCACACCAAAGAGGGGAAAACCCAATACTAAAAATACCACTATAAGATATTTATTTGCAGTTTTGTTGGCAAACAAATATAGCTAAACTAATGCTGGTTTACTTTGTTAATTCCTTATAAAAAAACAAAAACAAATTGCTGTGGATTCAGGGGTTAAAAATAATAATTCTCACACTTGGCCAGCACAGAGATTACCCGAGATTCCTTCCTTCTGGAGTGTGCCAAAGATATATATTTTGGAGAGAATGTGTATTCTCTAGGCCAACAGCTAAGGAAGGCTCTGTAATGCTTTACTCATTTCCAGCTGGCCTCTGTAAGAAATAGGAATTCCTAAATTAAGAGAAAATTGTCACTGGCAAACAGAGTTCAAAAAAATTTCTGAAACCAATATAATAGACAATCTTACAGAACCTGATACAATCTATAATGACGAGTGCCAATCTATAACAAGGTTAACAGCATTGACTTGGATAATTTGTCTTTGGGAATAAGTGGATTATTCCAGAGTGGTTTAACAAGACTGAAGTAGCATTCACAGCGGAGAGTGGACCTCATAAGGAAAGTAAATGATGACTTCTACTGGAAATTATTAGCGCAGCATTCCTATTCATTTATGTATATGTTTGGCGGTTCCATCTTTCAACTTTTTAATAAAGTGAGTGTGAAACAAGCATAGTAAGGAACAAAAGTTTGGTTTGTTTTTTAAGATTTGCTATTTATTTTGGTCAGTGTTTCTGTGTCTTTTTAAAGTAGTTCATCTGCCTTTTTTAACACATGGTTATTTGGAATTGAATCTATTCCTAGAGGTCAGACATTTGAGGATTTTTTTGCGTATGTGTTTAATTAATTCATCATTTGGTTCCACAGTTCAAACTATTCTTTTCTCTTTAATAAAAATGTCTGCATATAGTTATAGCAAATTAAGGAAACGTGTGTGGCAAAATCAAGCAGAATGCTTATGAATGATTAGCAGAGAAGTGAATATGTTTTGAAAGGACTGTCACATTAACCCCCTGAATCTTTTTTTTGTATCAAAGTACACATTGATCACCACAATGATGGAGGGAAAAAAAAAGATGTTTTGCATTAAGAAGCAATTAATAAGCACAGACTCTTGAACACATTTGCAGTACTGCCAGTGCTCAGCCCATGAATCACAGGGTGTTGGAGAGGTGAAAAAAGACTATCGAGACATTTCTATTTTATCTCTATCATTCCAGGGGAACATCTTCCCACCAGAGAGAACTGTTTGGAATGACAGTGATTGAATTTCCTTTGCAAATACAATACTTTCCAGGTCTAGTCCAACAATTCTGTGTCCAAAATGGATCAGATCCTTCAGGGGCCATGTTGGAGAAGCGTGTGTATTTTGTTTTGTTTGTTTTAATAAAGTCTTGGTTTAAAATAGCACAGAGAGCACTATGTAATTACCTTTAGGTTATTCCAACCCGAAATAAACCAAGTATTTGCCAGGTGACAGAGAAATTTCTTAAGTGTGCTTTGCTTCCATCTCCCGCTTTCCTTCTACGTTAGATAACAGCCATTAACCTGACAGCAGGTATCTCAGCCAACTGGATTCAAGAGAACGCAAAACAAGTCTGCCAACTTCCTTGAAGCTCAATGTTAAGCACTTTTTTTGGCTTAAAGTACTATGCTATTCAAATAAGGGTGGATTTACTTAAAAAAAGAACACATTTTTAAGTAGTTTGACTTACCACACAGGAAAAGATCAAGGGGGTCCTGTATTTACATAAAATTATACTGATTAATTATCCTGGAAAAAAAAATGAGCTAATTACTAGTTCTTTGGTAGTACAATGTATGCAACACTATAGTTCTTACAGAATTAGAATCAGAAAATTAAATGGATCAGGAGAAATGCAATGTGTAGAAGTATGCTACAGTTTCTGCTTTCTTGATAAAACAGTTCAGCGATCATTCATGCAATAAACATCACTAAATGTAGTGGTGTCTTCTGGTTGCTCAGAGAGATTTATGGGAAGGGTAAAAGGGGTTAAGACATTCTCAACGGAACAGCAACCATATATGGCAACAAATAATTAATAGAGAAAAAGTAACAGAGTAAGTGCAAACAAATTCTCTCATTTACTGGGGAAGCCCTTTGAAAATTATAAGGCATTTTCGATGGTCCTTGAGGGACTCAGATAGTTAGAGGAAACACATTGTAGGCAAAGAGGACTGTATCAACAAAGACCCAGAGAATGTACAAGTACAAACCGCTCAGGCCTAAGCTTAGTGGAGATACCCATCATGGGAATAAGGAGGAAATTCTCAATTGGTAGGTTAGCACCAGAATATGGAAAGACTTGAATGCCTGTGTGAGTATCTGCTAATTGAAAGGGTAGCCAAAGGGAATTCTCTGCAAATACTCAGGCTGTAGGATTGAGTGGAGAAGTCATCCCTGTGAGTGGATGGATCTGAAATATGGGGGTAAGGAAGCGTATTAGAAACTGTTACTCCAGTTCTGGTAAGAAAAAAAATAAGGACTGTATTATTATATTTGGAGTAAAAACAACTGAGGCAAAGCCCTACTTGCGTAAAGAAGAAGTGCCAAGGGTAGGTTCTAGCCTGGGTAGCTGGGAAGATGATATTGACATTTTTCAAGAAAAAGGAAATTGGGAGTGGAGTATCATTTGAGGAAATAAACTGAGGAATTTTGTCTTAAACATACAAAATTTGAGGACCTACTGGAACGCCAATGGCAGGGTCCCAGGGCAACTGAAGTTTGGGTTGAGAATAAAGATTCAGTCCGCCCCTTCCTCCACTCCCTCTAGCTATGCTCCCTCTCCAGGCACACTTAGACTTTAAACATTTTTGTGCCATCTATGGGTTGATAATTCCAAAATTTATATTTCCATCTCATTCCTCTCCTCTGATCTACCTAGTGAATGCCAGTACTTAACTCTCTTACAGGCAAATGAAAGATCGCCCAAAATAAAAGTGAAAATCTTTCCCCTCCAACTTAACTCTTAGGGTTTCCTACCTCCTATCAGAGAAGCATCATCCATACAAATTGTTCAGACCTGAAAGCCAAGCCATGAGCCCTTACTACCTTAACACCTGACTCTTCATCTTTTTTCTCACAAATAATCAACCCCAGGTCTGTTCATTTTAACCTCAAAACAATTTCTGAAAGCCAACCAATCCTCTCTATCTCTATTTATACTACTGTATGAACAGCTAGCATTAATTCGGTTACTATGTAACTGACACTATGCTAAGAACTTTCCACGAATTATTTCATTTGGATTCACTAACTTCACTGAACAGAAGATCCAGAATTCAAACCCAAGGCTGTCTAACTCCAGGCACTGAGCTATCTTACCTCTTATACTCCCCAATCCTTTCCCTTCCCTGGAAATTCTGTAATATTCTCTGAGTATCTTTCTATATCTATGACATCAGTAATTTTTTATATTGTAGCCTTAAAAAATTTAAGTACTAGCCAAGTAGGTTTTCTTTTAGTTTCAGACAGAAAATATTAACCCATTCACAACACTAAAAGTAACATATGGATGTGGTAGAACGATAAGCACAGAAGGCCCTTTCCTCCAATGTAATTCAAATAAACTATTCTTTGTATGTCTATGCAGAAAAATTTTAACATGTACAAGAATAATATATGTAAACAACCTTAGTTCATACTATATAACTCTTTTGCATAATTACTCACTTAATAGTAGGTCTTAGAGAAGTTTTCCCATCATTATGTATTTATCTATACATATATTTTTAAAAACAATATCCCACTGTTGGAATGTGGGATTATGATTTATAGAACTAGTTATTGGATATATGGGTTGTTTCCAAATATTTGTTGTGCCAAAGAAGGCTGCAATGAGCATCTTTATACATACGGTTAGCAAATTATGTGACAATGTCTGTAAGGAAAATTAAGAATGTGTATATTTCAAAATGAGGTATTACTTTTCACAGCTATCAAATTAGTTTAAAAAAGTGTGCTAACATCCAGTCTTGGTAGTATGGTGACACAGATATGTGAAAGCGCCTGGGCAGAAGTGAGTAGAATCCACTCCCTTTAGAGATGGAGCTTTTTGGTTGCCCCATGGTATCCCTCAACACACTCCTCTCATTGCTTTTCTGTGCCCTAAAGTCATGTGTGTGTTTATATCTAAACATGTTTCCTAGTTTTATTTATTATACTATATGGACTTGTACATACTCTGTGTATAGTACAAAAAGCTACAGACATATTTTTCTAATCCAATGTATTTTTCTAATCCAATCTAATCCTAAAGTAGATCTTTCATTTTAAGTCACTCAAAATACTTTTCTTTGGATTATGTGCCATTTGGACCACTGACGCTGGGTGATTACTTTTACTTGCACAGTTAGAGCACTACAAAATTCGGAAAGACATATAGTTGCTTTGGCACATTTTACAGATGTAGGAACGAGGCTAGGGGGAACTGATTTTCACCATACAAAATCAATGCTGGTTGTGCACACTGGCTCTCTGGATGTTCCACTCAAACTGAAGCAGAATTAGGGACCTGTTAAAAAAATTTTTTTTTGTACATTTTGCATCCCAAGACCCCATATGATGTCTTTCTTTCTTTTCTTTCTTCCTTCCTTTTTTCTTTCTTAAATGTTTATTTATTTATTTTGTGAGAAAGAGAGAGAAAGAGAGAGAGAGAGAGAGAGAGAGAGAGAGAGAGAGAGAGAGAGTATAAGCAGGGGAGGGACAGAGAGAGAGGGAGAGAATCCCAAGCAGGCTCTGGGCAGTCAGCACAGAGCCCAACACGGGGCTCGAACTCATGAACCATGAGATCATGACCTGAGCTGAAATCAACAGTTGGACACTCAACTGACTGCGCCACCCAGGCACTCTGCCATATGATGTCTTTCTAGCTGGCTAATCATTTGCATATTTGTCTTGCATTTTAATGATGTCACTCTCTGCTAGTCCTGGTGATATGGTTATATCTATCTCTGGATATCCTCTGGCATTTGGTAAACATATACTTCACTATATCTAATCAAAAAAACACTCAATGGCTAATACTACTGATTTTAATTTTATAATATTCTTGTCAAATTTCTTTATATTTTTTATGTGAAAAAATCTGCTTCCCTTCTCCCCTGCTGCCCACCAACACTCAATGTACCCAAAATGAACTTTGGCCTGTTCCATGCTCCATCCCCTATGAAGAACATCAAAAGTAATTTTTTACCTCAGTCATATTTATTTACTAAAATATTTTCAGGTATGATTTAGAAACTGAAATTATAGATATCCTGGTATGCAGCAAAAGAGAATTGGTAGCATAATTTTACAAGCCTGGTGATTTTTCAATGATCTATTAAGAAGACAGTATAGGGGTGCCTGGGTGCCTCAGTTGGTTAAGCATCTGACTCTTGATCTTGGCTCAGGTCATGATCTCACGGTCTTAAGATAGAGCCCCACGTCAGGCTCTGCACGGAAAGCCCGGAGCCTGCTTGGGATTCTTTTTCCTCCTCTCTCTGCCCATCCCCACATGTGTGCTCTCTCTCTCTGTCTCTCAAAATAAATGCATAAACACTAAGAATAAAAGGAGACAGTATAATTAAGCCCTATGGATTAAAAACAAGTTGTCTTGCATTTTCCAATACAAAGGATCTTAAACATGTCTCTATATCTGCATTTATAATTATACATGTATACACATATATAATACATACATTATATATACTTATACACGTATACATGGAGAGACACAGAGACACTACCCCAGTCTCTCTAAATTTTAAATTTTCTCTAGGTAGAATATATACACAGATAGTATATGTGCATCATTTCTTCAAAGCTAATATACATCTGCTATGTTCAATCATACCAGCCAAATACTTTGACTGCTTTGAGTAATTCAAACACTTTGAAATTTGTTATTTTTTTTTTTTAATACATCTGGGCAACAGATAAGATTGTCAGAAGACCTGAAAACTAAAAATGATAGCAATGCAAAAAATGTCCATTCTCTTGCAGTATAAAGAGTCAGGGGCATGTTGGTGGCTCAGTCAGTTAAGTGTCCGACATCGGCTCAGGTTATGATCTCATGGTCTGTGGGTTCAAGCCCCATGATGGCCTGGTGCCTGCTTCAGATTTTGTGTCTACCTCTCTGCTCCTCCCCCACTCATGCTCTATCTCTGTTTCTCAAAAATAAATAAATGTTAATTTTTTTTTTTTAAATTTAAAAAAAGAATCAGAGGCTAAACAATTTGATAGGCAATAATTTGGGGATTTTGTGCATGGTTTAGAAGATAGCTATCTTCTCCAGAAAGAATGAAAAGTAGCAAATTTTGTAAATATTCAGTAGATGTATCTAAACAACATAACAGAAAGTATTCTATTTATCACTGAGTAATTTCTGTAGTATGAACAATTTACTCAGAGAAAGTGTATTTTCAAAGTAAATGTTCCTATAATGCAAAATATCTCTTCTGTAGGACACCTTGTGATAGGTTTCTTTGATGTCCAAATGTTTAAAACCAAACCCACAATCTCTGATTTCTTTAATTCATTGACTGATCCAACAATGATAGATTTTGATGTATTAGATTCTTATTGGTTTATGGAGTAGCTGCTCGAATTTTCGTGTCTTTTTAGACTATAATTATAAAAAGATGATAGGCAATTATCTTTTCCAATGACTTGTAGACATTATTAGAAAATAATTCTATATATAAATGTTAATCCACCAAGAATAGTTTTTAGATACAGATAATTTCAGTTTGATTTCAATCTACAAATTTTCTCCAGTTCCAAAAATTATTTACAAAACTAATCTTTCAAATTTGAATAATCTAATGTAAGCCTTCCCATAGTGTATTACACTAAATAGCAAACTAGCCATATGCTCTGCAAAAGTGAGCTTTGGTTAAAAATAAAGAAAAGAGAAATACTAGTCCCTCTTTGAGATTTACCAAGTATAGGAAAATGTTAAAGGATCTTTAAGTCCTACAGCAATTTGCAGTATTTGCTTATCTTTGTTTAACTACATTATTTCTCAGACCTGGAGACTATATCCCAAGAAATGGGTTTGCCATAGAATATAATTTGGGAAATGCAAGCCTCAAGCATTCCTTAATTAATATGAATTTAGTCTTCTAAAAAGGATGACATTTGATCTTCAGTAAATACCAGTCTTACTAATGTATCTAACTTGACAAAGTATTTTCTCCATTATCGCAGTTGTCATTTCATTCATTTCTTTGATTCTCTGGTTTCAGCTGGTAGTTAACATTTTCTATTTTTACATTCTATTAGGGTTTTTAATTTGGCTATTTGCAACTATTTCTTTAAAGTTGAATGGGAAATCCTCTAACAAGTGCTTAAGCTTCCCTCTACTACCCTGTTAACAACCCACTTAGTTTAGTTGTCTTAAAACCAACAAGACACACATTTGGATTCTGGGACCTCTTGCAAGGGGATTTTAATTGGGTGGGGTGTATGCCAGCATTAGATCAGTAGTATGTAGAAATCCACAGTCCTAAAGCCCCAGCCTGACTATGGGCCAAGAAGAAATCCTTCCCTTGGGAATTTTGAGTCTGGTTCTTTTTGTCTCCCTTGACTGAAAACAAAACTACTAGGCTACAGAGATGCATGATTAAAAACACGGTGTTATCTAGTCATTTAGTTTAGGATAGATATTCTTTTTTTTTTTAATATATGAAATTTATTGTCAAATTGGTTTCCATACAACACCCAGTGCTCATCCCAAAAGGTGCCCTCCTCAATACCCATCACCCACCCTCTCCTCCCTCCCACCCCCCATCAACCCTCAGTTTGCTCTCAGTTCTCAACAGTCTCTTATGCTTTGGCTCTCTCCCACTCTAACCTCTTTTTTTTTTTTTTTTCCTTCCTCTCCCCCATGGGTTCCTGTTAAGTTTCTTAGGATCCACCTAAGAGTGAAACCATATGGTATCTGTCTTTCTCTGTATGGCTTATTTCACTTAGCATCACACTCTCCAGTTCCATCCACGTTGCTACAAAAGGCCATATTTCATTTTTCTCATTGCCACGTAGTATTCCATTGTGTATATAAACCAGAATTTCTTTATCCATTCATCAGTTGATGGACATTTAGGCTCTTTCCATAATTTGGCTATTGTTGAGAGTGCTGCTATCAACATTGGGGTACAAGTGCCCCTATGCATCAGTACTCCTGTGTCCCTTGGATAAATTCCTAGCAGTGCTATTGCTGGGTCATAGGGTAGGTCTATTTTTAATTTTCTGAGGAACCTCCACACTGCTTTCCAGAGCGGCTGCACCAAGTTGCATTCCCACCAACAGTGCAAGAGGGTTCCCGTTTCTCCACATCCTCTCCAGCATCTATAGTCTCCTGATTTGTTCATTTTGGCCACTCTGACTGGCGTGAGGTGATACCTGAGTGTGGTTTTGATTTGTATTTCCCTGATAAGGAGCGACGCTGAACATCTTTTCATGTGCCTGTTGGCCATAGGATAGATATTCTTGATTGCACTGATGAGGATTTCTTTACGTTTCCTTCAATGATTCACTGAGGTTTCCTCCAGTGGAAAGAAATGTCCTCTGTGATTATTCACACTTTCATAGTTTTAGATTCTTCTTCAACTGAATATACTGGATGTAACTGTGGTTTCCTTTTACAGGATAAGTTAAAAATGACTCATTATACTGCAAGCTTTATATTTACCACTTCTAAACAAGGCCATACATACTATTTATATAATTAAATCATCCATAATGATTTATTATGCTTCCAGCATTATTTTGAATTATATCGTAATCACAAAAAGACTCATAATCTCTTGTCCAAAAATCTATTAATCATGTCAAGATTTGATATGTGGCCAAAACTATTCATTTCCCAGAATCTTGAAGTACTAAATTAAGCTCAAATTGTGGACTATGAATTGAATCTAAGAATAAACCAAGAATAATTATGTACAATTCCAAGGTGTTTTGTTTCTCATTAACACTCACTTGAATGAGTTCTCTTGCTAATGCTGCACAGAAACGTTAATGCTATAAAAGCTTCAGGAAGGAACCAAATTTTGTGTAACAGGTAGATAAAACAACGCTCTTTTATTTGCTTCTCTATAGGCTCCAATAATGAAAACAAGAAGCTGTAGACATTCAAATGGAGGCAGAAAGGTCAAATTCTGGCTGAAAATAAGGCATTTCATTAAACATAAGGGACTATGTTATTTTTTAAGTCAGTGTTCTAAGGTCAGCTTAAATGAGTGAATGCAGATTTTAACTGCTCAGAAACATATGGGTTGTGTTCTGTTATCCCAAGAAAGACCCAAAGGCCATATCTATATCAGAGATATAGTCAGAATGTGGCATATAATTGTGTCACTGGTTAATGCAAGCCAGAATAAAGGAACTACATTGTTTGTGCCCTATTTTTGCCAATTTTCTAGTTTCAAAGGAATAAATGCAAACATTGTTCAACAAAGGCTGTATTACATCTACTTAGGAATCAGAGGTAACATTTTTATGACAGATTTTTCTGTTTTGAATATTCCTGTATTTATATTTTTCTTTTTCAAGCTGAGAGCAGATTTTCCACTGTTTACACAAAATCACCAAAACATAAATGATAGACATCACACAGGCTGATACAAATGCAGTGAACAGTTTGGGGAATAAGCCATTTTCCTAGGAAGCCTCCATTCAACTGATATACCCTTAGTCCATTTGTGGCCACTGACTTCTAGATAGTGTGAGAAGCTGAGAACATATTATGCTTTTAACTTATTCTCTAGTGCTCCACCCATATTGTGGGAGGAACAGCGTTGCACAGCAAGATTTTATGGGTAGCTCGTTGAATATCCTTGATTCAAGTCAACCCAAGGCCTAATCTTAAGTCCACTTAGGTTTATCAATAGTTTAAAAAATATTCATAGAATTTAAGTGAAACTGACAGATTACTTGACCTCCAAGGAGCACAGAAATCACCTACAATTGCACACATCTTGCTGCTATTCCTGTTCCAGGGACACAGCTGATAAGAATAAGAAATCTATGGTTTCCTCCGTCCGTGAATACTTTACTCACGGAAACTTAATAAACTCAGAATTATTCCTTTTCTCTGTAATCATTTTGGGATGGTCTGTATTTTTGCATGAAAGTGATCTCTTAGGAGTGAAAAAGAAGGGGTGAAATCAATAAAGTTCACATGGCGCGACTGACTTTAATTTGTGCAGGCTGTTTAAATCTGTTAGGCTGAGATCTAAGTCATAAAAAAGAACAATGAAACTGGTTTAAGGTAAAGAGCAGACTACATTCACATAAAGAAAAAAAGTGCAACATACTGAATCTTCTAAACAAGGAAACAAGAACAAACAGACGCACAGACAAAGGTAAAAAGTCACAGAATAAAGAAGAATAGTTATTAGAGTTATCACCTTCTTTCCTTACTCACAAAGGCAATGTTCTGGCTGCGTAGTAATGTAAGAACACAACAAAACCAACTTAAAGTAATTCAGTCTAAGTATACCTAAAAATTTACACACATGTAATTATAGTAAAATTGGAAAAAATATTTTTTCAGGCTTAGCACAAAAACCCCAAAGTCCTGTTTTTTATGATCTCCCCAGTTAACAAATTTTGATTTTGCTTAAGATTTAACCAGAGGCCACATGATAGGCACATTTATTAATCAACACCAATAGTATTTGTCATGAAAATAGGATTTGCTAGCCATATTTCCATACACAGCAATGTAGGAATTTACAGTTCTGTGTTGGAAGTCACAACAAAACCTGGATCTTCTGTTTGTTGTAATCACAATTTGTGTGTTGAACTGGAGATTAACATTTACCACTTAAAATATTCCTATTAATGAATAAAGCTGGAAAAATATAGCTCATCTATTATTGTGGGTTTTAAAATTTTTCTTACAGAAGACTTCTTTCACTTAAGGAAAACACCTCAAATCTTATTAGCCAAAATAAACAAATGTGGAGTTCCCACAGAATTAAAAGGAAACAATAGGTGACCTTCCCCATATCCCTCCAACTAGGACTTCCATTTCCTCATCCTATTTTATATCATCAGTGCTGAAGAAAGAATTAATATACAAAAAGCTTGAAAGCAATGGTGTTGTCTGTCTTCCTTATTTCACTCATAGGAAAACAAAGACACGGAGGTATTCAGTAGCTTGACCAATTGGTCCATCTACATAATGAAGGAGTTGAGACTACCCCCCCTCATCTCTTGACTTCCAGGCCATGGTCTTTCCTATCTTCCTACTCTATTTCCTTCTCTTAGAATTAGGAAAACATAAACCCTGAAAATAAAATAAACTATCTGTGGTTAATTTGGAATTCTCTTTCCCCTAAAAGTTGTTTGCTCTAAAGTGTGAAGTTTCCTTACAGGGTTCACCAGTTCAAAGCTGCCTGGATTGGGCTGAATATTTCCTAATTCTGTAGTGAGGGATGAATTTAAATTGTTTACAAATGCATCCTTTAAAGAGTCCCAATGCAAACTTTAAATGTTGTAGGTCTTAGAAAGAAGAGTATAGTTCATGAGAACTTAGATGTGATGCTAATACGCAAACATTTTTAGAGAGGAAAGCCATTAGTAATCACAAGTAAATAGATTTTAAATGTCAGGAAATTTCTTTGGGGGCAACATTAGGCAAAACGGCTACCCCTAGTGCATTATACAATGAGAAGATTTCTTCCAGAATGTCCTTTAGGATCTTTATGAAAAGTACCACACTCCTTAGCATGCCTCAGCAGCCACCATTTTTTTTTTCACAAATAAAATAATGGGAAAGAAGAGAAGATTTATTATGTCTCCTTGAAGCCTTAGAATTTTATGATTTCATGATAATAGGTATATAATATCACAACTGGATGTGGAAAGGCACAGGGGATTATTTGATTAACACTTAAATTTCTGAAGACTAGTATTTGAGAGCCATTTTCCCCCTAAATATCATCAGAATTTTATCTTAAATACTTTTTTGGTGGGGGGAGCCTGGGTGTCTCAGTCAGTTAAGCATCTGACTCTTGGTTTCGGCTCAGATCATGACCTCATGGTTTGTGAGTTTGAGCCCTGCATCAGACTCTGTGCTGACAGTGCAAATCCTGCTTGAGACTCTTGCTCTCTTCTGCCCCTCCACTCCTCGTGATCTCTCTCTCAAAATATATATATTTAAAAACAAATACCTTTTCTTTTTTTGAGAGAGAGAGAGAGAGAGAGAGAGAGAGAGAGAGGAGGGAGGAGGTGGAGAGGGGGAGAGAGAGGGAATCTCAAGCAGGCTCGATGCCCAGGGCAGAGCCAAACACAGGGCTCAATCTCTCAACCATGAGATCATGATCTGAGCCAAAAACAAGAGTTGGGTGCTTAACTGAGGCACCCAGGCACCCGTCAGAATTTTATCTTAAAACATGGGATTGATTAATACTTTATGTAGACTAAATAGATAGACTGCTCACTTATATATGGGGCATCACTTTATTTGTAAATTTAAATAATACTATTACCACAACATTAAACTTTCTGTTCACCTGCCACATGAGTTGTGTCTACTTGATTCAACCAAAGGGCTTCAAGTATGCTGTTCCTTTCCTTGTCTTCTATACACATCCCCAAAAATTGATGGGAAAAAGAATGCCTTTATACATTAGGATGGGAATTGCCTCTGTTCGATTCTGTCACTACCTCACTTAGTTATATTTTCAAAATGGTCTTATCTGATAGTATTCTAATATTACGTAACTTTCATGCAAAAATATTCTGACAAAGAACGATTATGAATAAAAACTCACAACAAAATAACAATAGCCGTTTTTGAAAGCTTCCTTTGTGTCAAAAAGTGAAAGACGGTCTTCAGAGTTTTTTTTACCTTTTATCTTATTTAATCTTTAAAACAGTTTTATAGAGATCATGATCACGGATTTGAACCTGGGAATATAACACTCCATCTCCCATGATCTATACCTCTGTCCTCTACTTGTCCTAAACTGCATGCTGTGTGGTCACAGCACCCAGGGCGATGCAGACATGATCGAAACCTAACAGACACACCAAAAGACTCTTACCTTAGACCAGTCACCCATTCGCCACACATAGCATTTTGAGTAATCCTCACAATCTTCAGCCTCCCTGGGTCTGGTGGAGAGGACACATTTCTTCCTAGGGTTCGTACACCTCACGGTCCGGTGACGTACGCCTTTGCCACACTTGACCGAACACTAGCAGAAAATATCAGAGAGTCTGGATGAAGTCCGTGATTAGGAGATACAGATGAACGGTTAAATTATGTTAAGTAATATTTCTTTCTCTTTAAAAATTTTTTTTTCAGTTTATTTATTTTGAGAGAGAGAGGGAGAGAGAGCACAAGCAGGGGAGGGGCAGAGAGAGAGGGAAGGAGAGAATCCCAAGCAGCTTCGAAGTATCAGTGCCCAGTGCGGAGCTCGAACTCATGGACCATGAGACCATGACCTGAGTCAAAATCAAGAGTTGGATGCTTAACAGACTGAGCCACCAAGGTGCACCTTTCTTTTCTTTTCTTTTCTTTCTTTCTTTCTTTTTTCTTTTTTTTAAAGTAGGCTTCACTCTCAGCGTGGAGCCCGATGTGGAGCTTAAACTCATGACTCTGAGATCAAGACCTGAGCTGAGATGAAGAGTCGGAGGCTTAGCCAAGTGAACCATCCAGGTGCCCACTGTTAAATAATATTTCTAATCATCTGTCATAAGCCTATGACCACATATAGACCAGGTTAAAGAACAAAGAGAAGTTAAACACCTGGCTATACGCCAGTACCAGGAGCCAGATGAAGCTCAAGACCAAGTGCTGGAGGTAAATGAGTTTCAGGAACAGGACCATTATTACAGAGGTCAACATAACATAAGGACTGTTTATTAAAGACAAATAATATACAGTGATCAAAATACAAAATACTGAACTTGATTGCCATAAAAATTTTTATGTGTAATTATCTAAGAAAATTCATTTTATTTTTGCTAAGATTTAGTTTGTTTTAGCCCTACGAAATGCTTGCAAAAGATAGCAAAATTTTTCAGAGGGTGTCATTTCTCACAAACTTTTCTTACAGCTAAAACAGAGAAAAATCTTAGCAAAAATAAAATAAATATTTAATCGCATAATTATATACCCCTAGAAATTATCATTCTAAATGACTGCAAGCATTGAAAATAAAATTCAGTTGAAAAACAGTTTGTTTATTTCATAAATAACTGATGCCTGATTTAAGATGGTGACATAACATACAAACATGTATGTATATTTGTATATTCCACCAAGTTTTTCTAGGTGCAACTTGGCATCTCATTTTCATTTATGTCTCTTATTATGGAATGTGTAAAGCTTCTCAGTTTTACAAAGATATACATCACTGACTATCTGGACACAGGGACCAAAATGGCATTGGGCAAGAGAAGGGAAAGGAAGGAGAGAAGGGAATGGATGAAAGATATGGCAAAACTTGAAAATTCAATGAATATTTGTGATTAAAAAATGTCCAAAACAAGAGTTGCAGGAATACATTTAACAATGACGTAGTATTAAGAATAACCACGTGGACTACAACAGGTGTGTTGTTGAAAACCTGAGCATGAAACTAATGATATTATAAATATCGTATATTTTACACAAATGAGTAACTGTCTCATAATTTATGGCTTATGTTTGAATATGTTGAGCTTTAAAGCGGACTACACGTGTGACTTAGCATTTTAAAATTTATATTTTAATGTTTTGCAGTTGGAACTAACCCTCAACCATAAAATCGATGTTTAAATTAAATAAAAACAAGAGAAACATTTTTTTAAATTGGTAGACTGCATTGAGACATAATATTTCTCCCAGCTGGTGCCAAAAATCTGTACAGAATCTCTCTGACCTATTTCCTCCTAAAGAGTTTGCAAAAACATTATGGTTAGGCTGGAGGTGGGATATTTTCCTTTGCTCACGTGAATCTTCTCTCCAGATTGAACTGATTCATTTGGATGTAATATTAGATACTACATTCATCGGCAAAGCACACATCAAAAATGAAGGAGAATCTGTTAAGCAGCAAGGTGTAAGGTGTAGCTCAGAAAAGGGAGACACCGGCAAATCATGCTACGGGTCAATGTACTTTAGTAGGTGTGGGGTTGCGTTAATTGAAGAATATTCCCACACCTTTCTATCTAAGCTACTTTATCCTCATTTTCAAAGGATTAGCTGCTCATCATACCCTAGCATTTTGTTTGTCAGTTTTATATCCTATCTAATATTCTGAAAGTAAGCATCTGAATGATTTGGCTCTGGGTGTGCATGTGCGTGTGTGTGTGTGTGTGTGTGTGTGCTCATGTGTGTGGGTATGTAAGTGTGAGTGTGTTTGTGTGTGTGTGGC
Source organism: Herpailurus yagouaroundi (assembly GCF_014898765.1). Taxonomy (NCBI): domain Eukaryota; kingdom Metazoa; phylum Chordata; class Mammalia; order Carnivora; family Felidae; genus Herpailurus; species Herpailurus yagouaroundi. The sequence continues at coordinate 17,255,542 of NW_024412423.1, read as the reverse complement.
ATATAGCCACATACTCACCTAAAATGCTTCAGAGCAGCTAGAGACTATAAGTAATGATTGCCATTTATTATTTTTATATACATTTTTTAATTTTTATTTTTGAAGAGGAGAGAGATAGAATGTGAGTGGGGGAGGGGCAGAGAGAGAGGGAGACAGAATCCAAAGCAGGCTCCAGGCTCTGAGCTGTCAGCCCAGAGCCCGCCACAGGGCTCGAACTCACAAACCGTGAGCTCATGACCTGAGCCGAAGTTGGATGCTCAACCGACTGAGCCACTGAGGAGTCCCTATATAAATTTTTAAAATCTGTTTATTTTTGAGAGAGTCAGAGTGATGGGGGAGGGGCAGAGACAGAGGGAGACACAGGATCTGAAGTAGGCTCCAGGCTCGGAGCTGTCAGCACAGAGCCTGACGCGGGGCTCAAGCCCACAAACCGCGAGATCATGACTTGAGCTGAAATTGGACGCCCAGCCAACTGAGCCACCCAGGTGCCCAGACTGCTGTGTATTATTATGCAAACATATGTATCAGGATGAAAGAAAATAAACCATACAGCTTGGCGTGGACCACACCGGTGTGCTACAGACTACATGCCAATGGGTGTGTGGTGCAGTGAGTCTGACTGCACTGGGTTCAAACCCCAGCCCTTCTACTTAGATAGGATTGGGTAAACTATTTAATGTCTCTGAGATCAATTATAAAATGGTGAAACTATTAACTTTCTTAGATTGATGATTAAATACAAACCATATACCAAATATGAAATAAAAACAGAGTCTTTCTTTGCTTCTAGGAGATGATAAAAGATAACGCCCTTTCTTGTTCTTTCTCTTTTAAGTGTTCAGAGAGGGAAAGACAATGAGTCAAATGTGTATTAAAATTTCTTCAGTGCCTGGGTGGTTCAGTCGTGATCTCACAGTTATGGGTTTGAGCCCTGCGTTGGGCTCTGTGCTGACAGCTTGGAGCCTGGAGCCTGCTTTGGATTCTGTGTCCCTCTCTCTCTGTCCCTTCTGCCACTCGTGCTCTGTTTGTCCCTCTCTCAAAAATAAATAAACATTAAGAAATTAAAAAAAATCTGCCCACTGAAGAGTATACTCATGGTATATAAATAAAAAAAGCAGCAACCTAAAGTGTATATAGAATACATTTTTGATTATGTTACAATATTTATTGAATAGAGTAAATAACTTTGTCTTCTTCTGTTTGCAAAATTATATATAAGCAGCATATCCTCTTTCTTGTCAGAAAAGTTAATAGATGGTATTGAAACTGCTGTAAACAGAGATTCTGAACATGATAGCACATGACGTCAGACAAGGTGGGCATCAGAGGAGAGAAATGAAATGGGGAGGGCTGGGGGCGTGCACTGTACCTCAGACCACACTCCTGCCTCCCATACAGTCATGCAGTCCTGACCCTCACAGCGCTGGGCGGAGGCAGGCTTAGGCCCGGAGCAGTCCCTCTCCCGGGCTCTGATCAGAGTCCCATTGCTCAACTGTTGGGTACAGGCCACCTGTCTGCTCTGCATCCCTTTTCCACAAGTTCGTGAACAGGGGGTCCATTCCGTCATCATCCATCTAAAAGTAAAGCAAGAACCACTGAAACAAGTTAAAAGATATCAACCCATGGTGTAGTTTGACATGTCTGAAATTAGAATCGTGGCACAGTGACTTTTTTTTTTTAATTAATATAGCATTGTCTAAAACACCTGTGCTTTCTATCATTTTGAATTCTCCTTATTTCCTATCTCAGGGCCTTGTTCTTGTTTGTTTGTTTGTTTGTTTGTTTGTTTAGAGAGCAGGCAAGGGGCAGAGAAGGAGGGAGAGAGAGAATCCCAAGTAGGCCCTGCACTGTCAGCACAGAGCCCAATGTGGGCTCAAACTCACCAACTGTGAAATGGTGACCTGAGCCGAAATCAAGTCAGATGCTTAACAGATCGAGCCACCCGAGCGCCCCCCTTAGGGCCTTGTGCGTCTTAGAATCTCAAAGAATGAGATTCTGTCCACACCATAGTACGTGCTTTACCTGTGGCTGCTTATCATATTGGCACACTGAGATACCTTCTAAGTGTACAATTGCTAAGATACATGGGTTATTCCTGTTCTTCATGTTTTGAATCTTCACAACAACTCCATGTGTTAAGTACGACAACTATCGTGGAGAGGAAACCACGGCAAGGAGAGATTTAGCAACTTACCAAGGGTCACGAGGTTGTAAAGTAAGAAATTGGAAGTGAGGTTGTACAAGGACCTCACAAGGAGACATATGCAGGTATTAGCAAGGTAACAGAACCCTGTCACTGAGAATGCCCTCTTACCTGGGGGAAGCAATCATTAGTACATTATGCCTAGTACTGCAACAAGATTTCTGTGCCTGGGACATACCTTCCAGATAAAGCTATGTGTGCTTCCTCAGGCTAGCCTCTATGTACTTGCAATGTAATCACAGACACAGGAGTGACCGGCTCAGAGTGCTATGCGTCAAGTGACCTTATTGTGAAAGGTCCTCAAGAACTCCAACTGTTATTCTTGGATTTCACTGATTCAGTGATTCAGCCCACACACATGTAGTTTAATACCTAGATGGACATCCTTTACCCAACCACGAGGGCAGTGATACATATCTATGGCACTTCCTTTCCTAATGAATTCGGATCTAACCTAGGACCACTAATTTAAACACATCCCCAAATTTATTTAAGGAAGAAGCAAGGCCTATGCCTAAAAAGTGATTCTTAAAATTTGTATGATTCTAGTCAATATATGATTCTCATCAATAAAACCCTCTCTGTATTTCCCATCATTAGGACAACCTCCCAGGGGGATCTAAATCCCCCCCCTAAACTATCTGCACGATCCTATTTCGTCGCAGTGAAGGGCAGTCAGAAGCCCTGAGTTTAATTCGGGGTTCGTACTAGCTGTGCACATTCTTGAAACAATACTTAACAGCTGTTAAATTTCCATTCTGTCATTTTGTAAAAGGGTTTATTATTATACTGTCTGACATACAATAGGGACTCAGGATATAGTATATACTATATATATTACCATACATTTGTAAGTGATTTATACTTACTCATTTCTCTAGCTTCTTCTCTCATTTGTTTGGAAAATAAAGCATATGCTTAGTTTGCTCCCCAAACACTTTCTATTTTCTCCACATGGTACCTGTGTATGGAGCATCCACTGCCTGGATCCTTGACAGCCAGGTCCAAGTCCCTTCCTCCCAAAAGAGCTTCTCCACCCAACCCACAATGATTGTGCTCTCCTCTGCCCTCTGGCATTTGGCTTGTGGCACTCAGCACTTGTTAAATATTCCCTAGCAAGGTGGAGGGGCTCACAGCCCCCCTACAAAAGTTGACCTTTTCCTGATTAGGATATAAGCTCTTTAGGGCTGCCTGGGTGGCTCGGTCGGTTAAGCATCAGACTTAGGCTCAGGTCATGATCTTGAGGCTCATGAGTTTGAGTCCCACAGTGGGCTCTGTGCTGACAGCCTGCTTCAGATTCTGTCTCCCTCTTTCTCTACCTTGCCCCTGCTCGCACTGTCTCTCTGTCGCACTGTCAAAAATAAATAAACATTAAAAAATTTTTTTTAAAAAAGTTTAAAGAATTAAAAAAAGGATATAACTCTTTCAAGGCAGAGATCAACATCTTATTCTCCTTTGTATCCATAACACTTTGCACACAACAGCCTGTCATTAAACATTTCTCGATTTGGAATTTGTGTCTGTGTTTTACAGAAATAGCATCAATTCTTCCTAATTTACTTAAGCCTAAATGCCCCTGGCAATGATTCAAAGTTTGGGAAGTCCCATCCTCATGTAATCTAGTTTTCTCATCTGTACAATGGATTTAGTTCTAAATGATTCTATGCTTCTATTTCTAAAAAAAAAAAATCACGATAACATTTACATTGCAATATTGCCTCTAACAATGTTCTTGTCTGCAAATCTATCAGATATGATGCAGATCTACCATTTTGCTTCGGAGTCCCCTAGTGGATTGTTCCTAATGTATTTATCTTCCAAATTTATTTAGTTTCCTGCTTCACCTTTTTACATGAGGATACCAGGGTTATAATTAAATTTAAACCCACGTATGCACCTTTCCCTTCAACTATGGGACCTAGAAGACACTACCGAAAAGAGAAGTATCTGCAATTTCATGGGAGATCGTGTTCTTTTAATGTTTCTTTAAATTTACTTTTGAGAGAGTGTGAGCAAGGGAGGGGCAGAGAGAGGGGGACAGAGGATCCGAAGCAGATTCTGCGCTGAGAGCAGCAAGCCTGATGCAGGGCTTGAACTCACAAACCAAACCATGAGATCATGACCTGAGCTGAAGTCAGATGTTCAACTGACTGAGACACCTAGGCACCCCTGGAATCTCATGTTTTTTAAATAAAATACATTTGAGATATCCTTAGTATAATGGTAAAAGTTACTTTTTCCATTCCTTGTGAAAACTGCTCAAAAATAAGAATTAAAGTGTAAAACATATTCTAATAAGAGAAAAAAATGCTTTATATTTTGGAATTGATTTGGAGGTATCCCATTTCCTTATCTTTAAGATTCCCTCTTGTATTTATTTACCCAAGGGATACAGGAGTACTGATACATAGGGGCACTTGTACCCCAATGTTGATAGCAGCACTCTCAACAATAGCCAAATTATGGAAAGAGCCTAAATGTCCATCAACTGATGAATGGATAAAGAAATTGTGGTTTATATACACAATGGAGTACTACGTGGCAATGAGAAAGAATGAAATATGGCCCTTTGTAGCAACGTGGATGGAACTGGAGAGTGTGATGCTAAGTGAAATAAGCCATACAGAGAAAGACAGATACCATATGTTTTCACTCTTAGGTGGATCCTGAGAAACTTAACAGAAACCCATGGGGGAGAGAGAGGGAAAAAAAAAAAAAAAAAAGGAGGTTAGAGTGGGAGAGAGCCAAAGCATAAGAGACTGTTAAAAACTGAGAACAAACTGAGGGTTGATGGGGGGTGGGAGGGAGGGGAGGGTGGGTGATGGGTATTGAGGAGGGCACCTTTTGGGATGAGCACTGGGTACCAATTTGGTATGAAAACCAATTTGACAATAAATTTCATATATTGAAGAAAAAAAAAAGATTCCCTCTTGCAAAGCTATTTACTAGTGCATTGATATATTTTATATTTGGCATATAGGGTTCTGTCAGACTATTTGATTCTATTCAATAAATGTAAATGGAAATTAGAAAGTTTCTTACTAGGGTGGGGAGAAAGAAGAGGCAGGAAAATTAAAACCAGTAAGTCACAGAAAGTTTTCCTATGATGAACCTTAACAATTGCTTGTGTCCATTTCTTACTATTCAATGTTTTGGCTAACCTCACTGACATTGCTTCTTGGTGATTTGCGATATATTGACTCCTTTTCCAAGGGAAGGAAGATAACAATCTCTAACAAAAAAGATATCCAGTCTCCAGGTGCAAAAAACTCTCACTCAGAAATGTAGTGACCCTTTGAAACTATTCATTTTAACAAGTCATTAACAAGGCATTTTCCCTCAAGATAGCCGAGGTCAACAAACGAACAATGAATGGTGTGTATATTGTACATTCTGATCCCTTGCAGACAAAGTCAGGAAGTGACAAACATGTTCTAGTCCTCATATCCAACTCGAAGATTCCTGATACACCAGGAAAAGCCAATGCTCTTCCCTCCAAATGGAAAAGTTATATGGTATATGAAACAAATGAAGTTTTGAAATATTTTAGCAATAATTTAACACAAGATAAGGTGGCATTTTAATATCTATTAAAAGAGATAGAGGGGTGCCTGGGTGGCTCAGTTGGTTGAGTGTCTGGCTTTGGCTCAGGTCACGATCTCACCATTGGTGAGTTCGAGCCCCACATCGGGCTCACTGCTTGTCAGCCCATCAGCAGAGCCCGCTTCGGATCCATCCTCCTCCTCTGCCCCTCAGTCACTTGTGCTCTCATGAAAATAAACAAATATTTTAAAAAATAAGATAAAAGAGACACAGAAAAAGATAAATCTTAGGAATGGCAATAACAAAAATGGTCCAGATTCTTTTGGCAAAGGCCAAAAACTCTGCTGTTCCATTTGTCCCGCACTGAACAGAGGAGAGTCAAGGACTTGATTGCAGGTAACAGTAATTCCCTAGGTGACTTTTCCTGTTGATTACTCCATTGCCACCTAAAAAAATCTTAATTAGTTCATCTGCTCATGAAGTCATCCTGAAAAACATACAGTCAAGTAGAGGGAATGGGCATAACACAATCGAAGTATATTAATGTGCTTTTATCTTTTGCATGGTCTTCTACATATCATTCTTTTGTCCTTTTCCTTAGAAGCATAGTTTGCCCTGGGGTTTGGGGAAGAATAAGAATATTCGAGCAGAAATGGAAAGGAAAGAAAAAGCTGATACTCAGCTTTTGTCACCGAATCTACAGAAAAGCAAGCCTTGACATTTCAGCATTGTAAAGAAAGAAAGGACTTTCTAAATTCTTTTAAGCTCTCGTTAATATAGCATGAGCTGGATCTGAAGGGCTTAATAACTGAATTTTGCCATAAGCCTGAAATACAGGGAACTCAGGATCAGGGCTACATCAGAGGTGGGAAGGCAGGGGGAACAGGGAAACCAAAAGAACTGAGCATTAGCCTCAATGACACTAATTCCCAAAGAGATTAAGACAAAAAAGTTTAAATACAGTTAATTGGCAACTTTGTTCCTCCTCCCCTTTAAACTGCTCCCCCATACTTATTCATTTCAGTGGAGGGTCATGAAGAATATTATATTAGTTATAGACTGCTATAAAGCTACAAATTATTTGCACACCTGAGTTCCAGGACATGTAAATTCACTGTGTCCCTTGTACAGGAGCCAATGAGAGGGGAGATCAATCTCTGTTCAGCTCGTCAGGACCTCACAACTATGTCCTGAGCCTCAACAGATCTCTGAGTGTTGGGATAGAACAGATGTGCCTGTCTCTGTTTTCCAGAGGATTCAACGCAGCCTCAAACTCATTTAATCCTTCTATCTTTGAAAGCTTTTAGGACCTTTGAAACTGGGGGTCAGTCCCACTCAAGCCCAACCTTAATTTTTATATGAAAACACGTGGACGTTCAGCTCTATGATGGGAACCACTCCAAACCACCTTGCTGCTAGCTCACTCCAAAATGATACTCCAGTTCCACTTCATCTCTGCCTGTTACTAAGGTTTCTACACCACTTTTCAGCTGCTCAGCATCACTGTCTTACTTCCTACTTCAGAGTTTCTCACCTACTTTGTTGCCTCATACTCACTGGGGAAGTCACAGGAGACCGAGACAAATGGACTGCCCAATAACTAGGACCCAGCTCAGGAATTGGGCGATGGAAGGTCAGGGATCGGGCAGTCACCCTGGGAGCTCTGGGAGAGGAAGTGAAGACGTAGCCTGGGAAACCAGGAGGACCACACCATCCCTGGTGTCGCATGAGGGACTGGGTCCCCGCCAGTCCTGCTTTGTTTTATATCTCCCTTGGCAAGTTCTACAATACCATTTCAGAGAATTCAAGAACAAATAGCTAACTTCAACACATAGTCAGGTTTTTGAAGAAGTGACCAACAGATTACCAAGCAATTTTAATTACACCTCCTTTGTCTCACTTAGTGGTTGTTTTCATCCTGTGGAGAATACAGTTAAAGTTGAGGTAAGTCCTAGCCTTGCTGCTTTTATTTTTAAGCTTATTTATTATTTTGAGAGAGAGAGACAGACAGACAGACAGATATACAGAGAGACAGAGAGAACAGGCATGTACATGAGCAGGGGAGGGGCAGAGAGAGAAAGAGAGAGAGAATCCCAAGCAGGCCCCACATTGTCAGCACAGAGCCTGACTCGGAGCTTGATCCCAACTGTGAAATCATGACTTGAACCAAAAATCAAATGTCAGACACTTAACCAACTGTGCCACCCATGTGCCCCCCATCCTTTCTGCTATAATACTCTTTCCATCCAGGCAATTATCTTTCTTTCCTAGATCTTGCTTGTTTAAAACCTTACATCTTGGTATATATTCCTTTGCACTGTTGTTAGGAAAATGTGGATTTGTTAGTATTTGGAGTGTTTAAAAAACATTTTTATGTTTATTTTATTTTTGAGAGAGAGAGACAGACAGAGCACGAGCAGGGGGAGGGGCAGGGAGAGAGGGAGACACAGGATCCAAAGCACCCTCCAGGCTCTGAGCTGTCAGCACAGAACCCGACGAGGGGCTCAAACTCACCAACCGTGAGATTATGACCTGAGCCAAAGTTGGTGCTCAACCGACTGAGCCACCCAGGCGCCCCAGTGTTTTGAGTGTTAAAGACCAGTGATTTAATGGCCAAATGGAGCATTAGCAAGTGGTGGGAGAGGGTTACCTTGTTTGGCATGGTTGCTCATTACACTTGCGAATCTGTGGCTCAGGCTTGGTTAGGTATTTGCATTTCTTGTTGTCCACAATGCTGATGTTTTTGTTCATGATTTTTGTGCAAGACACTGTTGTCTTCCTTTCTCCTGAAAAGAGCAAACAAACATAAAGAAATGAGAGGCCTTTATGTAAATGGGCTTAGGAGGTGTGCATAGGCTGGTTGTAATTTTCAGATTTGTAAAGGAATTTTAAGTTATATCAATGAAGATATAATTTAAAATTTACATGCAAATACATCTCTAGGCTTAAGGAAGATAAATGGTAAGGTTTTCCTCACTAGAAATTAAATGGCAAGTTTTACATTCCCAAGGGATTGTGGCAGCATAAGTTGATAAAACATTAATTAAGGATTTTTGGTAAGGACTATGCTATCTTTTAGCATTAAGTGGTGGAAAGCTGTAATTTGCAAAAAACCTGTATATTTTCATGGAAGCACATAAACACGCGTGTGTATTTTATCATTTGGCTCTGTACCACCTGTGCTCTGTAGTAAGTTATGGAAAGCAGGCTTTTCTGTATATTTTTAGTATAACTCACACTTTTATTCTTATTGTCTCTGATAAAAGTGTTTTAGCGCAATGAGGAATTCTAGAAATATTCGTTCCCTATTCATTGTGATGTTCTCTAAGAAAAGCTATGGGTCTCCTGCTATTTTTCACCAGATTTCAGAAAAATGGCTTCTCTACTTTCTCTGTTATGATAAAGTCTGATTAGAGTAGGTTAAAATGACTACTAGTGTGGTATTTCTTGTTCTTTGAGACCGATAAGAACACTTACTTGACAACATTTTCGTTATTTCATCTGGTACCTAAAGAGCCTAGTAAATATATGCTAATTCTGTTTCTCTATAAAAGTCTAAATATCTACGTAAGATTTAATAATCTAATTTAACTTATTGTTTGACATAAAGGATTAAGAAAATAATCTCAAGTCTTCTGGGTCTCTACTGAAAGGCCATTAGTTAGGGTCCCATGACTGTCATGCAATGGGTAATTAGGAAACTCAGAGCATTCATGACAGTCATGCCAAATACGACAGGCTGGGCTGGTGGCACAGAGGTCACTCTGTCATTTAATTGACAGACAGGGAAGGCTGGCATCAAGAAAGAAGAAAAGAAGGAATGTAGACAGAGAGCTACTTTGAGTAATTTTTAGTATCTTTTGCTTTGACCTGAATGGGGGATGGGGAGAAGCAACAAGGTGGCCCAGTAGAAGGCAAAGAACAGTTGTTGGGCTTGAGGATCTTCCCTTCACCTGCCTCTCAACAACACTGAGCATAGTCCCATGACAATTTGTAGTATACAAAAAGGATTCTCTCTCCACCCCCGTATGTGTGTGTGTGTATTAACTAACAATTATATCTGTGATTATTGCATATCATGTTATTGAAATCATTTAGGTCTTCAGTTTTATTTTCTAGTACCAGTAGCACAATGTTGGCCAAACTATTCCCGGTCTGGAGAATTCCGGTGCAATACAGCTTATTCTATGGGAGCTCCATATAGACAACATAGTGCCAGGCATGTAAAAGGCCCTTTCCCAGCTTGGCAAATAGAACGTGAGCTCAACTGCAGTGTCCAGGCTAAAGACTTTATGGTCAGCTGCCTACTTGAATGAACATCTCGGCCTCAGAAGTCCTGGCCCTGACCTGTGTACCTCATATGTTCAGGCAAGCTGATGTCAACTGGTAGAAAAAAAGACAACATTTTACGCTGGAGGTAAATGCTTAGGGGCTGTCCAGGCTATTCCCAGGTAGGCCAAGAAGGGTGGAGTGCGGCATCACATGTAATCACAGAAGTGTTCAGTACCACCAACTTCAATTTTCAAATAAATTGCTAGAAAAGCAGAAATGGCTTATGTTCATTTTTTTTGCAGAAAAAAAAAAAAAACTGGCCTCAGAAGGTAGGAGTTACCTAAGTGTAAATAATCGGGACACAGAGGTTTGGATAACTTCTTCCTAGTTTCCCATGTTCCAGGTGCACCTTTATGACCTGATGCACAATTAAATAGATATTATGCAAGTTCTGTATAATGCGAACATATGTAAGTAACAATTTCTATATTATGATGATGCCCACTTAAAAGCAGGATTAAAATACACGTTCCTTTCATCAAATATAAATGTTAGTTTTAAAATCGAATTTAAGGTCTTCAAATTCCTAAGACGCTCTTTTGCAGAATAGATGTGGTTGCCTAAACTAATTTAAAGAGTGGCTTTCTGCCAAAAACAACACACACACACAAATGACTAACGGACAGTATCCAGAAAGCTTTTGTGAACACGTATGTAGTCATGCAGTAAATAACTCAGGGCTAATTACACTGCATTTCTTTCCTTTCCCCAGGAAATGCATAACTTTAGTTATACTACCCCAGAGCTCACATATGAAGCCATTGAAAAAAAAATGTTTTGAGGACAAGTGTTGATATGTCAAAAGAGACATAGGTTTCTATCTCATTTCAGGGAGCACCTTGGTGTTCAAGGAAAGTGGAAAGGCATGTGATGATGAATTGGGACATTTCCATCTACACTGGAGCAAGGAAGCTCACATCATACGTTTTTTGGCAGAGAGGATAGACTTGGCCCTACTTTTAAAAAATTTCATTGAACAAAAACAATAGAATCAGGGGGAAGAAATCTATTGCTCAGCTACAGGCACACTATGCCTATGAAAATACAACTAGATCTTCAAGCCATATGGAAATGTTATTGTTTGACTTTTTTCTTTTATATATTTTTATGTTCCAGCCAACACAGGAAATTTCCATTCTAGCATCTAATAGCAGTATTTACAATGCATCCCTTACTGTGGAACCTAGGGACGGACCCAAAGTGATGAAGTAACTGGCTTTCCGCCTGAGCCATGAGTAGCTGCAAGCTGTTGACAGTGTATTACTTGCTTTACGGCAATTAACTTCACCTCTAGGTCATTCCCGTTAAATCGGTTTTGGGGAAATCAGTTGTGATGCTTTGAATACAATTATGAATACAAGAATATGACCATTAAGCAATTGGTCTCATTGCCAAATTCGGGCAAAATCTGAAAATGAAGGGTAATTTTTATTTACTGACTCTGTTCTCTGAAGACACTTAACAAAGACTAGATGCATGTGCCTTCTTTTCCAGTCTCAGATACAAGCTGATCTTCTTTCTATGCTCTATATTTAACCCCATGAAATGGATATTTTTAATAAAACTATATTCTATCCACATAGAGCACATTTCTAGAACTGGCACCATAAATGTGGAAACACGTTCTTGGGAATGTGTTCAGTGCTTCAGTATATGTAGATGAAATTCTATCTTATTAGATGTTCCAAACTTTTTTTTTTTAACATTTATTTATTTTTGAGACAGAGAGAGACAGAGAATGAATGCGGGAGGATCAGAGAGAGAGGGAGACACAGAATCCGAAACAGGCTCCAGGCTCTGAGCTGTCAGCACAGAGCCCGACGCGGGCCTCGAACTCATGAGTAGTGAGATCATGACCTAAACTGAAGTCGGACACTTAGCTGACCAAGCCACCCAGGCGCCCCTGTTCCAAACTTTTAAATAAAACTGTGGCCCTCTACAAGACAGAGATTATATATAGTCATTGGGCTTTATCATTTTCTTTCAAATTATCTATTTATTTTCTATTGAACTCACAATGGCCAGCAAGCAAGTAACCCAAAAGTAAATATATTTTCATAAGGATGAAGTGCTCTTCTCTGAGCACTCCTTAGAAATATGTAAAATGCAGGGGTTTCTTTAGGCATACAATTGCTAACTTGGTCAACTTCCAAAATTGTGCATTCCATTTGATTCTTAGTCATTTTTTGACATTTCTGTAAAAAGTTTCCCTCAGGGCTTGGGCTTAATATTAAAATGACTATTTCATCTTTTTTTTAGTGAAAATATTTTTATTTTGTATTGTTTTCAACACCCAATATATAATCCAAACTGAACTTATCATTTCCATGCACATAAGTAGTTTAATGGGATCCCATAACTTCCAAGATAAATTTAACTTGAGTCCTAGCATAACACTCAAGGACTTTCATGCACTAGCTTCTTTCTATAAAAAGTAGAAAATGGTCAAATTACTTCCCTCTCCTCGATCCTCATATTTTACACCCCAGAAATAAACATTCTCACAAACCTGAGTGCCTTTGCACCTAGGCATAGCCCTGGAAAGCTTTTTACATCTTCCCATATCACTTTGTGTAGTGATTTTACTATTATCTGGCCCCTACTAAATGAACAGTGAATTCTCTAAAAGAAGAAAGCACTCATCAATGGACCACTTAGCAATACTGACTCCACATTCAGTATTGGTAAAGGAATCAATGAGTGCTATATAAGCATGTAAGTCAAGACCAAAGTACTTTCTGTGCTAAGAGGTTCATCTCAAGACTACTTCCTAAAATGGTGAAAAGTCATTGGCAAACCACATGACTAACTGTGGGGCACAGTTACCCATGGCAATTTCAGTCAATGAATTATAACGTAGGTATCAAAATTCAAGTTGATAAAGAGTTTACATTAATATAAAATGTTCTTATTAAAGAAACTGGAATACAAAACCGTGTTAAATAATATTCAAGTAAAATAATGCAGAGAACAAAAAATATATTTTGGTGCATTTTCTTCAACTAATAACATTTTATTTATTATTATTATTTTTTTAATGTTTATTTATTTTTGAGACAGAGAGAGACAGAGCATGAATGGGGGAGGGTCAGAGAGAGAGGGAGACACAGAATCCGAAGCAGGCTCCAGGCTCCAAGCTGTCAGCACAGAGCCCGACGCGGGGCTTGAACTCACAGACAGCGAGATCATGACCTGAGCCGAAGTCGGATGCTCAACCGACTGAGCCACCCAGGCGCCCCAACTAATAACATTTACCGTGGTGCATGCAATGTGCCTTTAAGATGGAAAAATGGAAACAAACTGTACCAGTGCAAAGGTATGGGTATTCTATTCGGAGACGTCTCCTCAACTTGGACCCGGAGGCTTGGATCCTCCTCAGAATCTGTTCACGCACAAGGAAAGCTGTGTCTGAAGGATCTCATGATACAAGGCCAACAATGAGAGTTGTCAGCTGGTAGGGATTGGACTATGTGAAGAATGTGGTATTTGACCTACTTTGTTCCCTTCAAATTGTATCTCTTTAGTCTTCCTAAAAGCATGTTTAACTATTTATTTATTTCAAAAAGGGATTATGGAATTCTGGAGTCCTTATTCTAGGTTTTATATCATTAATTCATCCACTAGCTCAAAATAAACTCTAGAGTAATGCAGTTATTGTATCCAGTATTTGGAATGCTAATTCTACATACCCCCTCAGATATTAAGAAATGATACACCTCTAATGCCTCTGAACTCCAAGAGCACTTAAAACAGGTCTTTTATGTCAAAAAGAACTTGATCCAGTAAACCTTACATCTGAGGTGCCAAAATAAATTTAAAACAGTCCTTCAAAGAGTTTTTAGATGTTTTAGAACACCAATGCAAAGTAAACATTTATTTCCCAAATACATTTTAAGCTGTTTGAAAATAAAAGGACCCCATTTTAGTGGCCAATGCAAAAATATAAAATGATACACCCTTTCAAATTTTTCTAGAACTATCATTAGAATGGGAAAAGACGAGGGGCTCCTGGGTGGCTCAGTCGGTTGGGCGTACGACTTTGGCCCAGGTCATGATCTCAGTTAGTGGGTTTGAGCCCCGTGTCAGGCTCTGTGCTGACAGCTCAGAGCCTGGAGCCTGCTTCAGATCCTGTGTCTCCCTCTCTCCCTCTCTCTCCCTCTCTCTCTCTCTCTCTCTCTCTCTGCCCCTCCCCCACTCACACGAGGTCTCCATCTCTCTCTCAAAAAAATGAATAAACATTAAAAAAAATAAAAAAGAATTTGAAAAGATGATGTCAAAAGCATACATGTTACTGTGTTGGAAAATTTTTCTTGAGATCATCAACATCCATTTGATATTTAAAAATATTCCTTCTAAAGGCTTTTTATATCTTGTAATAACCAGTATTAATAAAACTATATTGCACGGTGAATTAACTTTAATTTGGGTTTTCAGTCTAAAACAGTTTTGAGACGCTGACATGAAAGACCATTACAATAAAAATTTAGCTACCTGATAGTAGGGACCTTTTAAAAATTTCTTTTTCCCCCTTATTGCTGGCAATCTAACGCCTTACAACAGAATCCAAAAAATAACATGTCAAACACTGAAATTTTATACAGCTCTGTGATATTTTATTTGCTCTTGCTTAATATAGTCCTGCGAAGTAAAATAGTGCTATTATTCGCCTTTGCTGTTGAAGATAAATTTTGCATGAATCTGTTTCCAATGTTCTGTGCTTTGAACTGACTCTCCTTTAATTCATGAATATGCTGAAAGATTACAGAGCTCTTTCTGGCTATAAAATGGACAATACGAAGTTCGAAAAGATACGATTCCTGAAATCCTGTCCATCCACTTTATTTATGAACTGCAAAGGAAAATAATACCAAAAGCCCAGAAATATCTTGGCATTGAAAGTAATATGTACCCTATTAACATAGAGATAATTGAAAACTGTTGAATGAACACAGTGGAACAGATTTGAGAGAGAAGGTCTGTGCGAGCGCAAATCATATAAAGACTGGGTATAATTAGGACTTATTTTACAAAATAAAAACAAAAATATATCTAGTTTCTCATTGAACAGATTCAGTAAAACATCTCTTTGAATCAAAACAAAATTTATATGATCTCTAAGGGACCTGACCTATTTTGTGAAAAGAAATGACATTAAGCCTTTTGAGCTGCTCTTGAAGAAAATATGATGTGAGGAAGAGAGAAGATTTGAGTTTAGGAGTCCTGGATTCTAACTTGAACTCTACTCCCACAGGGCATGTGGCCTTGGGAAGTCCCTTAATCTCTACACATTTAAATTTTCTCATATTGATAATTAAGAAGTTATGTTTAAGAATATCTAGACGTAGCAAATCTCTATTCCTTAAGGTTTGGCAATTGGCAAAACACAATCTAGATTGTAATGAATGTGATTTTGGGAAAAAAAAAAATTTAACCACCCCTCCCCCATAAATTTGTTTATTCAAAATGAGGATTGACAAATTCTGTATGTTTACTTCTAATGTAGCTCCCTTTTGACTGCAATTGCAGAAGAAAGAAAAAAAATGAGGAAAACGAAATTTACTGGGCAAACATTTTTCTGTTTAGAGTTTCAAATACAAACAGATTTTAATGAATGCCTTTCAGGGGTCTAACAAGAACTATCAACCCTGTCATCACTCTACTGCCCTGCAGCTCACCATTGGGTGGGGGCGGGTCTTCCTTTTATCTGAGTTGTATTAAAGAGAAAATTCTAATTGTACAGATTTTCATTTCAAATGTATTTGTTTCTAATTTTGCTTCTGGTTTTTATTTGGATAGACGATATAAAGCAGAACCTCCTAATTGTAATGGGCCCTGGCATCACTAAAGAATGGGTGGAACAGAGGAACAGGACTTTGCGTGTTTATGGGACCACTAGCAAGAGAAGACAGGGGGGAAGAGGATCCCAAGTCACTTGGCGATAATGGGGTCCCTGGAGAAACATGGTCAATGAAAACTTCACTGTGGCAAGGATGACTGGTAGCATTTTTTATAATTGCTAGAGAAATTTGACATCCTTTCTCTGTAATTACTCTATATCCTCAGGAGCAAAGTATGTCCTGTGTCTTCTCCTTCTCTTGTCCCCCATGTTGCCTTTGCTCTGGCTACCTGAGAGGGCCAGGTGTACTAGCAGTTGGCTGGGAACCCAAAGGCTCTGAGCTTTCTGGCAGGAATCCTCTTCCCTATCCTCTGTACCTCTACATGTTCTTGCCACCTTTTCCCCCTCTCTCCTGAGGGTACTGTTTGGTGTACTTCCAGCGGGGTGGCCATTTTCTTACTTAGGTCCCACACCTTTGGATGGAGAGGTGGCATGGCTGTCCAAGCTCTTCACTGCTATGACCAGACCATCTTCCCTTTCTTCTTTTTAAACCTACACCTTTGGATCAGACTCTGTGACACATTTTCCTTGCTGCTGCATCAACTCCTAGGTCACTCCCTCTCTCTAAGATTTTATCTTCTAGGTGATTGTGATATTTGCTAACACTGCCCCTGGCACTATTTTTGTGTTTACAGTATTCATTTGAATGGATCCCTACCCAGAGATCTTGCCTTTCACTTTACTCAAGCCACCAATTTTCCTCATTTTGTTATTACCAAAACTATAACCCCTCCATAACCTAACCTCTATTTTCTGTCACCATCTCCTGTACTTCCAGTCCTTCTCCTTGAGTACCCCAAGTCTAAAAGTTCTTTAGCCCCACTGAGCTGTGTCGTCTGTCAGTCCTACCACCTTTCTACTGCCTTTCAATCCCCTCATACCTTTACCTTCTTCCTTATACAACTAAATTCCACGGTCAACCATTTTCAACTCCTTGCATTCAACCTTGGGACCATGTTCTCTCATTTTATTATTCTCACCTGGCAATTTCCAAACTTACTCACAAGTGTATCTAAATGCTGTACACAGCTGGAGGGCAACATATTATTATGATGACTGGAGTCAAACTAAATTCATGACCATTAACTTCAAGTGAACCATGAAAGCTATTGAAAAATCAAAATACAGGGACCCAATTCATTCATTCTCTCATTGTCTTAAGTGACCATTCACATCACTCTTCAAAATTCTAATGTCTTCTGTTCCACCTTCATGCTCAGCAAGATGCTCTTTAAGGATAAGCTCGTGACACCTGTTGCTGCTCAGATACTGTCCTTTCTCCTGTTACGAGGGATGTGCTGTCCATATTTCTAGGTAGTCAACTACTCCCTCTATCCAATCTTGCCTACTCAAGGATATCACAACAGCAATTTTTTTTTTTTTTGCTCTCTCCTTTGCATCACTAGTTTTTTGTCCTATTCTAGAAAATGCACATTGGCAAACAATCATATATAGGCTCCCTTATTAAAAACAACAACAAACTCTTTGACTCATATTCCCCTCCAGCTATTGCCATATTTTTGTTTTCTTCTTTCAGCAAGATTTCCTGAGTTACTTTGAGTCTTTTCTCCAGTTCACACCATGATTGTTTTCTTTTGAATCCACTCTATTTAATCTTTTGACTCAACTACTTCATTAAAATTATTTTTGTCAGGATCATCATTGGACTCTACATTTCAAATATAATAAATATATTTAAATCAAATAAATATATTTGAAAATATAATAATAAATATATTTAAATAAAATAAATACATCTGAAAATATAATAAATATATATGAATGTAATAGTCAACTTTCAGTCTACAGTATTTTTGACCTGTTAGTTTTTGATAGAGTTGATCATTCTATCCCTCTTATAACATTTTCTCACTTACATTTTTTTTTTGTGTCACAAAAAACTTTCAGGTTCCACTCCTTTATGGAGCTTGGAATTTCAGAGAAGGGTTTGCAGAGCTGTCTTAATTCTCAGTGAGTAATCACTTTCTCACTTACTTCCTCTAGAGGTTCTTCCTGTATGCCCTCACGTCTCATGCTGAGCCCGGCACCTCTCCTTTGGGGGCACCAGAGAGAAGCCACTGACCTGCTCCATGTTTGATTTCTAATGTTCCTTTGGGAAACAGCTTTGAGTAAGGAGGGTGCCAACCCCCAAAAGAAACTGAAGACCTATATTCTGCTTAATGGGACAGATCGCCATGTTACAATACTTCTTTCGTCCCCAGGAAGAGCTGAAAGCAACTTTAGCTGAAAGCACTCTCTTCTGCCTGCTTCTTCTCCTATGATGGTGGTTACTCATTTTAACCTGCTTTGCTGCTTCCTTCTCTCTCTGAAGTCTAAAGAGTAGAGTGCCCCAAGACTCAATCCTTTAGTAGCGTCGCTCTCTCTTCACTCACTCCTTAGGTGACTTGAGCCTCAGCATTTTAGAATACCTACCATATATTTTCTATCTCTAGTCTGATCTTCTCTCCCGGCCACCCAACTTACATATCTTACTTGATGTCACACTTAGATGTCCCATAGGGATCTCACACTTCTGTTAGAAATCAAACTCTTTCTTAATCCTGCTATTGCACAGGCTTTCCTAGGTAAGTTGATGGTGACTTTGTCCTGCCAGTTGCTTGGTCAAAGCCATCACAGTCATCCTTGACATCTTTCTTTCTCTCACACTCCACATCTAGCCTTTCAACAGATTCTATTGATTCTACTTTAAAAAATATATAGAACCTGACCACTTCCTCCTATGTCTACTGCTACCACTGTGGCCAAACTATTATCATCTCTTTCTTAGATTATTGCAATAACTTTCTGGTTGATCTACTTCTCCTCTTTTCTTTTATTCCATCTAGTCTCAACTCAGACATAGAAAAACCTTTTTAAAACATAAACCAGAATAAGCCACTTCTCTATTCAAATCCTCTAATGGCACATAACATCACTCAGTAAAGGAGAACCATGCTAGCATTCTTGCTATTCCTGGAGCATTCCAGCTCTACTCCCACCTCAGAACCTTTGCCTGGAACCCATTCCCACCGGACACCCCACCAGACACCCTCTTGTGCCCATCCATAGTCACTACAGATTTTTAAATCAGTGTGGTCTCCTCACTGAGGCCTTCTCAGACTATTTTCTGCACCTACCCCCTCCCAACTCCCAACCCGTATTTATTTTTCTCTCTTGCTTAATTTTCATCGAGCGTATTCTTCACATTTTGAAACTATATTACTTCTTCGTATTATATATTTTCCTTTTCCTTTTCCCCCAAACCTTCTCCCCCACATGCTAGTCTGGTTTGTACCTTTGCCTGCTCCTGCCACAGCACCCTTAGGGTATGTATATCAACAGTTTCTTTGCCTGGAAAACAAAACTGATATTCCACTTCTCTATATTTTGGTATAATTGAATATAATGTTTCCTTTTAGCCTTCAAAAGAAGCTCTTGCTAAAGAACTATAGAAAATGTGTTATGAGGTACAAAGCACAACGGAAATACTATGCTGCTCATGACCTGAGATCTTGCCTTGGCCTAACGGGCTCTGAGAGTGACAATCTGTTGAATCTCTGGGAATCAAGGATCTCATTAGTAGGATTAAGTGATTTGCTAGGCTCACATTTTAGGCCGAGGTAATTTTGGGCTTTTGCCTCCTTAAGTTCTACTATGAAAAAATAATTTAAAACCTGTGAGTGAAGTTTCGAGATACATCCATATTTTATAGAAAATAGTGACATATACTTTTGAAAAATCGGAAGAAAGCAGTGGGGGGAATGAAATGATGTCCTCCATGTGCTCCGTCTAGTCACCCTAAGTATGCAGGTGGCAAAGAAGCAAGCTTGAGGCTGCTGCTTCACAGGACCCTTATATTTATTGCAGGTCTACAATTCTTGTGGGTAGAGGTACTCCAGAATTTGAAGCTGTTAAGAGTCTAGAAAATTAAAAAGTAAATACAGAAAGTAACTATAAAAGCATGATGCATGATGGAACAGCTTGTGTGGGGTCTAGGGCAACCCTGCAAGCAAATGCATTAATATTTACGCAAAGCAATGCAATGAATCACTGTAAATGGCCTTTTTTCAAATCACGTCCAATTTTGCCACAGAAGAGTTCGGCTTTTAGGGGCCAAATGTGTCACAAAAAACTTTCAGGTTCCACTCCTTTATGGAGCTTTGAATTTCAGAGAAGGGTTTGCAGAGCTGTCTTAATTCTCAGTGAGTAATCAGAAAACAACTACAGTTTTGGTAAGATAAATATTGGAAAATCCTTCACCTCCTCCACACGTGGCATCACAATCTTCCCAGCCTGTGTGCGTCCACATGAAAAGGGGTTCGGGTGCTTTTGAGCTCTGATTCTCTGGAAGAGGGTCCGATGGGATAGTATATTCATAGTGAAGACCATAATTTTGGTCTTGAAATAGCAGCACCTATAATATATAAGAGTGATCAAGGCAGATGGGTTAAAGGAGAGCACAGACAATGTGAAGTCTAATACCAAGGATATTGATATCTTAAAACACTTATTACATGCTCTTTTTACATGCAGAATTGTGACATTATTACTGAAATCATCGAAGTGTCATACTTCTGAAAAGACTGGTGCTACACATTTACCTCTGAGCTAAAGACAACATGAAAAATGGCCCACTTAATGAGTTCAGAGATACCAGATCATTTTTTTTTAAATCTATGAATGGACTAGGCAATTTCCCAAATTATGATACATGTAGAAGATGAAGTTAGTGGAGGGGACGGGGCTATCTGTCCTACCTAACTTCAAGAGATAAGCCATAATCTAATGTCAAACGTAGACCTTCCACTCATATAAAACAGAAAGATGGACAGAAAGTCCCTGTGTCACTGGTAGAGGAAGAGGATAGAAGACTTTGGGAATCACTTCTCCCCAGAAGGGATAGAGAACGTCTCAATTAACCAGAGAACAACAATATTTTTCCATGTTGCTTAAAGTTAACTTCCAATTTTGGCAAGATTACTGTTTTTCCATTTGCAGCAAAGATCATTTCATTTGAAAAGAAATTTTTGTTAAAATGAACTCTTTAATAAATATTAACTTAATAATGGTACAGTTAGGTACACATATGTAAACAGTGCAACAAACCAAGAAAAATGCATGAGGATAACTGCACACTGGGCCACACTGGACTAGCACATAAGCAGAGACCATGTCTGTTTTGCTCCTCCCTGGTGCCCAGTGCCAAGATTAGAAGGACATCATCTTGGGCAATCATGTCTATTTTAAATGAAAGAGGGGTGCCTGGGTGGTTGAGTATGTTAAGCATCTGACTCTTGATCTCAGCTTGGGTCATGATCTCATGGTTTGTGAGATTGAGCCCTACATCGGGCTCTATGCTGACTGTGTGGATTCTGCTTGGGATTCTCTGTCTCTCCCTCTCTCTCTCTCTGCCTCTCCCTCCAACTCTCTAAGTAAGTAAATAAATAAACTTAAAAAAATAAAAACTTTAAAAAAAATAAAAAATAAAATAAAATAAATGAAAGAAAAATGCCTGAAGTATATTCATTTTAAATGAAAGAATGAATGAGAATGTATGTTCCTTTAGAAGTACATTTACACAAAATATGTCAACTCCATGGAACATATTACTTCTTTGAATCTGAGAATCTATACAATGCAATATCATGCATAAATCATTATCTAAAATTTATATTTTGTTAAATTATTAAAGAACTTTGTTGGATATTAAACCTCTATCAAGGGAGTTGTAATGACAGGTAATTTACAGTTAACACTCAATGGGAAAAAAAATTACATGAGCCCAGGGTTAATTTTCTTTGCTTTTTTTCCCTCAATATTCTGCTCAATATATCAACAGAAATGCTAAGATATATTTTAATAGGTGGATCTGGGAACTAACATACTGGAATTATAAATCAGTTGTATCAATAATAAAAATAATAGTTTTTAAATTCACGTACACATAACGTACTGGGATACTCATTCTAAGTACATCACAGTGTTGATTTTGGCATTAAATATCGCATTTGATGTTGCCAGTTATAAGTGACTTGGGGCTAAATGAGTTAAGAGAGAGAGAGATAGAGATTGACTTATCTTGTTTATGGACATAACCAGACTATTACATAGTTTTTAAAGGGATAAAAGGAACATAAATTACAGCTATTTGCCAACTTCTTTAATTTAATGAAAACATGTCTCTTTTTCCTTAAAAAACTACCTTTTCATTGATAGAACTTTAGATTGTCCTTGAATATCTAATGCCATTTAAAATAAAGACATTGGCTACAAAATCATTAGCTCGCTCTTAAACCATCTGAGTTTGGCAGTGTATCTCTGTGAGAAGGAAAGTGTGACCGCGTTACAGTTGAGGGGCACATTTTGAAGCATGGCAGCAGAAGGTATTGCCTTTCAAAATTCAGTACCGGCTTTCAATCTGTAATAGTCATTAAAGAAAAATATCTTAGAAGTGCAGTTTCCCTTGGATTACTGAATAAATCCAGGTCACATAGATGCCTTCTTTTAGACATAGTTCACTGACTTTAATTATGCTTCATGCTTCCAGGAAAAACCTTGGTAATTACCAGGCAGATTAAGGATTCTGCAGCAAGGAAACTCCTCTGCCCAACACTGAGATCTCACAGACCGTTTTAAGATTTTGAATTAGAGACTTAATAAAGAGCACTGGTCTTGTTCCATAAAAAATGTAGGTTACAATCATATAAGGCAGGTTACCCGGTGGCATTTTCTGCAACCCAGGCATTAAAAATTGGTTTGTTGTTGATAATGTTGTTATTATAAGTGACCCAATCATGGAAAGAGCCAGATATTGGTCATACGGTGTTTGGTTAAGTCACTTTTTTTTTTCTTTCTCCAGATGGCATAGGGCACAGAGTGGAGTTTCCAATTCAAATTAAATAACAGGATCCAAAGAAACTGTGAGGAGATGAAGAACATAATGATTGAAAGTATATGCATACTTATGATCCCATGCTGTCTGGTGTGAAGAACTTACATCTAAGCTTTATATCAGGAGAGACTGATTAACACGTGGTTTATTCACAGCTGAATGACTTACAGTGAGACTCTGTGCCCGTTACTTAACCTATTTCATACTAAGTTTATTTTTTAATCTGTGAAATGGAACAGTAATAATACATATCACTCAGGGTTACTATAAGGATTAAATGCTTTAATGAAGCCCTTTGGCAAAGCCCTTTGGAACAGTGTCTGACTCAGGGCTCAGTGAGTGGTATGTATGATCATTACTATTAAGATCTGGAGCAGAAGGTCCCCATGCATCTCACTTGGCTCCCTTCCTTCCTGTTGGTAAGGTCTATGATTTCAGTTCCATGAAACACTGTTATCTGAAATGTGGTCACTGGACCAGCAGCAGTGACATCATCTGGGAGCTGGTCAGAAACGCTGAGCTCATGTCCCACCCCAGATGAAACGAATCAGAATGGGCATTTGAACAAGAACCCCAGGTGATCTGCAGGAACATTAAAGCAGAAAAAGCAAACGGGCTGATATGTGATTTGAACCTCTGGCTCCTAGACCAGCAACACAGATGTCTCCAATTGAAGACAAATTCAAAACTTGAATTGTGTGCCGATATTAAGTAATGTGGCACACTACACTCCAAATAAACAGTCAGTTGATCGTGTTTTAGAGTTGTTTTTATGTGTGGACTTAAGGAGGTGTTGAAGTGTCTGAATTTCAGACTTTGCCACTAAGATGGAGAACGTGCCAGTTGTGCAGTGAGTGCTTGGCTACCGAGGCATTACCAGTGACTGCAAAGATCAAGGTCAAAAGGGGCATGTGAACCGGCCACCAGCTGGGACGCAGAGCCCCAGCATTCTGCTCCCTTCACTTCATACTCGTTCCTGCCTCAAACTGAGTCTTTTACTACATGGTAGTAAGAAACACTCAAATTTTCCTAATTCTTTACAGGAATCAATTCACCTATAAGAGAACAGAAGAGGGTGATTGGAAGCACTGTTAGACGTGTTTACCAAATCTTTTCCCAGGGATTTTATCAAAGGCATTTTATCAAAGGCATTTTATATAGATTCAGAAAATGCCCATTCCATCGATGCTTGAACTGCTATGATTGGCCACACTATAACACTGTCTTTACAGACATCCACTCTGGTTAGCGATTCACTAAGATGCTGTTAGTAAAATTCCTCTTAGAAAAAATAGGCTCCTTCTTGCCTGATGATTTGCTTCTACTTTGAGTCCGTGAATTCCCTAAAACATCTTGTTCTTCCCCCAGTAATTTCTGGCTTTGACATCGTGACTTAGAATACATTAAAATGAGGGGAGCCTGGGTGGCTCGGTCTGTTGGGCGTCCGACTTCGGCTCAGGTCATGATCTCGCGGTCCGTGGGTTCGCGCCCCGCGTCAGGCTCTGTGCTGACCGCTCGGAGCCTGGAGCCTGTTTCGGATTCTGTGTCTCCCTCTCTCTCTGACCCTCCCCCATTCATGCTCTGTCTCTCTCTGTCTCAAAAATAAATAAACGTTAAAAAAAAAAAAGAATACATTAAAATGAAAACCTAAAAACCCACCTCTCGGATAATTTTGAATGTCTACCTGACAATTCAACCTTGGAAGAAAGATTAGACAAGGTACATTGGGAAAGCCCTTTGCCATAGGAATCGGATTATGCAATGTCATCAGTTCGTCCCCTCATACCAGGAGGTGTAGAGGTGATGTGGTAGGACCTTTGGCGGAGATCTTCTCCCAGAGGCCTCGTCTTACATAATGAACAGTAGTGCCCGCTAAGTTGAATGCTCCCGAGTGTTCAATCTTCCAGTCACTATTAATAGACTGCTTTCCAGTGTCGCGTAGAGCTATAAAGAGGTTCAAAAATATTATGACAGTTGAACATGTCCTTATTTTGTTTCAAATGATTTTTTTTAATTGAAACTTCCAGACTCTTCCACATAATTGAATTCTCTAAGACACATTTATCTGAAGGTTAATTGAAGCCTTTTATGTCACAGTTCTATGAAAATGTTTTGATAAGGTAAGCCAATAAATCTTCCTAAATATTGTTTAAGCTAATCTTCATGGATTGAATATTTGACCATCTCCAAGTTTTTTATATTATAAATAATGCTCAGATAAATGTACCGTATAATGTGTATATCTGAATATTTGCCTCAGACAGAATCCCAGATTTGGAATTACAGACCCAAATATGTTAAACATTTAAAGACTGTGAGAAATATTTTTAAATTGATTTTCACAAATGTTGCATCAATTTAGGCTTCTGTAACAGTGATCAAGAGTACCCAGCTTCAAATACCTCATGGAAGCACCTTTTTCTTGTATAATATTTCATCATGACTGAACAGTTATCAGCTATCAGCTATAAAGTAGGAAATGCTCAAAACTTCTGGGACCTCCCCAAATTAACAATTATAAATATGTTATCTGGCTTTATTGAACTTCTAATCTAACTGGAATACGCTGAAACTCGTGTGGGAAGAATGAAGAAAACCTGTCTGAAAGATATCATTTCCTGAGGATGTTAACCAGGGGAAAAGAGAAGCAGAGAAAGAACATTCCAGACCGAGAGAGCTACACATGGGAAGGCCTTTAAAGGTCACAAAGCTTGGTGAGAATCAGGGAGCAAGTATGCAGGACACCAGATGCGCCGAAGGGGATCATAGGAGGAGGCTGGAGAGGTAAGGAATCGCCGGACCTTACAGGCCTTGTTCATGTTTTAAGGGTTTTTTTCCTAAGAAAAAATACAAAGCTATAAAAGTTTGTGAACAATGTTGTATAGAAATGGACCGATATGGAGCAAATTTGGATGGGGAAGACAGTATATAACATTAACACAGTAGCCCAACTGAAAGTAATGGTAGCTTGGATTCAGGTATTGGAAAAAAATACCAAGAGGCATTTTGGAGTGAAACTGATAATATGTGATGATGACTTGGCTGTCGTGGGTGATAGGAAGTATGAGGTATAATGCAACACTTTTAGGATGAGAAAACAGGTGGGTTATGACAACAAATAATGAGATGGGAAAGACAAGCAAAAGAACATGTGTGAGGAGAAATACCAGGAGTTAAATTATGAACAAGATAGATTTTTAAAAAATCTCTTGTTTAGTTGCTATTGGGGTTAAAGGTATTTTTCATTTGCTTATGAGTCATTTGCATTTGCATTTAAAATTTTTAATTAACAAAATAAATTATTAATTCTCTATTAAGGCTTTTCTGGTCCACTGAGGGATTTTTCTGGTGCTAATATTTCCACTTTATAAGTGATGTATCAACAAAATTTTTGAAATTTTACCTTATCAATATTAATTTCTACCAAATAATAAGATTATTATGTACTATCCATAAAGTACATTTTAGATAAATCTGAAAACATATATGCTTAATATTTTATGAAAAATATGTAAGTATTCACTTTTACCTTGAATTTTAAATTTGAGAGGGAAATAGTGGTGACAGAAAACTCTTACCACTTTGCAAATAGCTATTACCATCTATAAATGGATATACTTCAGATAATGCTAAACTGATTTAAAAAATGATTTTGCCTAAAAGATAAAATATTTCCTTATATTTCTCTAAAATCTATTAAATATTTTAAGAAATCTTTTTGGCCTAGATTGGTAACTGTGGTCCATATAATTCCATATTGTTCCTGTATTTCAACATATACTCAGGACATAATTATAAAGAAACATTTCCTGAAAATCTCTAATAAAAATGCCTTTAAAAACCTTCCGGGGGTGGCTATAGTATAATGTTTAGACTCAACTGACATTTCTGGAATTCTGCATTCCCCTCAAAATGGAACACACAGGTACCTGAAAATCCACATAATTTATAAGCTTAATAGCAACCTCATATGAAGAATTAACACTCTGTGTATGTGATGTTTCTTATTTTTTGTTTTTGTTTTTAATTCATTAGCTTTAAAATGGGTTTTTAGAAAACCTGTTTCTGGTCATACCTTAAAAAATGGAAGTGTACTAACTCCCCCACTTTAAACAATGAGAAAACTAAAAATATATGAAACAACTGTTTTCAGACACTGGACAATGTCAGGAGAGAACTGAGGTCCCTAAGAGAAGGAGAACAAATGAGATCTCTAAAATTGTTTGACTTTCTGCCTGAAGATTTTTACTAGACCAAACCACAGGGAAGGGGAACTCAAGAAAAGCACAGATAAAAACAGCTTCAGTGAGATGACGACACAGAGAATGGAGTTCAAATTGGCTAAGGCATCTGGAATCTGTTTTATGGAGTACTGGAGAAGAGGGAGCTACACAGAGTCAAGCTCCAAAAATCTGCTGAGGTGTTCCTTTGAGCCTGTGGCTAAATACCAAGGTGTAAATAAGTGTGGTGAGATTCCTCAAGGCTGGGAAAAAGCAACTACATAGGGCCTGGAAACTATACAGCTCCTGGATCTCATGTAAGGTTGGAAGACATACGAGTTCTATTCATTCAGAGTGGGTAGGTCTTACTGAACACACAGAGACTTCAGTGGAGCACTTAGAAAATGTGCACTTTAGAAATAAGGCTGGACTAGTCCCAGAATAAAGGCCACACTGGACCCACCCTAACAAAGCCTTTACAAAAGCTACAAGAAGTTAAGCTGATGTGAAATTAAATTGAGTGGGCAGCAAAATAAAACTCAACACTCAATAAAAAACAACAGCCATTCGGAACTGTCACATTAACAGTGTCCAGCATCCAACCAAAAAATTACTAGATATGTGAAGGAGTCAGAAAATGTGACCCAGAATCAGGGGGAAAAATCTGTTAATAAAATGAGACCCAGAAATCAGAGAGATGATGAAACCAGCAGACCAAGACTTAAAAAAAAAACCCAACTATTATATATGTTCAGTATGCACAAGAATTTAAAGAAAAATCTGTAATATTAAAGAGAAAAATGAAAACTGTAAGAACAAGAGCAAATCAAATTTCTCACAATAGAAACACAAAATCTCTGAAACAATAAATTCACTAAATGGGCTTAAGAGCAGATTAGACATTGAAAAATAATACAGTACACTTGAAGAGCAGCTGATAGATTAGAAACTGATTGGAATTCAAAGAGAAAAATAAAGGCTGAAAAAGTGAAGAGACTCACAGGAAATGTGATAAACTCACATTGGTATAATTGGCATCCCAGAGAATAGGTGGAAGGCAGAAAAATTATTTGAAGACGTAATGCACCAATTTTTTCCATATTTGATGAACACCATAAACTTACTGTACTATTCAGTACAAGGGAACCCAAGCATGATAAGCACAAAGAAAGCCATACCAAGGCATATCATAATCAAACTGCTGGAATCCAATGATGTGAAGAATAATCTTAAAAATGGCCAGAGAGGAAAAAGGCACATTATATACAAGGAAAAAGGATTACAAACTTTCTGGATATACTATCAGAACTAATACAAGCCAGAAGACAATGAAACATTACCTTGAAAGTGAAAGAAGAAAATAAAAAAAAAAAGGAAAACCAAACAAAATATAGAATTCTATATCCAGTGAAAATATCCTTCAGAAAGGAAAAAAAAATACACTCTCAGAAAAACAAAATTTGATAATTTTTCTGCCAGCAGAGTTGCTCTGCAAGAAATGAAAAAGCACAGGGGTGCCCGGGTGGCTCAGTCGGGTTAGCATCTGACTCTTGATTTCAGGTCATGATCTTACGGTTCATGAGATCAAGCCCTGCATCGGGCTCTGCTCTGTCAGTGCAGAGCCTGCTTGGGATTCTCTGTCTGTCTCTCTCTCAAAGTAAATAAATAAACATTAAGAAAAAAAATGTAAAAGGACAGATGTTCTTCAAGTGGAAAGGACACGGTTCCAGGTGGAAATGGGTGTCTATGTGAAGGCCTGAAGAATGTTGGCACCAGTAAATGCATAAAAATACTTAAGTAAGCTTTTTCGTTAATCAGTTCTTTATAGGATGATTGGCTTTAAGGTAAAAATGATTACATCTGTTTTGGTGATTAAAGCATATGTAGAAATAAAGTGATTAGATGGAATGTAGAAATAAAATGCATAATAGCAAAAAGGAGGAGAAGCAGGTAGAGGGAAGCACACTGTTTTAAGGAACTTATATTGTATGTAAAATGGTATAATATAATTTGAAAAGAGAGTGTAAGAAGTTAAAAAAATGCATTTTGTAAATCCTAAAGTGACCATTAAAGATATAAAACAAGAGTTATATGTAGCTAATAAGCAAATAAAAGAGAGCAAGTGTAAGGCTAGAAAATAGAAGACAGAGAAATAGGGAAAAAGGAATAAGAAGGCATGGAAAACACAGAAAATAACTCACTATGCCCATAATTATATTATATTTAAATGCATTAAGGATATTGGTGAAAAGAGAGAGACTGTCAGGCCAGAAGGGGAAAAGAAGACCCCACTCCATTCAGTTCAGAAAAATAGGTAGATTAAAACTAAATGGATAGGGAAACTTAAGCATGAGACACTAATCATAAAAAAAGATATACTGACTATATCAATACCAGACAGCATGGACTTCAGGGATTTCCAGAGATAAAAAAGGGAGTTTTTAAAATGTCATTTAAGGGGCACCTGGGTGGCTCAGTCAGTTAAGCGTCCGACTTCAGCTCAGGTCACGATCTCGTCATCTGTGAGTTTGAGCACCGTGTCTGGCTCTGGGCTGATGGCTCAGAGCCTGGAGCCTGCTTCATATTCTGTGTCTCCCTCTCTCTCTGCCCCTCCCCCGTTCATGCTCTGTCTCTCTCTGTCTCAAAAATAAATAAACATTAAAAAAATTTTTTTAAATGTCACTTAAATTTAACTTACTTCAAATGCTAAATTCTAAATGCCATTAAAAATATATTAAGGAAACGATACAATCCTAAGTGTACAACAGAAAGAGCATCAAAATGCATGAAGCTGGGAGCCTGGGTGGCTCAGTCAGTTAGGCGTCTGACTTCAGCACAGGTCATGATCTCACAATCCATGAGTTCGAGCCCCATATCAGGCTCTGTGCTGGCGCTCAGAGCCTGGAGCCTGCTTCAGGTTCTGTGTCTCCCTCTCTCTCTGTCCCTCCCCTGTTCATTCTCTGTCTCTCTCTGTCTAAAAAATAAATAAAAACATTTAAAATTTTTTTTTAAAAAATGCATGAAGCAAGGGGCACCAGATTATCTCAGTCACTAGAGCGTGAGACTCTTGATCTTGGGCTTGTAAGTTCGAGCCCCATGTTGTGTATAGGGATTACTTAAAAATAAAAATAAAAAAATCTTAAAAAAAATGCATGAAGCAAAACTGACCTAATTGAAAGGAGATACAGAAAAATCCACAATTTCAGTCAGAGATTTCAATAGTTTTCTTTTCCTAATTTATAAAGCAAAAAGAAAATAAACAAGAATATAGAAAATATAAACCAAATGGAGCTAAGTGATGCTTAGAGAAGAGTCAGCAACTGCAGAATATAATTTTTTAAAGTATAAATGGAACATTAACCAACATGGGTCATTGAAACAAGTCTCAACTGAAATCAAACTCAATGTATTTTCTTACCACACAGATTTAAACTAGAAACCAGTAACAAAATATCTATTTAAAAACTTACAAATATTTGGAAATTAAATTGTACACTTACAAATAACCCATGGGTCAGTCAAATCAGAAAATTACAATGGTAATTTGAAAGTATTTTTAACTAAAATTACAGTATCTATAAATTGTGATATGAAGCTAAAGCAGTGTTTAGATAGATAAACTGTCATAACAGCAAAGAAGAAAGGAGTGAAATCAATTATCTGAGTTTCCACCTTAAAATATATAAGAAAGAGCAACAACAAAGGCAATCAATGACACCAAAACTTGGTTATTTTAAAAGATCAAACACAGACACTGCATTACAATAGGAAAATATGACAAAAAAAAAAAAAAAGCTTTAGGACAATAAATTTGAGAAGGTGAAGAAATGGGTTAATTCTTTGTAGACACCAATTACCAAATCTGACTCAAGAAAAAAACCACCTGGATATATATATATGGAACACACACATATACTGAAGAAATTAAGTTGGGCTTTAAAAACCTTTCCACAAAGAAAATACCAACATTCAAACATTTAAGAAAAAATACTACCAATTTTAAACAAAATAGAAAATAGAAGAGGAGGGGCTCCTTCCTAAAAATAATTTTTCCTGAGATAGATAACAACTATAGGGGCACCTGGGTGGCTCAGTCGGTGAAGTGTCTGACTTGGGCTTGGGTCATGATCTTGCTGTTTTGAATTCAAGCCCTGCATCTGGCTCTGTGCTGAGAGCTTGGGGCTCTGAGCCTGGAGCCTGCTTCAGATTCTGTCTCACTCTCTGTCCCTCCCCCACTCTAGCTCTGTCTCTCTCTCTCTCTCTCTCTCAAAATGAATAAAGAAAATTAAAAAAAAAAAAAAAAGATAACATGTAAATACCTGCATTTCATTGTTACCTTCATAAGTAACACACTGATTAAGAATATTTATTTGTATTTAGGGTCACCTGGGTGGCTCAGACAGTTAAAATCCCACTGACTCAGGTCATGATCTCTAGGTTCATGAGTTCACCTTGGGCTCTGTGCTAATGGCTCAGAGCCTGGAAGCTGCTTTGGATTCTGTCTCCCTCTTTCTCTGCCCTTCCCTCACTCGTGCTCTCTCTCAAAAACAAACATTTAAAGAAAGGATTTATTTGTAACTATTAGTCAGGAAAATTACATTTTTATATATTTTACAGCCAAGTGTTTTTAGAATAAGTAAGTTTTTGCAAATTTTTATCTGACACTATGGCTTGCCTTTTAATTTTCTTAATGGTGTCTTTCAAAGAGCAACAGTTTTACTCTTGGCGAAATCAAACACATTCATTTTTGGGTGAAAGGGTTGGTATTTTTGTACATCTATTGTAAAGAAATCCTTGTGAAGCCCAATGTCTTAAAGGTTTTCTCTTATGTTTTTTGCTAGAAGCTTTAGAATTTCAGCTTTTTTGTTTAGATCTCCAATCCATTTTGACTTAGTTTTTATGTATGATAAGAGGTAGGGGCTAAAGTTCATTTTTTTTAGTCCTCATATAAATACCCAGTTATTCCAGCATTATTTGTTTAAAGAATATCTTTCTCTTCTGTGCTGCCTCAGCACTATGTTTAGAAGTCAGTTCATGCCCACATTTGTGCTTAATTTCACTATGAAGATAAATTTTCCCAGTTTTCTTTGTCAATTTTTGCTTAAAAGCTTTCAAGCTATATTCCTGGGTTCATATAATTATAAAATTATATTATTTAATGATGACTTAAATGCTTAGGTAATTATTCTGTGACTTCTTTCACCTCAGACAATGCATTTTCCTTGAAAGTGAGTTCTGACTTATTTTACTATGGCTCTATTAGTATTTTTTTGGTTTTAATTTTTCCTAGTATAGTTTTCCATTCTTTGATTTTCAGTTTTTGTGAATCTTAGATGAATACCATATACCTGAATTATTTTCAAAATCCAGTCTGACAATTTTTGTCTTTTAACTAGAGATTTTAGTTTTTATTTTTACTTTATTTTTTTTTTTAATTTTTTTTTCAACGTTTATTTTTGGGACAGAGAGAGACAGAGCATGAACGGGGGAGGAGCAGAGAGATAGAGATTTTAGTTTTTAAATGCATACTAAGACTGCTAGTATGTTTTGTTTTATTTACACTATCTTATTTTGTGCTTTCTTTTTTCATTTTTTCTGTATATTTCTATTAGTTTTCTTCTATCTTGTATTCTATTGATTGAATTTTTAAAATTTAATTTTGAAAATTGTACTTGGCTATTTGAATATGTGTTTAGTCCACTTTTGCTTATTTTTAGTATTTTTAATTTTTTAATGAAATATTTTAAAAATATTTTAATATTATGAATTTTTAATATTTTAAACAACTTTATTATTTAAAATTTTAATATTTATATATTTTTGTTTTAAAAATATTTTTAATATTTTAAAATATTTTTATTTTAATATTTTAAAAATATTTTTAATATTTTAAAACAATTAACTACAAGAGTTTTATATTTTCTGTATATGATGCAAATGTATATCTGATTCTGCTCTCCCTTATTTTTACTGTTTATTTATGTTCACTGCTCATAATGTTTATTTCCTTTTGTGTTTTCTGAACATTTCTTTACTACAAAATTATATTTGTTGAACCTTATAAAATTCCTTTGAGGCCTGGTTTGAAGGTGCATTACTTCAAAAAGGATTTGCCTTTGCATATGCCAGCCACCTTGGTAACTTCATTAAAATAAATGTCTTGGAGTTTTGTACTTCATAGTTGGGTAAAATGGTGCTATGAATCCAGAGGAGCATTTTCTTTGGGTTACGAACCCTCAGGGAGGTTGATTTTCTACTTCCACCTAGTATCAAAATTAATACCGACACATTTCCTGATCTTTGATGGAGCAAATCCATTTCTTTGTCTCCTTCATGCTGAGCTTGTAGTCCTTTGGGGTCCTGCTTTATTTAGGTGTCTCCTGTTAGAGCCTCTACTTTATAGAGCCTCAAGCTTTGTTTTCTGTCCACCGTGTATCCTGGGGCTCAAAATCTAAACTGGTCACCAGGATTAAGCTTAAGTGGGATTTCGGTCAGGCTAATACTTGGCTTCCTGTTCTTACTTTGTTTTTGGCACGTGAAGGCTCCTTAATTTCTTTCCATTTTAGAGGTAAGTTTAAAAAAGTGTTCTTTTTTTCCTCCTTTTGTAATTTGCTCAACAGTTTAAAGTGTTTTTAGTGAAAAGTTTTTCCATAGTGGTTTGCAGGCAAAACTGCAGGCAAGGTAAATGGACCCATATGACCTTTTTTATTAGACTTTTAAAAATCATAAGCTACAGTGATTTTTGTAAAGATATAACATATGGTCGATCTGAACTAGTCTCCATTTTGGACTTCCTGATTAATTATTAACAAAACTGAGCCATGATATTCAGAAATGCAGATAATAATTACATATGGGAATACAATTCAGCGAGTAATATAAAAGAATAATTGTATTGGGAGGGAATTAACTGTCTCCAATGAAATTATAGTTTTATATAGACAAGTTAATTTGTTAAAGATCAGCTTTCCAGGAAATAATCCATTTTCCTGATGCTATTTCAGATAAAGATTTTCAATAACTTCCTTCCAATGTCCAAAGAAGCCTTTAGGAAATGTGGTTTATGATATGTGTTCTCTACGATAGGCTTGAAATCTAAGATTTTAGGCTTAAAATCGAGGATTTTAATACTGTGCCATTTTTCCCCAAAATCTCCTCTTATCCATGTGTGCTATCTCAGCAAATGCCATTATTATTTGCCCAGTTGTTTAATCCATAAACCTAGAAGTGATCCTTGAACTTTACTTTCTATCCACACACCCATTCTCACCAAGTTTCATGAGCTCAACTACTTCAACGTCTCTAGAAGCCACTGAGTTCTTCCCATTCCCAGTCTGTGACTGGATCATACCACTGGCCACTTTCTCTTCATCCTTGCACCCTTCTCCTAATTCATCAGGGTAGCTGTGATTGATTCAGTTAAGAAGTAAGGAAACTTCTATTTTCAACATGAATTTCCCAAGTAGTTTTCAGACGGTTCAGGAGCACTCATGCTATTTCCTTAAAAAGTAAGAGACCCTAGTAACTTATGCCTAATTCTAAGCACAAAGAAAAGTGACAATCATGAGGCCAGAGACACAACAAAGACATGGGATTCTGGGGTGCCTGGGTGGCTCAGTCGGTTAAGCGTCTGACTTTGGCTTAGGTCATGACCTCACGGTTCGTGGGTTCTAGGCCCATGTTGGGCTCTGTGCTGACACTCGGAGGCTGCAGTCTGCTTCAGATTCTGTGTCTTCCTATCTCTTTGCCCCTCCCCAGCTCATTCCCTGTCTCTCTCTCTCTCTCTCTCAAAAGTACATAAACATTAAACAAATTAAAAAAAAAAAAAGACATGGGGTTCCGTTTTTAAATTAAATGCTCTTCTCATAACAAAAAGTGGTTGGAGATTTATGTTTAGAGATATACATAAGGGAAAGAAGATGGGATCTGGCATACCTGGAGGTAGTGACGGGAGAAAAAAACCACCACTTCATGATTTATATTCCCCTGAGTTAATGCTATACAATTGATCTCATTAGTTAAGAAATGGGGGGAAAGAGGGAGATTGGGGGGGAAAGTTCAAGGAAAATTTGTTCATATAGGACATGTACTTTAAAATCACAAGCATAATGTGAGAGAAAATGAATTAAAAAAAAAAACAACAAAAAGTAAAAAGAGACAGTAGGAACAAGACAAAATGGCCACACTGCTTGGGCTTAAATTTAAGATCATGGTTTTTTAGATGTATGATCTTGGGAAAGAAACTTAAATTCTCTGGTCCTCTAGTTTTTGATTTAAAAAAAAAAAATTAGTGGTGCCTACTTCACAGACATGTGAAGATCTACTTAGCAGATATATTTAAAGAACTCACCCATACTAATTACTGTACAAGTATGAACCATCTTTTTTTAATTAAAATTCACTCAAAAAAAGTCTTTATTACTTTCTGTGTGCCAGAGTCTGCTTTAGTTACTGTGGATAAAGCTCTGAGAAAAATGATCCCTGCCTTCAAAATTAACACTGGAAGACACACAATATAAAAGCACGTATGCAAACAGAGAAGAAAATTCAGATGGTGATGGTGGTAGGTGCTCTGAAGAAAATAAAGCAGGACAATGCAGCAGAGAGTAGCTTGATTGTGGGTCACGGTGGTTATGGAGAGAAAGTGATATATCTGAGTAACTGACAGGACTTGCTGATGTATTAGAGTGGTAAAGGCAACTATCAAGAAGAACTAGTTGTGGTATAAACTCCTGGATAGAAATTAGTGACTGTGGGGTCATAAATAATGGCCCCCAAAAAGATACCCGTGTCCTAAAAGATAGATATCATACAAAGTATCTTCTCTGACCACAATGGGAAATGATTTAGAAATCAGTAACAGGGAAAACTGGAAAATTCATTAATGTGGAAATGAAACAACACTCAAAAAGCCAATGGATCAAAGAAGAAATTATGAGGGAAATTAGAAAATATCTTGAGACAAATGGAAATGAAAACACAACATAGCAAAATGTGGAGTACACAGCAAAAGCAGTGCTGTGGGTGGAAACTTAGAGCAACAAATGCTTACATTAAAAAAAGGAGATCTTATAATGTTAACAACCTGACTTTATAAGCTAAGGAACTAGAAAAAGAACACACTAAACCCAACACTACCTAAAGAAGAAAATAAAAAAGATTAGAGAAGAGATAAATGAAATAGAGAATAGAAAAATAATAGAGAAAACTAACAAAACCAGAAATTGGTTCATTGAACAGATGAACAAAATCAACAAAACTTTAGCTGCACTTGACTAAGAAAGAAAAATAAAAAAGACAACTGAAAAGTCAGAAATGAAAGTACGGACGTTACAACCGATGCTGCAGAAATAAAAAGGATGGTAAGAAATGTACTGTAATAATTCTCATGCCAGTCAGAATGGCTCATATCAAACAGACAAGAAGTAAGAAGCTTTAACTAGGTTGTGGAGAAAAAGAAACCCTCATGTACTGTTGGTGGGAATGCAAACTGGTGTAGCCACTGTGGAAAACAGTACAGAAATTTCTCAAAAAATTAAAAATAGAAATGCCATACAATCCAGTAATTCTACCTTATCTTTACCCAAGGAAAATGGAAACACTAACTCAAAAAGATATATGCACCCCCATGTTTATTGCAGCATTATTTACAATGGTCAAGATACGGAAGTAATCTCAGTGTCCACCAAGAGATAAAGAAGGTGTGGTGCATATACACAATGAAATATCACTCAGTCAAAAAAAAAAGAGTGAGCTCTTGTCATTTCTGACAACATAGGTGGACCTAGAGTATTATGCGAAGTGAAATAAGTCACACAGAGAAAGATGGCTTGATTTCATTTATATGTAATCTCAAATGAACGAACAGAAACAGACTTATAAATAGAGACAACAAACTGGTAGCTGCTAGACAGATAGGGCAGTGGAGGGATGGGCAAAACAGGTAAAGGGGATTAAGAGGTACAAACTTCCAGTTATAAAATAAATAAGTTATGGGGATTAAAATTACAGCTTGGGGAATACAGTTAATTATAATAAGACCATATGGTAACAGAAGGCTACTGCATTCGTCACAGTGAGCACTGTGCAATGTATAAAGCTGTCCAATCACTATATTGTGCGCCTGAAACTAATAGAATATTGTATGGCAACTATACTTGAATAGAAATTTTAAAAATTTATATGCTAACAAATTGGATAGCCTAAAAGAAGTGTACAAATTCCCGGAAACACAAATCTTACCAAGACCGAATCACAAATACTTATAACTAGAAAGGATACTGAATCAGTAATCAAAAGTATCCCCCCAAAGAAAATTACTGGATGTTAAAATGGCTTCACTGGTAAATTCTATGCAACATCTAAAGACAAACCAACATCAATCCTCACATTTTCCAAAGAACTGAATTGGAGGGAAGACTTCCTAATTCACACTTAGGAGGCCTAGCTCATTTTTGATACCAAAGCTGGACAAAGACACTACAAAAAAAAAGAAAACTACACAGGAGCTTCCCTTATGAACATTGATTTAAAAATTCTCAACAATACACTAGCAAACGGAATTCAGAAGCATAAAAGGCATTCAAATCAGAAAGGAAGAAGTACAATTATTTCTGATTGCAGATGATATGATCTTATACGTAGAATATTTACTCTTTTACCAGACCTAATCACATTAGATCCCTTTAATCCATGGATGTCATAACTACAGACAACCATTTCATATGACTGAATTGGTTTGTAATTTTGATATGTGAGCAATATGTATTTTGACAACTGAGCATTTTCTTTCATATATTTAAATCATTAATTGGCCTAATTAAAATAGCTGATACAATTCTTTCCATATGCAATACTTAAACATTTAAAATACTCTCTTCATAGGTGAATATACCTAAAGTGAGGAAAGGAAACAGCCTCATTTCCCATCGAAACATTAAATCCTTTCAGTATGTCAGAATTTTTTTGAGAATCCCATAAGATTTTCTATTTCTAAAGGAATCATATGTACAGACACACACATACATGCATTTGTACGTGCAATAAATGTGAATGTGTATATGAATATATGAAATAAACATGTTTATGAAATATATCTGCATATGTGTGAAATAAAACATACCTAAATCCTCCAATGAGTTTTTTTTTATAACACAGCATAACATGTGGAAGCAATTTATACTCTCCCAAAAACATAGACAACCAGATTGCTTTTGCTCTGATAAGTCCCTGGGAGAGAAGGAAAGAAATTCCTACTCGATATGACAAGAGGTGCTTCCTGGGAAATTCAAACATGTAACTAGAAACAGATTGATGTCTTCGTCATTACAGAACTGTCAGGGCAGGGAGTGGGGCTCGTACTTGGATCGGCTCTGTGTCAGGTTACCTAAATAGCTATGTGCCGGCTTTTCCTCCACAACTTTGATTCTTCTTGCTCCAGCAGGTATCACCAGCACTTCTACATAACCTGTAAGAGTCAATAAAACACGAAATAAATCTTGAATTCTCTTAAGATCTCTTTTCTTAATTGACTTGCTCTTTTTTTCTTTTGGTTTTGGTTTTTGCTATGGTATTTCAATACTTATGGAAAGAAAAAAATGCATACAAAAGCTGTCATCATTGAAAGGAGAGAAATTTCTTGGAAAGATGTCGAGTCTATAGCAGTATTAAGGGCAAAAAGGTAACTGTATTTTATGTTAAAAAACATAAAGGCTCATTGATCTCTTATGAAGTAGGAGGGGCAAAAACCACAATGGTAGAGCTCAGTTAGAAACACAGTAGATCATGGAACAAAATAAGTAACTTCAGATTTTGCTCATGAAACTCCTTTAAATTAGAATGTGTGGGGAAGAAGGAAAGGCAGCTGGAGAGAATGCAGCTGGCAGGATCAGGTCCCTGGAGTAGCTGAGAATAGGACAAGAGAGACCCAAGCACTCCCTGAGGAGATTAACAAAGGGTTTTGAAACTGGGGCTGGAGACAAGAAAGTGTAAGGTTGCACCTTGCAATCTAGCATCACCCTGAAAGATGTCAAACAGCTAGAAGCAAGACCCAATTAAGTGTTTGTTACAAAACCCTTTTTAGCAGAGGTGAGGAATGTAACACTTGAAGTGAAATAAGATAAAAAGATAAAGTGAGATAAAAGAGAGTTTGCAGATAAAGTCACAATTAAGACTTCATTTAGTGCAGAATAGTTATACAGCAGACAGCTACTTTTGGCTGAGTAGTTATGCTTTAAATTTTAATATTATAATATATACGATATAGGTAATATTTAATATTCTTAACATTTGTGTAGCTCCATGTATCTGATCAAAGTCTAACTTCAAAGCTAGTAAAAAGGCACAATAACTGATCCCAGAGTTGTCATCTGTTGATTAATTTTTCAAAGTCCCGAAACTGTTTATAATTATTGGTGTAAACCCAAAGGTAGCACACACCCCACTCGGTGGCAGTGGCTGGAATCTGAGGCATGTGTTTTCTGAATCATAATTTCCATTAGTGAATGCTGCTTATCCAATTTAACCATTGTTAGCAAACCAAATCATACAAGCACTATCATTTTGAAACATGAACAAAGTAGGCAGTGATGAAAGTAGAAGCAAATGTTTACTACCGATTTATACACAGAAGTACGGTAAGAAGACCTGTGCACTCAATGAGCTCATAATGAAATTGGAAAGACAAAGCAAAAATACCTTATACAAATATGAGTTAAATACAAATTCAAAAATTATGTAAAAAAGATCATATGCAGGATGGTATGGTTAACTCCCTGCTTAAAAATATAAACCACTCTTTCAATAGTCCTCCTCCTCTGATCACATCACCACTCAAAAGGTTCACTGCTATTTTTAACTCACGGAAGTGGGATTTTTTGTTTTCCTTTTAAATTGTTATACACATTACTCATGTTTGAGAAACACTGGCATCAACTCGAATCACTCAGATTCAGAGAAGAGAACATTTCATAGAGTCAAGTAAAGCTTCACAAAGAAGTAAACAGATGAACTGTCATTGAAGAATGGACAGGAATTGGATATGTATAAAAAAAAAAGTATGAGTTAGCTGTATGCAAGGGAAAGTAAGAGAGCAAGTAATATTTTTCGTAGCACATAAGTAAAATAATTCTGTCAGAAAGACAAGATGTTAGAATATGTCTCTGTTAAACAGAGATTTAATGCATGCCCAAGATACTGAATTGATCCATCTGAAGTTAGTGAACATAGCAAGGAACTTGGTAATCAGCTACTGGTTTGGAGAAGCTTTATCTGAGAGCAGTATGCAGGATGCCTAGTGATAGGCGAGTTGTGGATTAACTGTATTGGGAGGCTAACGTAAAACTCCAGGAGCACGAGAGGCTAAGGAAGAAAACCCAGTAGGCCCTGTGAAGAAAAAAAAAATTCTGAACTGACAACCAATAGAAAGTGGGGAAATAAATGCTGAACACAAAACTTTCTTATTACTTATGTGAGAATGCAGCCATAGTTTATAAGAAAATGGAAGTCAATCTTTGATAGTTCTGATAAGTTGAACTTCGCAAATTATAGTTAATAAACCAACATAACACACTAGTGAAAATAGCTACGAAGAACTCTGGAACATCTGGAACTCCAGAGAAAGACTAGGCCATTGGAGTACTTTTGTGAGGTGGTAATATCAGCCACGGAAGTAACTGGAGAAAACTGAGGGAGAAGAGAAGTGAAGGACTCAACCTAGGACAGTCATAGCTTTACAGAGAGAGACTGAAAATAAAAAAGAATCCAGAGAAGGAATAATCATGAGAAGCAGGAGATCTGGCTGTTCTGGTGCAGTGGGATACTATAGATTGGATTGTCTTTAGAGAAGCTGTTGGTCAACTGTGTCAGAAGCTGTAGAAACATCAAAGAGAAAGATGACTAAGGAGAGCCCCACTGAATGTCACAATCAAGAGGTGACTATTCATCTCTGAGCAAAGTAACTTAATAAAGTATTTGGAGAAGATATTAAATTTCAGGATGTTAAGAAAGAAGAGGAGAGAGAGAGAGAGAGAAGTAGAGGGAGTTATTGTAAATTCCTATTTGAGTTTAGCAGTAAACTCAGAGGTTTGTTGTACATTAGGACAGTAGGTTATGTCTACATTTATAGTTCTATCTAGAGCAAGTGTCATTACTCAACTGGAATCGCTTAAAGGACAGATGAGTTAGACGGAGTTTCAAGAAAAAAGGGAGAAAGAGAAATACAGAGCAAAATGATTTGAAGAGAGATGGCCAATGAATGGGGACCTAGATATTTTTCAGTAGGTAAGTCATTTAGCATGATTGAGAATGTGCATTTTTAAATTTATTTTTTATTTTATTATTTTACTTCTTAAAGGTTTATTTATTTATTTAGGGAGAGAAAGAGAGAGCACCAGCAGGGGAAGGGCATAGGGAGAGAGGGAGAGAGAGAATCCCAAGCAGGCTCTGTGCTATGAGGGCAGAGCCTGATGCGGGTCTCAATCCCATGAACCACGAGCTCGTGATCTAAGCCGAAATCAAGAGTTGGTCGCTTGACCAACTGAGCCACCCAGGTGCCCCAGAATGTGCATTTTTTTAAAGCAGTGAATATGAGAGTGGCTACTGCCAAGTTTAGTAGTTGGAATAAAGTCTGTGATGTCAAAATTGTAAATTTGATCCTCATGTTGGAGAGTTGGCTTTGTTCACAGGAACATCCTATTAAATAACCAGAGATTCTATTCTTAAACAGACCTATTAAAATGCCAACAGCAATCACTATCTTCATGGTAGTAATAATGATAAACGTCAGACTGTGACTAGCTATGTGCTAGTCACTATTGTAGGCAATTTACATAATTATTCATTTAATCATAAAGGTAACATCCAAAGTAGATACTACATTTCTCATTTGATAGATGAGAAAATAAAGGGAAAGGGAAAAATTACCATTTTCAAGACTGCTTTCACAGTAATTAGGTGACTGAAGCTGTGACCTAAGATCTGTCTGATTCCACTATGGACTTCGAGCTATGACCCGCTGCTATTATTTCATGCAATAGAATCCATAACACTATGACTCTCCACTGCTGTGCCAAACATACAAACAAAAAGTCTGAGAGGATGTGTTCCTTATACAGGATCAGTATCATCATCTCTCATGCTAAGAATAACACATTTTATGCCCATTTTCTTCTTAGTGTATACTGATAACTATCTAGTTCTATTATCAGCCAAATATACAATTTATCTTTAAAAATTCCTTTAAAAGTTATCCCACATCTAGGCAAGTTACAATGAGACATGATAAATGCACTAAGAAAAAGAAAAAAAAAAAACCTCCTCAAGTTTATTTTCTAGCTCCAAGAAAAATGAATTAACAAACTCTAAATAGAGCACAGGGACTGAAAACACCCACATGTGTCTGCACATGTGTTACTCATACAGTATATATATATACAGTGTCCATGGCCAACTGGACCAAATAAGGCTACAATTCCTTCAAGAAATTCTAGGAAGTCCATAAACATAAGGATAAAATTGTCTGAAGAGAAATGTACAAAACATTCCCTAAATCACAAGGAGATGAAGCCCACGATATAATTAAGGGCTCATACAGATTTTTGTTTTTAAGACTTCCTAAAATATAATGTTTCATTATGAATTACATTGATAAATATTAATGGATCACACACTGTGCTGGTCATTGGGAATACAGAGTTAAAAATAATCATGAGATTTTTCCTCATTAATCTTAAAGACTAGCAGGGAAAGAAAAATTAATAAATGTAAACTTACAAATGTGATTAGAACCTCACCAAATGGATACAAATATAGTGTCACTAAAATAGTTGTTAGTGATGGGGGTAGAGGTTTTCAGTGCTCACCGAAGTAGTGACATCTGAACTGAGATCTAAGTGATGTCTAGAATTAACCAGCAAAGCTAAGAGAAAGCTAAAAGATCCATATTTTTAAATGCAAGGTGCTAAAGGGAGCATGGTCATTTGAACATCTGTAAGAAATTTGGAAAGGAAAGGGATGATGGTGTGAGACGATGTCGGAGAGACAGGTAGGTACAACACCATGCAGGACTTCACGGTCCAAACTAACAATTCTAGTCTTTTCCCTGAGAGCCATGTGAAGCTAGCATATATCTGGAAGGAGGAAAGCAACATTAATAGTCTCTGATATTCTCGGTATCTTAGGCATCTCAGACATTTTCCAAATAATAGATTCCATGAACACGAGTTACCAACAGCAAATGAACAAATGAACAAAAGTAGAAATTAAAGTGCAGTAAAAACAAAGGAGGTTTGAAGTAAGAATCTGGGGGAAAATGTACCCACATAACTACAGTCAGAAAGGAAAGCAATTTTTAAACTGGTATTTCTCTTTTATATGCTCAGTGGGAAAAAAAAGTGTTATTACAACTAAATAAAGATATCAGTGCTGAATGCCTATGCATGCTGTTTCCATGCATAGTAAATAACCATGCAAGAATAGTCATCAAAAATTCTTGTATCTTTAAACCCCTTTGGTCTTTCAGGCTTCATTTTAACTTCATACTGGAAACCCTCCTCCGCTACAATCATCCTGGAAAGGTTATTATAACTGTACTTCTTAGTTGAAAGTCTGAGAGGCTATTACAGTTAAGTATGACTTTTCTAAATGAGCTCTGGCAGATTTTGACTTGTAGGACCTGTCACATTTTTCACAGCTTTGGAGGTTGAGAGTTTTGATCTACACTTTACCCTGGGCCTCAGTTATTTTTAGGCTTTAAGATCTCCAAGCTCACTTATCTTTTATTCTGCTGGGGCCTAGCAAAAGGTTACATTCAACTTTAGAGGGCTGTGTCTAATTTTCTTTTCCGAAGGACTCTTTTACCTAGGGGAACTCCGCTATCTTGATTATTCAAACACAAATGGTTGTTCTTAGTATTCAAACTAATACATACTTTAGTCTCAGGTTTTTTTGACATTTGAACAAGAAAAGAATTTAAAATAGGAACAAGCTGAGGTATGTAGTCTAAGCATGCTAATAATGATGAAATTATAATCATAAATATAAGATAGTTTAAAAGACAGACATCCAGGTAAGATACTAATGTAAACGTCTGCTTCCTCCCAGTATGCTTGAGGACCTGAGTGTAAGGTGTTTTCTGTACATAAAGCAAATCTGTAGGTTATTATATTTCAGTACAGACAGTATCACTTTTTGTGGTGGATCACTTTAAAACTCACACTACATAGATCATTGATGGTCATTTCATTCTTCCATCC
This sequence comes from Herpailurus yagouaroundi, assembly GCF_014898765.1. Taxonomy (NCBI): domain Eukaryota; kingdom Metazoa; phylum Chordata; class Mammalia; order Carnivora; family Felidae; genus Herpailurus; species Herpailurus yagouaroundi. Next base: position 17,211,204 of record NW_024412423.1, on the reverse strand, counting down.
CCTGAGTACTGGTTCTTAGAGATGATGCAACAAGAGAAGAAAGGATGACTTTCCACTATTCATGTATCTGGAACATCTTCTGATTCTCCCTGTTATCATTTCCACTATGCTACACTGCTATAGACTCTGTTTCCAAAATTTTATTCCTTCAAAGTGAATAAAAACATTAAAAAAAAAAACAAACCAAAAAACAAAATGGAAGGCTGAAAACCTGAAGACTAATACTCTCAATAGCTGTTCCACGCTGTTAGAAATCATTATTCTCTGTTAGACATCAGGCTTTGCATTGGAGAATAAGATCTCTAGAAACCTGATAGCATTAGCCAATGCAAATTAGATTATTCCCTTTCTGCTCCAATATATTAAATGCATAACAGATGACTTCATATTTACATTAATGGGACATGGGCTTGTTAGAGTCTCTGGCTCATGTCACAGGTATTATATGTCATCACGAAAACTCACTCCCTATCCATTAAAAAAGTCTTCAATGATGGAGTCAGAACTGTGATTTCTAAGTCAACTTCCATGTAATCTCCTTCCCAAAGACGGTTTAGATTTATTTTTTTTTTTTAAAGATTTAAAAGAATAATTACCTGCTCCTCTGGTGTGATTAAAATCTCCTTTAATAATTTTGCATGATTTTCCATTGCCATTGCATACACCACAGTGATCTTCCCTTGCAAGGGACCCTAAAAAACCATCACAGCCAACCTTCTGTAACAAGAGATTGACAGTACATTATAAAGTGAGTTTTCTTCCACTTTGGCTTTTTTCACCACTAATTTAGAACGAACCTAGTATCTACACACTAGACACATTTAATTGACAAATGAGCAAAATGTCATATTCTCTGGTGCAAATTAACAGAGCAAGCTCATGTCAAATGATATCATTGGTAAAGTGACCAAATAGCAGGACAGCAATGAGAATATTTTTCTCACAGTAAGAATTAAATGGTATCTTAAAGCAATTTGGAAAAAAACAATATTGAGACAAATGCAATTTATATAAATCCCCAAGGAAATCACATTTCTATTAAATATAACATGATTAATCTACTTCACTCTACTTAACATAGAACAGATATACTCATATATAGAAGGCTTCACTTCTTAAAGTGGTTCCAAAGCAAATGCTCAATTATTAAAGATTAACTTTGTGAAAATCAAACATATGTTTATTTTCACCATAGTTCATGAACAAACATCTATCCTCATGTTCTTTGGCATCTAGCACGGCTGCTGTAAGAAAATATGAACAGCGGGGACATTCATTTTAATTTGCTTCCAGAGGAATTACATTAATATGTATCTTCTGGGATAAAATCATCGACTCCTTTCTAGTGAATAATGCTGGTCTCCCACTGATGTTCAGAAAATATGATTATAAGTAAGTATGCAATGTTCTGCATACTCAAAGGGCAGAAATTAATATGTCAATACTGTCAGAAATAAATGGTTGGATTACACAATTATCCTTAGCCAAGAAGGAGTTGCAAGAGAGATTGATGATACATCCATTTGTAGCAAGTTACAATTATTTTAGAGGAATTTAAAAAACATTATATGAAACAGGAACAAAAACAGGTTTTTTTCCTGTGGTTAGTGTTGGTGGTGCAAGCGGATGATGAATATCCTGAGAAGGCAAAAATCACATTAAACCTGCATAATATAGCATCCTTTCCTTTTATCCAGGGGGATATATCACTGTCAAGAGGTAGCAAAGCAATGCATTAGTAGAGAAGCTTGATCTGCAAATCAAAGCGTATTCAGGGAGAAATAGAAAGAATGTCTGTGGATGAAAGAGGTGGCCACCACAGGAAATTCTCAAAATACAACAAAGGTAGGGTAAGAGCTCACTAAGTGGGAGCCATGAAAAGACCTGAGAGTCCTGGTGTGAGGGGGAAAAAAAAATCTCATTTACATACAAATGAGGACAAATTTACAGTAGAGTGTAGAGTGGTTTTGAAATGAAAAAAAAAAAAAAAAAACACCAACAACTCTAATGCTCTATCCCTAGTTTGTTTCTTGGCAAATACAATAAACCCAATAAATAGTAGTTAAATGACTGAATAAATTAGTACTTACTGGTTTATTAATTTTTTTCCAACCCTTGTAACTGGGATACTATAATTCTGTCCACCTAATATAAAAGCCAGGGATAGACATAATGTCATAGCTCAACAATCATGGATTTTAAAAATAAGAATCAAAGATTTTTTATTTTGTAATTTAGTGTCAAGTACCCATACTTATCACAATATGCTTATATATCTCCAGACATTGAGGATGAATGCCTTTGAGAAGGTAATGTAATTTAATTGGGGTGGCCACCTGAAATACCACTGGTGTCCTGGAGATGGGCAGATAACATAATACAGAAGAGAGCTTTTTCTATCCTTTTCTGGGACAGAAATATCACGGAGACAAAATGGGTCACGAGGAGAAAGCTATTTTCTTCTTTTTTTTAAATTTTTAAAGTTCACTTATTTATTTTGAGAGAGAGAGAGAGCACAGGGGAAGGGCAGAGGGAGAGGGAGAGAGAGAATCCTAAGCAGGCTCTGCACTGTCAGCACAGACCCTGATGTGGGGCTCGAACTCACAAACCATGAGATTATGACCTGAGCCAAAACCAACAGTCAGACACTTAACCAACAGAGCCACCCAGGCACCCCAAAAGCTATCTATTTTCAACTGCCCTTCTTTGTCCCTCTCCAAGTATACAATTGTACATTCAGTTTTGGTGCTATGTATTTTGTGTAGCGAAACCCGAAAAACAGGAGGTCGTCAGAAAGAAAAAAGTAGCATGCTTTTAATTATATGGAAAGACTGAATGTAGCATTTTAGTTAAAAGCCAGAATGTTGAAGTATTCCAACTCTGTCAGAAGTCACAATCCATTTCGTGGAACTTAATTGTAACCATCAGATTCACGTGGCACTTACGCAGAATTTTTTTTGTTGCTGTTGTTTTAATTTTGATGTCTAGCTAGGAACTCTGTAAAAATATCTAGCTTACACAATACTGTTAAGTGAAAACATGGGCAATTTAGGCTATTGTATTTAGCATATACAGTTAGGAAAATGCCTTTTTTTGAAAAATAAATGCATTGAAGACAAACTTTAATCTGACAGACTTACATACAGTAACGAAATAAAGTTAAAAGCTTTAACTGCACAACATTCAGGTCTGAAAACAAAACATGTATAGGTAAATGTCTGCAATGTTTTTTTTTTTTACAGGCAAATGAAAAAATTACATTTCAGGTAACTGACACAAGCTGTTAAAGAATAAAGGAAATTACTATGTAATTATAAGACTGTTTCTTATGCCAATGTATTACATGATTCTGTGCTTTCAATTCTATAGAATGCGGGCAAAACATAAAATCTTAGAGTTGGTAAAGCATTTAAGTTCCATGTTGTTTCCAAGTTTTTACCCAGAGTTCCGTAGGTCTCTACTGGAACACAGGTTGGTCCACCCACACCTTGTACATGTTTTCAAATTTTGGCGCATGTGCATGTGTGTATGTACGCACAGGCGTGCATTTTCTGGGGAAAAAAGGAAACCTTTCATCAGACTCTCAAAGGAGTGTATTGTACAAAAAAGTCAATGACCATTGGTTTACCAACTTCATTTGACAGACTGGTTAATAGGTGTATAACACATTTTCAGTGATTTTCATAAGAATGTCATTTCTTAGTGGCTGTCATGGATTCAGTACCGCTCCACTCAGATGCTTCTTTCCTAACTAAGGGATTTATTTCCTTCCCATGCCCATTAAGTTCATTAGCCAATGGATCTCATCAGAAATTGCCTAGATGGAAGAAAACTGCCTTTCCTAAGGTCCCATCTCCCTCCTAGGGCAGCTTGCATCCAGACACGCGTAGATGCTAAGGGTAAAAAAGTCTGGTTTTCTCACCCCAAATGAGGACAACTCTGAAGAGCCATCCCAGCTTCAATGCTCCTCACATGGTAGCCTGTTGTGACTGTACCATAGCACACTTTCTCCCTGTGCCTGACCCTGGCTCCTTCCCCTCCCAGCATGGATGGTGATCATATAGACACTTGGCATTAACCTCTCCAGTTTATTAATCTCCCAGGGAAAGCCAATTTGAGATAGTGGTAGAATTATAAGCAGCAACTTCTAACTTCTAGCCTTTGATCTCTCCCACTGTCCACACTTGCTATAAGAGAATTTCTACTTTTCTCAAGATAAGTGAAGACTGCATCAATGCATGTAGCAAATGGAAATTTTTTTTAATCTTTATTTTTGAAAGAGAGATAGAGAGAGAGCAAGCGGGGGAGGAACACAGAGAGAGGGAGACACAGAATCTGAAGCAGGCTCCAGATTCTGAGCTGTCAGTACAGAGCCTGATGCAGGGCTCAAACCCATGAGCCGTGAGATCATGACCTGAGCCTAAGCTGGCAGCTCAACCGACTGAGCCACCCAGGTGCCCCAATGGAAATGGTTTTTAAAAAGAAAGATATAAGCAAATGAGATGTTTAAGCATTATAAGAAAACTGAATATATATTTGAAAATCAGTTGTTTCCAGTATGTTGAAAATGCTTCAATATTAAGTGAGTAATAGGATGGATTTTATAGGTTTTTGCCACACAGCTCAGCCTTGGACACAAGATATGGAGAAGTGCAGTGCTTGAATTTTGGGTCTGGAATATTTTGACAGAAAATGCCATTTTAGATGCATAATATTTACACTACAGAATTAAAATCTCAGGGTCTTTCAGCTGGTCATGGATTTTAAGATGATCTAGTCCAAACCCTTGGTTTCTGAAGACAAGGGGTTTCAAAGCAGATCAGACTTGCTCAGGATGACAGCTGAGTGAGAACTAAATCCACAGCTTTTGAGTCTGGGCACAGAGTTTTCCACCATACTGTGCAGCTACCCAAAGGCACTCATAGCCTCCTTCAGCACATAGTCCCCCTTCTTAAATGTCTTACCTGACACCTGCCATTTGCACAGACATCTAATCCCTGATATCCACATGAAGTTCCATCCATTACTTTTTCTGATAGAAGGATAGGCTGTTCTTTCCCAACAGGAGAGCAAAACAAGGCACATGGTTTTTCTACACACAGAGTGGATAAAAAAAAATGAGCACAAGTTACTCCATAAGTATTTTTATCTCAAGCTTTATTTTTCAGAACGTTGTTGAGTACAAAGTATAATTTGATGTGAACTGAGTAATGCAATTCTACAGTAGTTATGAGCGGAAAATGAGAGGACGCCTGGGAAAAAATAGATATCCAATGAATAGTTATCTCCTTAAGAAATATGTCTTCAAATTATTTTCAAAATGTATCACTTATTATTTTCTGGCACCAAACCTCTACCACGTACAAACTGATCACTCTTGCCCGCAGATATTTTACACACCAACCACTGATTTTTGCTCATATCCTTTGGAATGAACTGCCTCTTAAGTACATATCAGAATTCTGCCTATTTCAGATTTACTTATTGATGAAAACTTTCTTCACATGTCACTTCTACATTCCAATACACTAATTTTCAATCCTATACATTTGGCGTTTTCTAATTGCAAACTTACTAAAGGGAGAAAGAAGAATTTCTAAGATGAGCAATTCTCCTAGGATTTTCCATTACAAGGATGTTTAGAAATGCAACAGAATCCCATGAGAACGTTCCCTGGAATGCACATGTGCTAGCTAGGACTCAACTCCCTTTATTGCTTACTCAGAAAGCATGCCAGTATACATGATATGTAGGTTAAGAAACACCATCCTAGGTGGAGAGTGTTTGAATAGCTGGCAGTCTTCTTCAGGGCTTCATTAAGCAAGAAGGTAGGGTGGTTAGAGTTAAAAGGCGTGCCTATCAGGCTCAGTCAAGAGTGGCAAAATATTTTTAAAGTGCTGTTTCTATTTCTAAGTATCCTACAGAAGAACTGTAGTATCTGGTAACACCAGTAGTAGAATTATCCAAATCTGAAACTTCAGAGCAATTTCCATGCTACATTACTACTCTATTGGCTTGATACCAGTCAGGCCCTTTGCTGTTTATTAAGCTCATATAAATAGAATGGAAAATAGTTTACAGTCTTTGACACTGATCTTCGCTTATGTCTTCAGTAAAGTTCCACGTATGCTGATGGGATTCTATAAATACCAAATAACAGCCAGAGGCATGGAACAGGGTATCACTTTGCAAAGAGAAGACAGACAGTTAAATGAGCCTTCAGAATTGAACATTTCAAACAGTTTTCACATGTGGCTTCTGAATACTGCTCTGAACAATTCTGGGGAGTTGGAACATGGCCTTCAATGTGCATGGTTTTGAAATTTTCCTTTAAGATGCCATTATAAGCTGCAATAAAGCATTTCAGTATGCTCTCACACCTCAAAGTAGGTTATGTTTATTCAATGACTGCTTACTATGTCATATCTTTGGACTTAAAAACAGCTGCTATAATTGCAACGCTTTAAAAGTTATATATATATACATATACATGTATATATAAATGTATATATATATAATTCTCTTCCGGAGTTTTCATTGAAGAGAGGAGCAAACCAAATATATGAATAATGTGGAAAGGAGTTAGTCTAGAAAATTCCATTCACATTCCAAGTGAGAACTCAGATAAAAATCTTTCTATTTCTTCTTTTACAGCATATTGTCAATTCACTGTGCTTTACAGATGACATAAACATTTGACACCAATCTTCCTTCCTGGAGTATACCCTTGAGATTGTGACATTATAGTGATCCTTGTAACAAGCCAGTACTTCCTTGGCAGGCAGGCTTTGTCTTGATTTAAGAGACCAACCCTTTCCAAGATATGCATTAAACATGGATTTCAGCCAAATTTCAGCACAGTGTATGTAAAACACCTGAATGCTAAAGCCATGCATCTTTTTTCTCTAAAAATAACTGTTCACTATGGCATTGATACCCTGTATTTAATTTGCCTAGCCACAGATTCATGTATTACATAAGAATAACAGAAAAATTCCCTTGCATTTTAAGGTGTCATATGTTATTAAGACTTGGAGTTTTTTTCAAAGAATTAGATGTTTCAATTTCTTCCATAGTGCTATATAACGCAAAGACCACGGTTGTGTACTTTCTTTATGCTATGGACCAACATGTTTGATTGATATGTGTCACAAAATTATAAAAAATGCTAACCTGCTAATTATGTTTATTGTGGATCGTTCTGATGATACACATCATTTTATAAGAGGTAGGGGCTTTTAAAATTGTGATTTCCACTGGCTTTAATATTTTAAATTGGCCCCCATCCAATCCCAATTTTTTTTTTTACACTCTGGAGAAAATCTGTTTCCTCTGTCTTATTTCACATATGAATGAACAGGTTTCAAATGAATTTAATATTATCAAATTGAACAGCCAGTTAGAGGCAGAGATAGGATTGACCCTCAAGTGATCTGATGATGATTTTCATTATTTGAATAGTCATATTGTTCCTACTATAAAAAGGTATGGCATATATATTCAAAATTATGCAACAAATACTCACCAGAAGCTTAATATTTGCAAGTCTGTCCACTCAGCACAGACATAGAGAGAGTACAGACACCTCAAAATCTGCTACAATAAGGTGCTTGTGAGGAGCACATACCCAATTTGGAGGATCAGGGAGATTCTTTTTTCCTAGAGGACCTGACATAAACTGAGTCCAAAAAAATCAAGAGCCATATTTCAGGGAAATAAATGGGGAGAGACAGACCAAAGCCTGAGAAAGAAAAGGTATTAGGCTGAGAAACTAGCACGTGTACAGGCCCAGGCACAAGAGAGCACACTGTGCGTGAGGGATGGACTGGAAGTCGCCTGTCTGTGCTGGAGGACACAGAAGGGGACGGTGACCCCAGGCAAGAGAAGATAAAGGGACGGTCACGCAAAGGGCCTTAGCAACCAGAGGCAGTTACATCTGACATTGGTCCCGAGAGCAGCGGGGCTCACGGAAGGGTGCCACATGGCACAGTGGTTGACATATCCAGCCTTTAAAGGGCCAGTCTGGCTGAAAAGCGGAGCACGGGCTGTAGAAGACCGGCGAGAGAGGGGAGGAAGGTGTTTGAGAATCCAGTGCAAACGTGAACAGATGTTCTGGCAGGAGAACGCTTTGGACAAAGAGGGTTTGCTACTTGATTACAGGCATGGAGACTGAGGAAGAATGGTCCTAGCTTAGCTTGGGAATGAGACCGATCGTGACACCGTTCCATGTGACGGAGCACAGGGAGAGAAGCAGATGCAGGACTGGGACAGGAAGGAAAGGGGCATGCTGAGTTAGAAATAATGAGACGTTGAGTGAAGATGTCCATGCAACGGATGGGTAAGCAACGAAGGGGCTCAGGACAGAGAGATCTGGGTGGGAGATAAACATCTGTGTTCCTTTGGCATACGGATGATAAATAAGCCTAGCGAATAAAGCATTATTATCCCAAGGAGATCACTAGAAAATTCATTCACCTACCTTATTAAGTGCCTACTCTGTTTAGGTACTGTTCGCAATGTTGAACATATAGCAATGCAAAAACAGGATAAACCCTGTTCTTCCAATAATTATGGGGCACATATAATAAACAAATGTAGGGGTGCCTGGGTGGCTCAGTCGGTTAAGCATCCGACTCTTGATTTCAGCTCAAGTCACGAGCTCATGGATAGAGTTTGAGCCCTGCATCAGGCTCGGTGTAGACATTGTGGAGCTTGCTTGGGATTCTCTCTCCCTTTCTCTCTGCCCCTCCTCTGCTCACTCTCTTTTGCTCTCAAAAAATACAAAAACTAAAAAAATTTTTTTTAAATACACAAAATGGAAAAGTATCATGGCAGATGATGGTGAGTTCTGTGAAAAAAAGAATAAAGCAAGGAAAGGAAAGGGATTGAGTTATTATTTTACAAAAAACCTAAAGGAGGTGAGAGAATGAAGTACACAGATACCTGGAGATGGTGTTACAGCAGGGAAAGCAGGGGTTTTCAAGACACTAGGACCTATTCTAGGCAGAGCAAGTGAGCCAGTATGGGTGGAAGTGTGATGGGGAACAGAAGGGATGAGGTCAGAGGGTCAGAGGAAGCCAGGTAGCAGAGATCCTTCTAGGCCCTTAGAAGGAATGAATGTGGGCTTTCAGTGAGCTGGGAAGGTACTGGAGGGTTTTGAATAGAAGAATAACAGGAAATGACTGACAATTTAGATGTATCACTCTGGCTCTTGAGACTGAAGGAGAGCACAGGCATGAAGACCAGTTAGAGGGCTACTGCAATCACGGGGACAGAGACACTGGCTTGTGCCAGGGTTGGAGTTCTGGTGATGTTTGGAAATGATAAGACTCTGGATGTATTTTAAAGGTAGGGCTCATATCCATAAAAATAATGAAATCTTGCCATCTGCAACAAAATAGACAGATCTAGAGAATATAATGCTAAGTGAAATGAGTCACAGAAAGACAAATCCTATACAATTTCACTCAAATGTGGAATTCAAGAAACAAAATGAATGAACAAATAAAAAAAGAGACAAACCACAAAAGAGACGCTTAACTGTACAGAACTGATGGTTACTGGAGGGGAGGTGGTGGGAACATGGATGAAACAGGTGAAGGGAATTAAGAGTACATTTAACTTGATGAACCCTGAGTAATATATAGAAATGCTGAATCACTGTATCATACACCTGAAATTAATATAACACTGTACGTTAACGACATAGAATTAGAAAAAATGAGGCTCATGTGACCTTACTGATATTTTGAACATAGAGTAAAAGAAAAGAAAACAATGATGACTCCAATGTTTTGTCTAAGCATCTAGAAGGAGGCAATTACCATTTATTAAGAGGGCAGCGTGAACAGAAGATTGTGCTGTAATTTCCTCTCACCTGAGGAAGCAGTAGGATTGGAGGCCATCATGGCAAAGAGAGCATGACATGTTTGAGGCAGGAAAACAAGAACAGGATCTGGAGTTGAGAGTGACAGGGAGCAAGGTTCTAGATGAGACATGAGACAAGAGAAGAGAGCAGATTACCTCCTCATCCTCCTGCTACCAAACACAGAACACTACTGTCTGTCGTGGAGTGATCTGCCTTGTTGTTTGGCTGTTTCCATTAGTGCTTGTGTGCTCAGAAGCTGATCCTGAGAGAGGGGTTTTGTCAGATGGGTGCACTGAAATTGATGAACAACGGAATTCAGGCTGTTGATAGGAGGGTTACTGAAATGATGGAAAAGCACAGTCCAAACTGACTAAGGGGAGAAATAAGGACAAGAAACACTGACGGTCAGTTAAATGACAGAATTCACAAACATATTTGGTAACTGTAGCTCAAATCCAGAGCTCACCGACCACGGGCAAGAACTATTTCTTCTTTTTTTTAAAAAAATTTTTTTTATTTATTTATCTTAAGTTTTAAATGTTTTTATTTAAAACTTCTTTAATGTTTACTTTTGAGAGAGAGAGAGAGAGAGAGAGAGAGAGAGAACTAGTGGGGAAAAGACAGAGAGAGAGGGAGCTGTGAACACAGAGCCCAGAGCAGGGCTCAAACCCATGAACTGCAATATCATGACTTGAGCTGAAGTTGGACACCTATTTTGACTGAGCCACCCTGCTTCCCTAGTTGTTTGTTTGTTTGTTTGTTTGTTTGTTTATTTATTTATTTATTTATTTATTTATTTATTATTTTATAGAGGGAGAGTGCTCTAGTGGGGTTGAGGGGCAGAGGGAGAGAGAAAGAATCCCAAGCAGGCTCCATGCTCAGCGCAGAGCCACACGCAGGGCTCAACCCCATAACCTTGGGATCATGACCTGAGCTGAAATCAAGAGTCGGAGGCTCAATCAACTAAGCCACCCAGGTGCTCCAGAACTATCTTCTTAAGTAATAAGTTTAAACAACAGTTGCAAAAATAGTACAGAGAGGTCTCATGTACCTTTTCCCCAGTTAACCCCAGTGGCTACACTTTCATAACTAGAGTACAATAGCAAACCCAGGAAACTGACATCAGTACATGTATGTGTATACTTCACTGATCACATGCGTAGATTTTACAACCACCACCACAATCAATATCTGTAAGTATTTTACCAGCACAAACTTCTACTTTATGTTACCCCTAGGTAATAGCACCCATTCCTCTCCCCGCCTTCATCCCTAACTCCTGGCAACCTTTAATCTGTTTTCTATCCCTGCAGTTTTATCATTTCGAGAATGTTACATAGGTGGAATCACAGAATATGTGATGTTTTGACATTGGCTCTTTTCACTTAGCATAATGCTCTGAAGCCCACCAAGTTGCTTCATATCCATAGTTCCTCTTATTGCTTCAGAGTATCCCATGGTGTGGATGTACCTCAGTGTGTCTGACAATTCAGGGTCTCAGGACTTTTTTGGTTGTTTCCAGGTTTTAGCTATCAAAAATAAAGCTGCTACGAACATTTGGGTATGGGATTTTTTTTAAGGTTGTAAATTTTTATTTCTCTGGGGAAAATGCCCAGGATTGTGTTTTCTAAGTTGTATGATAACTGTATGCTTAATTATTGAAGAAACCACCAAGCTATTTTTCAGAGTGGCTGTACGATTTACATTCCTATCAGCAACGTAGAAGATCCAATTTCCCCTCATCCTCACCAGCATTTCATATTGCCACTCTTTTAAAATTGAAGTTAATCTAATTGGTATGCAATAATATACACCACATTAAAATAAATACTTGTAGTCAATGCTTGTGATTGTTATATGTATTAAATAAAGGTTGGAAAAGGAGAGCTCTGAAATACTTAGAATATAATCTGTATAATGTGTAAAATAACCATGAGTAAAGCACCTTGCAAATCCAGAAGTCTGCTTAACTAAGATGGCGGTGACCTGGTTACTCATACCTTCATCCATGACAGCTTGCCACTGAAGACCATGCTTTGGGTATGAAGTTCTAACACTATAGGCCTGACATTGCCAGTCTCTGAATCCAGGCAAACCTGCAGGACAAGGTGGATTCTCACATATTCTGTATTGTTTTCTGGGACCATTACAATCCCTTGCTTCAGAACCTAGCCTAGAAAAAATAGTACAAATAATCAATTTTATCTTTTTTTTACGTTAACCCTCACTTCAAAAAAATTAAAAGGCATTAAGTTAATAAGGTATAATCCTTTATATTAGATCATCTACTTTTGAAAATGTGGACACGTTAAGTGATCGCTAATAGCAGGAAATCCATATGCTTCTTAAAACCTTTCCACTTAACTTGCCATGACTATGATACAGAACGTTTGTATCGTTGTAACGTTTTCACATACTTTCTCTAAAATTGCTTGTGAAGGCATTGGGCCACTGAGCCCAAACCAACGGTAGAAGTACAGAGCTGAAATGATTTTTTTGCATGCTTTCCTGGGATCACTCTAGAAGGATGGGGTTGAGCGAGTGGACCCTGTAAGGTTCCCCATCTGCACACGTGCTCAGCACGTCTTGAGTTTTCAACATTTCACTTCTATTGACGTTGATTTTGTTCTTCTCCTCTCCTTTCCCGAAGTCCTGCCATCTTCCCGCCTTCTCACTGTCCCCTTAAATGGTGACTTACTTTTCCTAATGCAGGTCTCCCTGCTCCTTTAAACACAACAGTTTAACAGTTTATTTGATTCACTCAAGAAACTACCCCATGTAATGTTTAATTATTTGTTAGTAGAAGGGTTGGTCTTATTTTCTTCTCACAAGGGACATTTTATATAAAATAAATACTTTGAGGGACTTTGCTGCTTTCCAGCGTGGGGTAGGGTCTGAGGTCTGCCTTCCAACACCGTTTGTCAGGAAAACCTTTGCATTTGAAAATTCAAGAATAAAATGCCCTCCCCCAATGCAGGAACTTTGCGTTTACCCAGGACATTTGCGCTCTCGACTGCTGATCCCAGAACTGCAGGTTCGGCTACAGGGACTCCACATGCTCCACTCTCCGGCCACATGTCCAGGTGCTGAGGTCCTGGTGGTACATTCTCCAGCCTTACACCACTATTCCAAAAGTTATGTCTTAGGTGAACAAATCAGGGCACAACGGAAAATCATTCACTGGCCTACAGAGTCACTGGAATTGTGATTAAATCAGGTCTACTAAAGCCCCAAACATGTGGATTGAAAAAGACCAAAAAATAAGTTGGCACTTGCTTCTTGTCAATAGCAATACAATGGTCCATTCTCATACAGTCTTGTTGTGAAAACAGCACACAGATATTTGCAACACAGCCCTGAGATTTCAGTCCTTATATCATAAGGAGAGGGGGTAAAGAAGGAACTTGGGGTGGCACAGCCAGGAAAGAAAAACCAACACATTCTAAGAAACAGAACAATTTAAGAGGGACAAACCACAAAAGCATAGAGTCATATATAGGAATGGAAAATAGCACATGAATGTTCTTCCACAACTGGAGTGGAACAGACATTTCAGCAAACTTAGCAACTGAGATGTGAAGACCCAGTGGTTTTCTTCCCCTTGTAATTAAAATTTTTTAAAGTATGGTTTAATTTTAGCACTTTCCTTTTTCTGAAAGAGTTCCCATCAAACCTAAGCATTAACATTAACAGCAAGTTTTCTTTGGACAGTGGTTTACTTGGATGACTTAGGTAATAGGATGCTTGGGAATTCTGTAACTTCTTTCCAATTATTCGGCAGCTTATTTTTTATCTGTTAACTGAGAAAGATAACCGTGAAAGAAGGGAAAGGAATGTGCTCATTCTCTTGTTTATATTTACATTTTCATTTACTTTAAACAAAGGCAGCAAAAGAGGCAGTTTCTGTGGTCACTGAGGAATGGTTGCTAGGACTTGGAAGATAAATTATAATAATTCCTCCTTATTTCTGAAAAATCAGATATATGATGGTCATAGCAAACATGTTAAAAGTAAAATTATTTGAACAAAGTCATGTTGAGAACAGTAAGTTAATATTGGCAAAATTTAGATTAATGACTGTATAATGATGGGGGTCGAGCAAGCTGATCCTTCGGACTTAATGGCAACATGATTTTATACGGGATTTTGCAGAAATTGCAGAAACACTCTCATCTTTAAGTTTCCGAATTCAAAATGTGAATAATCATTTACTTAACAGATTTTGCAGGAGTAGAATGAAGCACTACGCATAATGCACAGCCCACACTAAGGACTTAGTAAAGATTAACAATAATTAACAATGATACTGATAAATTGTATATACCATTATATTAACATGTTAGTAAGTTTCCAGAAATCTAACCAAAATTTTATTCATCCTGATCTTATCCATATTTCTTTAAAATTTATTTGAGAATATGTTTTTAAGTTATATTTTTAGAAAAGAGAATTCAGAAAACTGTATGACATAATTTTGTGTGAGCCCAGTCAATGCTTTTCTATGCAATAACACAATTAGTTCCCGTAGATTTTTTTTCCCGATGTCAGTTTTTAAATTCAGCCTCTTTTAGACTCAAGATGTTTACATTTTTTTTTAATGTTTATTTATTTTTGAGAGAGACACAGACTGACTGTGAGTGGGGGAGGCACAGAGAGAGAGGCAGACAGAATCAGAAATGGGCTCCAGGCTCTGAGTTGTCAGCACAGAGCCCAATGTGGGGCTGGAACTCAGGAGCCGATAAGTCATCACCTGAGCTGAGGTCGAATGCTCAACCAAATGAGCCACCCAGGTGCCAGCCCCACATGGGATTCGAACTCAGGAGCTGGGAGATTATGACCTAAGCTGAAGTCAGAAGCTCAACTGACTGAGTCACCCTGGCACCATTAGACTCAAGAATTTTTAAATCTATGCTCAAAAAAAAAATCTCAACAACTAATAGTGTATTGACAGGCATATTACACTGAGATTTTGTATGAAGATTGTCATTAAATTCAGATTTTGGGTGAATACAGAGTCTGAAAATTGCAGAAAGGGGAAAAACATCCTTTTAAACAATTTACTGGCTTTAAAGATTTAACAATGTACTGCCCTTTCACACACACACACACACACACACACACACACACACACACACACACAATCCAGCGTGAAAGGTGTCAAACTTCAATTGGTCCAATTGTTTTGGCCTACTTGAAGGGTGTTTATTTTCCTATAGGGCATACCATAGCTCCTTGCTCATTTAGCAGCACACTGGCATTGAAAGGCTGGGCTCAGGTTCACAGCACACTGAAACTCTGCTGGGAAAGACCAGCATCTGGACTTGTACATCATTTAACCTAGACCACACTGGGCAGATGAAGACAAATGGAAACAGATATGGAAGCTACATTTGCATAACACAAATCGGTGAAATCTGAAGAAAGAATTGCATAATATTTAAAGTTCATCACCTTGCAGAGAACCAACACTCTGGATGAAACTATGGAGAAACTGCCTTTGTGTCTTCTAGGTGATGCTGTTTTTCAACACAGAGGAAAGTGCTGAATGTTTTGTTTAAATCATTATATAATATATTCCATTTGGTTTATACATTAAAATGATCCTAATGATGCTTTTTATATATTTTCTCGCAGCATATTTTGCTTTATTTGTATTTTTTTAGCCTCAAAAGAAGATGCTATGCATGGCTTAAAAAGCTCAAAATTTGTCATGTCTACTAATTCAGTCTGATTTATGAAAATGCTAAGGAAATATATAATAAAGGATATTTCTGGCACAGTACATGACCTAAAAAATTGCCTGTAGTTCCATTCTATCAAATTTCTATGTGGACATATGTCTAGGAAGTTCATGAAAACATCTGATTGGAAGAGGTCTGTGATGATGTCAAAGGGAACATCATTCTCTAATCAAATCTTCTACAGAGACTGAGGAGACCAGAGGGGGAGAGAAGCCAATAAACTCTCTAAATATGCAAATTTGATTGTAAGGATATTACAGTCTTTATATTTTCAACAAAGGATGATGTTGGTCATTTCAAGAGGCTCAACTTAAGCAAGTAAATAATAAAATATATTATGTAGAATTCTTCAAAACAGGTTAAAATTTTACTAAATTTTTATTCAACTTTCCTTTCCCCTCCCCAAGTTCCTAGTAAGTATTGTCAGTGAAAAAACATACATGTCTTGGTTTTTGCCAAATCATTTATCAAGTCTTTAACATCTGTTCAATGTAAATGTAAACACAGATGATAGTAGTATAAAGAGAAAAAGAGAAGAAAGAAAACAGGCTGTTTTTAATTTGGAAAATGCTGAGTATAAATAGTAGATAAATCCCCATCTTTCTAATTATTTTAAATCATAAAATTCTGTACGCACCTTCAGACTTAATTATATACTCTTGGATGAACTAGTTATACAGCTGGATTCACATCACTACACTGTACACATTATAAAAAATTACAACATTTTGTAATGAATTATAAAAAAAAAAATGCCCAGCTTTGTTTCTTGGTTTGCAATGCACAAAGCTAGCAGGGTTTTGTGTGAGGTTGGATGCATTCAAATATTATAGCACTTCAGCACTCATCTGCAGAGTGTTGGAAGCTATTTTCATGATGGCTCCTACAAAAGCTGGGACAGATGGCTATTTGAAGAAGCCCACATGGCCACAGGAACTGAGAAGTTCATTAGTTATTTCAATACACAATGCATTACAGAACCACTAACAGATATTGTTACCACAATTAGAGGGAAATAAAACATTTTCCTTTGGATGAGCAATTATAAATTTGATTGTTACAAGAGTACGTTTATTTTAGAGAATTCAAGTATGCAAATTATTCTCATAAGTATCAGAAGAAAAAACAATGGTAGAGAAATGTGTAGGACATCAGTTTATAAAAATGAAGAGATTTTTATATTGCTAAAGCAGAACTAAATGAGATGAATGGTCTGTGTGAAGTTTGGAGAAGTAATGGCTAAATGTTTGGTTATCTCTGTTTATTACTGTTTTTGTGTTTCAGGGATGATAAAAATTATTGCTGGTGCAGAGTTTTATGATGCCAGCAATAAATTATACAGCATAATACCATGAGGCTTGCCCAGTATGCACATATTATTGTACTTTGGTGTATAACTTAAAAAAAAAATAAAACCAACCCAAATTCAGACACTCCGTATAAACTCACAGAAAAACATCTGACACAGTCTGTAAACAACTGGCTGATAATTCACAGAAATTCCCTTTCAAGAAACCATTTCCTTATTGATTACATCTAGTGATAAAACATTGCTAGCCTTAAAAATACTCTGTATTTTTAAAATGTTACATTTTTTTTAGTTAAAGATCTCAGAGAAGTAATAAATGATTACATGCTCATGACAAACAAAATAAAAAATGTCTAGGAAAAAGTCGTATTTATCCTCAGCTCCCCTGCTTTCATCCATCAAACCTATTTCCCTTCCAAGAGCTAACTATTAAATACAGTTTGGAGTTTACATTTTCAAACCATTTTCTATGAATTTAGGAATATATACCCTGTGTGTGTGTGTGTCTGTGTGTGTGTGTGTGTGTGTGTGTGTGTGTGTGTGTGTGTTCAAAACTTTTTTTTTTGGTAAATTTCAAATGGTATCATAAAGTATCAATTTTTCTGATGTGCCTATGTATTAACCAACATGTCTTATAGATCTCTTCAGTCTGTATGTATATGTATCTACCTTATTCTTTTAACAGCTACATTGTAACCATTCCTCACCTCATGAATATTTTCATGGTTTCTCACTCCTCACCATTGCAAATTGCATCCTTACATAAGCATTTGTGTGTGTGTGTGTGTGTGTGGTATTTCTATTGTGTCCATTGTTAAAAACAATGTGCTTTTAAACTACCACTCTATATTACTTCATTTTTTTCACTAAGTATTTCACTCCCAGTAACCTTTATGTTGTTGTTTCTTTTTAAATGTAATAAAAATGTATGTTCTGCAGAGGCAAGGTTTCAGATCTCACATCTAATTCCCTTCACAGAATAAAAATTAGAAAATAATATGAGTTACTGAACTGTAATCTTTTGATTAACTACAATTATACATTTAGATGAGAGCTATCTCCTTCAGATCCTTTCACAGAAATTATTTTTCCACAGCAATAATTTTGATATGGAAATCACAAGAAATTTAACTTTTCAACACCAATTATCTTAATATGTAAATGTGTACTAATAAATTCCTATAACTTCAAGAAGCACATTAAACAACTCAGACAGCCAAGTATTTACTAATCTTTAAAATATCAATTAGAGGGGCGCCTGGGTGGCTCAGTCCGTCAAACATTTGACTTTGGCTCAGGTCATGATCTCACAGTTCATGAGCTCAAGCCTTGCGTCAGGCTCTGTGCTGACAGTTCAGAGCCCGGAGCCTGCTTCAAATTCTGTGTGTGTGTCTCTCTCTCTGCCCCTTCCCCACTAACACTCTGTCTCTGTCTCTGTCTCTCTCTCTCAAAAATAAACATTAAAAACTAAACTAAACTAAACTAAAAATAAAATAACATGTCGATTAGAATATTTTACTTATGATTCTTGAAATGACAAGGAAAAATTATCCTCAGTCGCTCTTCTGGGACAATGTTTTATACCTGAAAGGACTCATCAGCTCTGCAAGTTCTCCTATTTATGCTATTGTTTGTCATCATTTTACCTGTGTTTAATTTAATAAATTCATTTTTTGGCGAAACTAATACATACATCCTTCAACATTGTTGTAATCAAACACAATAAAAAATAACTGCATTTATATTAACAAAATGACCAAGATGTGAAACACATAAAAGTAAACAGTGAAAATGAATGAAATGCTGAAAGCTTTATAGATACTGAAAGTATTTCACTAGTGTTGAGATGGATAAATATGCAACGGGCAGAAGGAGATGTGAATTTCTTGAGTTTCATTCACTATTCTTACTAATTACAGATGGGTCACGTGACTTACCTTACCAGCGTCACAGTCCGTTCCATCCATGGGTGGATCGAGCTTGGTTCTGCATTCTTTCTCACCCTCTACCTTGCACCACAACCCTGTGCAAATAAGATGCTGAAAACAAGGCCACAATAACTCATAAGGAGGAGGCATCACATTTTTGATGTGAAGTCAATAAATTTTGGAAAAAAATGACTTTGACAGAACAAGAAATTGTTGGAAGAAAAACAAGCTCTAGGTACTTTGCATTTACAATTATAGTTGAATAGCATAGGCTTATTTATAGTGATGAGAATGTTGATACATAAGAACAGAAAATCTGTTTAATATGTTTCATTGTCTTTACATTTCTTTAAAACACATGTGATTATGGGGTGCCTGGGTGGCTCAGTCCGGTAAGTGTCCGACTTTGGCTCAGGTTGTGATCTCTGATTCACGGGTTGGACACCTGCATCAGGCTCTGTGCTGGCAGCTCAGAGCCTGGAGCCTGCTTTGCCGATTCTGCCTCCCTCTCTCTCTGCCCTTCCCCTGCTCGTACTGTGTGTCTCTCTCTCTCAAAAATAAATAAAACATTAAATTTTTTTTTTTAAAAACTGCATGTGATTATGCAAGACTAAGTAGCCATAACAGACCAGCGTGAGCTAAAAACCATTATTTATACTATTCTAGAAACCAGGCTGGAAGAATAAAAGTGAAGCGTTTGTGGTATGAATTTAGGGCCTGCTCTCTTAAAGCCTGTCGTCACTTATGCTCCATTTTATGCTTAAAAATTACAGGATTATTTAATCCCATAGCCTTAGCTCTTGACACATTGCAGACTCTGAATGGGTATGTTTTTGTTATCAGTCATTTTTACCTCATTCTGAATGAGTTCTAGATCTCCAGGCTACAATCAACTTTTTCTGGGGAAAAGTTAGAGGGAATAACAAATACTGGGATAAGGCAGCAGAGACATAGCAACAGTGAAAGGAGAGAACTTCGCGGAAATGCAGGAGGGAAGACCGTCAGAAACCTACGCCATAGCTCTAGCCACTGCCAGCACGGAGACATAGTGAAGCACACGACACATCCACATTTTAACTGTGATTAATGTAGAGTGAAGATGGCTGTGTTACTCCCTGTCCAGATACATGGAGAAGTAAGTGGAAGAGAACAGATCAATAAAGACAACAAGTAACGGCAATGTGAACAGCGCAGTCACGTTAAGTGTGAGAAGACCAGTGTACTGGGAAAAGGCATGTAACGGACGGGAGTAGTGAACAAGGATTTTAAAGAGGGACGGACCAGATCTGGATTGCCAGGAAGGGTTAGGAACTCTGTATTTGGAGGGAAAAAGAGGCCACTCAGCAGTGGTCCAGCAGGTTGATAAGACAAAAAGGCTATTTTAGGAGGCTTATGCTGATGGTGTATGCAAAACAGACTGAAAATCACTGCAAAGTAAAAATTAACTAATGACCCGAGTCTATTAAATACTTTGGAAAAGGTATATTTAAATGAACATTTTAAACAGGTCAGTTACAATTCCAATACTGAATTTGTCACAAGGCCTGAAATATTATTTTCCTATTCTTCCTTTCTTTAAAAATACAGATTTCTGAAGTGTTTGTAAGCTCTTAAAAATTATACAGTGTCTGGCAAGAGTGGGATAGATTTTATTCATTTTACTTTATCTGCTGGGATAGTTTTTCTGCTTCAAAATATTTTATCCAAATAGATCTTACTATATTTAGGAGATGATTCAGCTTAATGTAAGTGCTTTATTTACACGTATCATTTACCAAAAATTCATCTAGGGATTTATTTTAAAGAATGCCAATGTCTAAATCAAATTGTTTCTTTGCAATATTTTAGACTCTTTAAAATAAACAGATAGGTTGTTTATCATGTACTTTTGTGCACACATTTATATCTCAATGAATGGCTCTCTAACCTGGGAATTACAGTTCCTAAATGTAATTTTGCCCCTTACTACCTTTCTGTGAAGGATGTCTTATAATCATGGGATCAAATGCTGAATTTTCCAACAAAGAAAAACTGCTTCATGTGTATTCAATAAATTTTGCTTTATGTGTATTATAAAATGAGTTATTTTTGTCAAGTTTGTTAGTTAACAAAGGCATATTGAACAAAAAAGCAAATCTTCTATATTGTAATTTTATAATCATACTTGCTTGTTGAACACTGTTGGTGGTCTAAATTCTGACCTTCACCCATTATCTGCTATTCAAAACAGCAGGTACTCTAATTGATTCCCACTTGAGTCAGTGGGAACATAAAAGCAAACTTGGCAGCTGTTCAAGATAAGCACAGTCATGAAGAATAAATCTCTCATAGAGGAGATCTCTTTACTCTTTATGTTCTGCCGGTCCAGGGATCTTTTGGTAAGTAAGTTACAGCCTCATTCTTGAAAATGACTCAGATTCTGGGTTTCAAACTGAACCATCAAAAGTAACACAGGAAAATGGGTGTGATAGGAGAGCTATGTTATATCGAGCCTTTTCTTCAGATAAAAAAGGGCAAGAACCAAACACTCCACGTGTTAGGCTAGAGTCAAATACGTTTTTGCAATTTAATTGCTGAAACCACTTCATGTATCAATTAAGAGAAGAACTTTAAAACTTCAAACACTTTGCACAGGAATCCAGAAATGCACACCTCAGCTGTTCCTAGAAAACGAATAAATAACAATACTCTTTTTAAAAATTCTTCCATAATAGGAAAAGACCATTAAAAGCATATAATAGGAATTTCAATGTTTATCTCAAGTAGGCTTTTAAAATGTTTACATGAAAATATTATATGTTTTAAAAGAAATTATTTAAGTGGAAGATTAATTGCCCATGTATAAAAAATTATAAATTTTATCTTCGATAACCTATACTCATATCTTTCTTTATAGCAAATAGACATTAAGATATTCTGAAATTTATGTTAAAATAAAAAAATCTTAAGTGCATGCATACGGAAGTAACAATTAAATCTTGTACATGTAACTTCTCGTTCTTCCACTAATTATCTTCCAAAATACAATTTCAGTATTTGATAGCAAATGTAATTCAGTATGGGATAATACTTTTAAAAATATTATTTTCCACCACAGAACACTGTAGTAATTTTAAGGGTAGAAGAGAAGAAAGGGGGATGAGGTACTTAAAAAAACAGAAAACAAAGACTCAAAAGGAAAAATATCAACTTGAAATCTAGTTCTTTGTAAATACTAATAAAATTGGAAATTAAGCAAGAAAAAAGAAAGCAAAAAAATCCACTATTAGGAATAAAATGAAAGTGTAACTACAGATAATGTCAAGTTTAATTTTTTAATTGTTTTTTAACATTTGTTTATTTTTGAGAGACAGAAAGAGAACATGAACTGGGGAGGGGTAGAGAAAGAAGGAAACACAGAACCTGAAGCAAGCTCCAGTCTGAGTTGTCAGCACAGAGTCTGATGTGGGGCTTGAACCCACGAACAGTGAGATCATAACCTGAGCCAAAGTCAAATGCTTAACCAACTGAACCACCCAGGCACCCTGATAATGTCAAGTTTAAACAGAAATAAAAAGACATGAACTACTTTATGCCCATAAACTTGACAACTTTCATGAAACGAAATGATACTTTTAAAACACTTATTAAAAACTTACTAAAATGGACCCAAGAAGAAACAGAGAAGCTGAACTATTCTGTAATCATAAAATAGTTAAAACTAATTGTTATATATCTTCCCATAAAGAATACATCTGGTCCAAAAACTAACAATCTTTCAAAAAACATAGATTCTCAATTTACATAAGCTCTCAGAGAACAGAAAAAGAAGGAACACTCTTAAACACACATTATGATATCCAAACTAGACAGGGATTTCAAAAGAAAATAAAAATATTAATCTACTTTATTTATTAATCTAGATTTAAATGTTAAACAAGTTTTAACAGACTGAATCCAGCAATTCATTAAAAAAAATGCAATGCCATGACCAAGGTGGGTTTTTTCTCAGAACACAAGTTACTGTAATATTAAACATTTGATGAATGTAATCAAGTATATCAATAATTTTAATATCTATGAATTTTGTGTCTGTGGGTACAAAGCAAATAATACAATTCAATATCCACTCATTGAAAAAAATCTTAGCAAAGTAGCCATTGAAGGAAATGTCTTCACAATTACTGGACACCTATGAAACTCTACATTAAACATCATAAAAAATTTAAATGTTGAAAGTTTTCTTTTAAAATTAGGAATATGGCAAAGATAGCATCTTGGCATCAACATAAGGAAGTGAGTACATGATGTATTCAAAGTGGCAAGAGAGTAAAAATAACTGTCAATGTAAACTCCTGAACTCAGCTAAAATTTTATTCAAGACTGAAGGTTAAATAAAGACTTTCAAGGAAACAAAAACTGAGTATTTACCACCAACAGATCTTCTCAAAAGGACCTTCTAAATGATGTATTTCAAGAAGGAATATGATTTCATAGGAAAGGACCGAAAAACAATGGTGAGCAAAGAGACTGATAAAAATGAGGATAAGTCTAAATAAATGTTGACTATGGAAAGCAACAATAACTGGATTTTAGCCAACGTTATACAACTTCCTCGCAGTGGGAAACAATACTAGAAATCAACTTATTTACATCTCAAAAACTATCCTTTCACAGAGAAGATTTGGCCACTAGTAGTTGAATAAGCTTGATGTTTTCTCTTTTACCTCCCCTACTCCACATACTTCAAGATTGTTAGTGGCAGAGTTGAGTAATAGACACGGAGAAAAATGTAGTCCATGCCCAGTCAACAATTGAAGCAGCAAGCTGCAAAGGACTCCTCAACAGAACATATCAGAAAGTGTTAAAGACAGTTAAGGAGTAAAAAAAAAAAATTAGAGAAAGGATAACTGTCAGTACCTAGTTAATGAAGCTCCAAAGAAAAGAGTGCAAAGTAAAAAGGAACTATTTGAAGTATTTGAAAGAAAAATGATCCCAAAGTTCCTAGTATGAAAGAGAGACATAGGATAAAAAGATTCTCCTTCTGTAAAGTTCCCCAAAGACCAACCATCCTGTAGATCACAACCATAAATTGTGGACAGAATACAAAAAACAATTTCATGGTGGTTCTGGAGAATAAACAAAGGTAGGTGAACCATTTAGGGGAGGTGAAGGGATTGGTACAAGTTGCATTTACCATCTTTGCAGCTTTGATCTGACAGTGGGCTGCGGTCATGGCCTGACACTAAAAGGCTAAAGCAACCATGAAAGCATGCTGTCTTTTTAGATTTGTAAAGACAAAAGCTGCGGGGGTAGAAGCTGCCAAAAACTGAAAGGACAATCTCAAAAGGAAGAAAGAGAAGCCTGTCTTCAGCTGGCGCTTGACACACACATACACAGACCACACTCCATATAGCCCAGATACGGAAAAAGTGAACTGACTGAAGATATGAGCTGTTTGTTATCCACAGAAGGTAAGACAAAGTTTCCAGTTTCAATCTAATACTTAATTCTCTGGGTGGGGGGCTGGGGGCGCATGGTGGGTGAGTGGGGAGAAGAGACACTCTTTAGAGGAATATAACAGAATTCAGAGTACCTACAACAGAGGTCAGCAAACTTTTTCTGTAAAGTGCCAAAGAGTATATATTTTAGGCTTATGGACCATATGGTCTCCGTTGCAACTATTCAACACTGTCACCGTACCTGAAGGTGGCCAAAGAGAAGATATGATAAATAGGGATGACTGTGTACTAGTAAACCTTTATTTACAAAAATAGGCAGCCAGTCACCAGGCTATAGTTTGTAAATTAATGTATTAATATATGATGTCTTAATATATTCATATTGCAGAACAATACATGTCTACACAAATAATCATTCACAATAATCATAGTAGCCTTACTAATAATAGCTAACATTCCAGATGTTTACTAAGAGATGAGGTAATAAAAACAATAGATTATCTACCAGTGGAATACTATTTACCATGAGAGAAAAACTAATTACTGACATACATAAAAATGCACAAAGAATGTACAACTATTGAATGCAGAGAAAATTTTGGTTTTTCTAACAGAAAGTGGTAAAGGAGTAGAGTAAAAATATAATATAAATATGAAATACTAACATAAAACAGGCTGACAGAATAAAAAATCCCCATAAAACGAATTTAAATAAATGTAAAAATGTTAAGTTAGCTGACAAAAATACAAAAAAAAAAAAACTACTACATTTGTTTAAACAGAAAAATATAAAACCTAGCTACTGCTTTTCTCTAGTGAACATATCTCTCTATATCCATATCCAGAGTTATAGTTATATCTGGAAAGGTTGAAGATATAGGTTTGGAAAATATTAGCCAGGAGAGAAGTTTTTATGTCAGACAAAAAAGATTTTAAAGTACAAGTCATAAAAAAAATGGATAAGATAAATCAGATCAAACAGATGAAAAACTGTGTGTATACACCTAGTAATATAACTCAACATTGGTTTGTGAGCATAATTTGTTCTGGAAACATGCTTGTAATTCAAAGCACGTGTATATCAAAGTGAATTTCAAGAACCATTGGCTCAGTTATGATCATGTGACTTTCTATATCACGTCATACTTGCATTGCAAGACTTCCTCATTTATCAAGTTAAAATTCATTAGAAATGTTTGCTCATCTTGCAGAACACTCAAAGAACAAGTTACTCACAATTCTAGGTTTTACTATATATATATGTATGTCAGTTGTAATAAAACAAGTGACAGAATTAAAGGTAGAAATAAATAAATCATCAGTTAGAGTTGGGTATTTTAGCGCATGACCATCAGCGACTGACAGAGCTATCAAACCAAAATAAGCAAACAAGTAGATATTCTGAATACTATTAATACGTTTCATCTTAGACCTACTGACAAATGATAAACTTTAAAGAACACATATTCAAGTACACATGGAACAATTACTAAAATTTATCCTGTATTTCATTAAACAGGAAACTTCAGTACATTTTAAAGAACTGGCATCATATACACTATTTCACCTTCTTGCAGTGTGATAAAAATAGGTATAAATAATAAATGTTATCTTTTAAAAATTCTCTGCATGAATAGGAAAAACAAACCCAAAGTGTTTCTGGTGCTAAAGAAATGTTTAAGCTAAAAGGAAATGAATGTACCATATAAGGATTTAGTTCTTTAAATTAAAATTTCAAATTAATTCTTTAAATTAGTTAATTCTTTAAAGTAGGGAAAAAAGTGTATAAGACGGAAAAACAAAGAAACTAATAAAAAATAAAAACACAAGATTAATGAGAAAATTTGATGGATTCGTCCACCTCAAAATTAAAAGACAAAGGGCAGTGTGTGAAAACTTAACACACAAATAACACACTATTAATAAGTAAGCAGTAATTCTCACCTAGATTATAGAAAGAAATCCTGCAATTCGGCAAGAAAAACAGAACACTAGAAAATGGGTGAAAATGTAGATAGGCAATTTACAAAGATAGGGGCTTAAAAAATAAAAGCCCGTGTCAATTAAAAAGAGGAAAAAATGAGTTCTATGAAAAGAAATTAAACAGCTGGATTATGCAGTCTAATCAGCTGCCATGAAACTCATGTGCTCACAGCCTATGTAGGGCTGAAGCCAGAAGGGGAAGATGAAGCTTAGATTAGAATGGAAAACATTTAGAATAAATTCTGGGTAATTTTAAAATTATAATTTTATTGATCTCATAGGAAGGAAGGATTTAAAATTTACAACTTCATCAATGTTGACAATATCATTTATCAATAATGCTACCTTAGTTGCCACAACGATTACTAGCCATCAAGGGCAATTTCATGCCATGTCTTTTTCAGTCCAAATTCCTGCTGGTTCTGGAATTTCAGAGGCCAAATCAGACACTCAGTCTTCTAGAATTCTTTGTAAGTTACCTCATTTCAACGTCAACCTCTTCACTAGATCACATGATAGGTTTTAGAAAGTCCATTGCCTTTGACGTATCAACTCAATGTAAGAGAAATATGAAACTGGAACTTTCCTTGTTACTTTTTTTGTCACCACATGATTTTATCAGAGTAGAAAGTTTTCTATAGGATATACTATGCATATAGTATATCATTCAGTTCACAATGTGCCTCCTCCAAAACCAAAGTCAGAACCTTATGTTTCTTGGAGGTCTTCAATTTTCAACACACTTCCTCTTACTCAAAACATGCAACTCAGGGGGCCTGAGTGGCTCAGTTGGTTAATCATCCGACTTTGGCTCAGGTCATGATCTCACCGTCTGAGTTTGAGCCCCACCTGAGGCTCTGAACTGACAGTATGGAGCCTGTCTGGGATTCTCTCTCCCTCCCCACCTCCCTGACCCTCCCCAACTCGCTCCCACACTCACTCCCTCTCTCAAAATAAATACACTTTAAAAAAATGCAATTCTCATGCAGCCACTTCTGTTTCCTGGGAAACAGCCATGCTTCTGAAGTCTGAGCCAGGGTTCGTGACTTTAGGAAGCTACTAGGCTGACTTGCTTCTTATGGATCTGGCTCAGCCACAAGATGCCAGGTGGCCTAAATGTACCAACAAGAAGTCAGCATATTAAGTCCGAAGAATGAGCTAGTATCGCTGGAGGTCAAGTTGTCTCACAAGCCTTTAAACATTGCCTTTATGCCTCAGCAGATGCCTAATGCCCTTAAACATTCTGCACATGTAAGTTACTATATCTTAAGGGTAAATCTGCATTACTAATTAGAGCAGCATAAACGTAGTGTTGGGAGTCTCTCGTGCTTGTGTATAACTCACATACTTCCTGGCTAATTCAAATACTATGCACCAACTACTGTGGTCTCTAAGATTCTACCACAGACACACAGGTTGAAAAGCTGGTATGAGTCCACACTCTGACAGCGTGATACTTATATACAACCAACTGGAAGTGGGATGGTCATAGGATGCCTGATTCACTCACATATAAGATGTGAAACACAAACTATCTTTATAGGCTGGTTTTTGTGCAATCACTGAGTTAACACTGAATAACATTTAGATTATCTTCATGCTATCTTGGCATATTATATAAGACTTGACTGTATGAATGAAAATTTAGAATCTTTATTCCATCGTTTAGCTGATTCGCTTATTCATTTAACAAATCTTTATTGAGCACTCTTTTAGGTGCTAGAGATACAGTGATAAAAAGGACTGATAGAGACCTCCTTTGGTGTTATGAAGCCTGTCTTCTGAAGAGACTTTTTTAAAATTTTATTTATTTTGAGAGAGAGAGGGAGAGAGAGGGAGGGAGGGAGTGCATGAGTGGAGCCCGGGCAGAGGGAGAAACAGACAGAGAGAGAGGGAGAGAAAGAATCTCGAGCAGGCTCTGTGCTGTCAGTGCAGAGCCGCCATGGGGCTCAATCTCACAAACCCTGAGATCAGGATCTGAGCCAAAATCAAGAGCCAGTCACTTAACCAACTGAGCCACCTAGGCACCCCTAAAGAGCCTTGTTTTATACAAAGGCTGGATGACTGGCTGATACGGTGACTCCATGCGTATCCACTTGAAGGTGTATGTGTGTGGCTTAACCAGGAAAATTATCCAGCATTCTACACTTACAACTATTTCCCTTATATTTTTAAGTTCTTCCCCCTGACACTTATTATATGTTCAGGTGTTTCCAAAGAGCTCCAACTAACAGAACCAAATCCTGTGGGAAAAACAAATCAACTGCATATTTTCAGACTTCCTTTTACTCCCCTCTTCTGCTTTTGGAACAGCTAATCATTTCCACTTTGAAAAATGTCTTCACTGAGCCTCCATGATCTTACTTTCTCTTGGTTCCATTCCTACCAACAGACTTCTTCAGAGTTTTAATTGTTGCTTTTTTCTTATGTGCCTCATCTCCAAATATGGTAATCACCGAATTCTCAGTCTCAGGACTTTTTCATTTCTATCTAACTCCTTTCCTGTTGTGATCATTTAGTATCACATCTTCATTATCACCTGCTTGTTGAGGTTTCCACAGAAATATCTATCCTGGACCTACTTCCAAATCTATTTGGATGTCTATGAGCATCTTAAACTTAAAAAAAGACTAAAACTCCATTCCAGGGCAAGCATTCTGCTTTCTTTTTCTCTCTTTCCATAATCTTCCTGCTATAAATGCACAGCTTGCTGTCTTCAGATCTCTAAATAAATGTCACCTCCAGGAGGCCTTCCCAGATTACCCTATATAAAATAAGATCATCCCCACTCTCTCATTCCTAGTTTTTACTCTTTATCCTTCTTACCTGGGTTTACATTTCTACAAAACACTTATTACCAACTGACATGTTATAAATGTATTTGCTAAAATGTATTTATACGTGTTTTTACCTAGGGACGCCTGGGTGGCTCAGTCGGTTTAGTGTCTGACTCTTGATTTTGGGCTCAGGTCATGATCCCCAGATCATGGGATCAAGCCCCACGTCGGGCTCTGCGCTAAGTGTGGAGCTGTTTGGCATTCTCTCTCTCTCTCTCTCTCTCTCCCTCTGCCCCTCTCCCCTTCTAGTGCTCTCTCTCTTCCTCTCTCTCTCTCCAAAATAAGAAATAATTTTAAACTTTTTGCCTGTTTTTTGCACCAAAAATGTAAGCTCCATGAGAGGTGAGGTCTTCCTCATTTCCTGTTCTGTTATTAGTGTACAGAAATGTGCTTGAAAAAGAGTTGGAATTCAATATTTATCAAATTAGTAACTGAATTTGTAAATAAATTCTTCAAAGGCACTATTTATCTGGTTACTACACTTTGCACTAATTTGGAATTGAAATGATGATTTTCAATAGTTGTATCAGAAAACTATTTTAGAGTCCCAGAAGTCCATTCTCTTAGCTCTAAGACTTGGAAAGATAACATAGTCCAAATTCTTGTTCTATACAGTGTATCTTAAAGAGAAAAAAGTTTTGACAAAGTCTACGTGACGAATAAGAGGTGGAACCATTGTTAAACACTGGGTCCACGCCCCTCCAGTCAGTGTTCTCCAATCAAACCCTGACTCAGAGGTATTGCTTTTCCTTGGCTACCACAGCAATCCAATTCTTTTTGGTGTTATTTTAAAAATAATTTTAATAGATATTACACAGAGGTAGAAGCAAGGAAAAAACTGATTTTATAAATAAAAGCGTCACACATATAAAGCTTGAATATATAAAAAGGAAAACATTTCTGAATACCTAAATCTAAAACTCAATTTAACTTGAAAAATGCCCAGCTTAAAACAAAGCAACATCCTAGGACACTGAGAAACATAGATTTAAAATCCTATAACAAACACTTATATTTTCAGAGATGGAAAAAAATCCATGCAGGTAGGTTAGTGAGAAATAACATATAAATAGAGCAAAAAGCTTAGAAAAATAAAAAAAAGCAATCAAGATATTTCTTAATCCTGATGACACAGGCACAGTAGCAAAAGAAATGAATTGAGTCCAAACACAGGATATGATCTATGCTTTTAACCCATAAAGAAGTTTGAGTTCCCCAAGAGGCAATAAAACATAGCAGTTAAAATGTACTCCATTGCTTGGATTTGCACCTAACACTCTTTCTTGATAGGTATAAGAACTTAATTGTTAATACTTAACTTCTACGGGCCTTAAATTGTTGATCTGTAAAATAGAATTGAAAAATAACTATACTTTTTATGGGAATCAAATTAGATCATAAATATAAATGATTTATGTACTATGTGGCAGATATTTTATAGTTGGAAATATTGTACAATGATATTGGGAAAATTTAACCAACTACAATATAAAATAAATTCTAAAAGCTTTTAAAGATAATGTTTGTGAAAATAATGTAAAATTTACCAAAATCATGCTTGTGGTTGATCATTTGCAGTGTCTAACACTTGGGGTACTTTATAAAACATGAAAGTCTTCCATTTATCAGCTCTAGCAATTCTCTCTACCACATGAATTGAAACTTCCTCCCAAGTATTTCTACAATGGTAACCATGAACAGCCTAGTTTGTTTTCCAAAACAATGCCAATTTCAGCAGATGAAAATGTACCTGCCTGAAAACATTCATTTTGCCATGAAGATTTAAGAAAGACTGTAACCCACTTTTTTGATTGTCTAAAGGTCCTGAATGAGCGTAGAGTGAACAAGAAGGTTGGTAGATGACATCAGGGAGGTATCAAGGACAGACTGTACAAAGCCAAGCTCCTACTGTTGCAGTGATCACACCTGACGCTAAGTTCCAAGGAGTCATAGCTGTGCTACATGTAAACCCTTGGGAACAAGTCACAATTACACACCTACACCAGCCATTCCCTTTTGAGCTCCATCACTGCCAGATGGATATTATGGTCGATATATCTTTTGACAAGTCACATTTTTTTAATGTTTATTTATTTTTGAGAGAGAGAAATAAACTGGACGTGACAGGGGGAGAGGCAGAGAGAGAGGGAGACACAGAATCTGAAGCTGGCGCCAGGCTCTGAGCTATCAGCACAGAGAGTGACATGGGGCTCGAACTCACGGACTGTGAGATCATGACCGGAGCCGACGTCAGATGCTTAATCGACTGAGCCACCCAGCCGCCCATTGACAAGTCACATTTAATGCGGCTCCAACTCCTTCATACACCCACTTCTTTTAATCTTAAGTCAAGTATTCACTGAGTGCCTACCACGTGCCAGCCACTGGACTAGATGCTGTAGAAACATTCTCTGTTCTCATGGAGTTCACACACTAGTGTGGGGAATGGATGAGAAGAAAACAATAAGTGAACAACTCCTTTAATAAGAACTACAAAGAAGAGAGAGCATAAAATATGTCATAATGCCATATATTTGTTCACTTATAATGGATTTTAATTATGCTGCCAGTAATCCAAACAGCATTATCTTCAACAAGCGAAAAATCCTTTGAGGCAATCACCGAAACTTAGGTAGAATGAAATACAGCTACCAATTCGCTCTAAGCACGACTATTGGTTTATTCCAATAGTGCGTGTGTGTGTGTGTGTGTGTGTGTGTGTGTGTGTGTGTGTGTGTGTTGGGAAGAGGTGGGAAGGGATGAGAAGCTAAGGGATGGGCAGCAGAAAAAAAGGAGAAAAGAAAGAAGGGAAAGTAAAAAGAGCTAAAATTCTTACATCAATTAATGTCATTTTGCTCAATCTTTCAGACTTCCAATTTTCTACACTGGTACAACTGGCCTATCTGAGTAATTAGTGGCCATGTGAATACTAATACATAGACAAGACTTAAGTTTCCCATCATATATTTACCCCTTCCCTCTAGTTTAACTATTTAAAAATGTACTCTCTAGTGTTTGTTCTAGAACATATTTTTAAGATTTTATTTTTAGGGTTAAAAGATACAACTCTTCCTCCACAATTACATGTTCATATATCCTTTTGCTTACATTTTCTCCCAGTTACCTACCACGCATGAAAGTAAAAGATTTAAAAGAGAAGCAGTGAAATGGCCCAATATAAATACTTCCCTGACTCAGGGACCATTTTTGAAGTTGAAATTCTTGGGTCATTCCTTCCTGACTTAGATTAAATGCCCACATCTTATTTCTACCACTTCCAAAGTGCCAGGGGGAAAAAAATAAAGTAATCTTCTCTTAGAAAATCCTTCTTTCCAAGATTAGGGTGCTCTCAAAAGAGCTGCATGTGCTAAAATAAAGTCATCTTCCCCACCTCCGATCAATACTTCTCAATTATGAATGTGAACATACACTTGAAAATTCGCACCTGGACACAACCCTTACCTGCATCTCTTGACAAAAGGAAGCCAATGGCCCAAAGAGAATCTGACATTGCTCATCAGCAGTGTAGGTCATCCCTGGCAACTTGGAAGGAACCATCACGGAATTGACACTCTGGGGATTTGTCTGTAGCAAGCAGCTACTGGCCTTTGACCTGGCAATATGCAGATATGTGTAAAATTTTGAATTTAATGTAAAAACCTTGTTATAATTAGCACAGCAACAGGAAACATTTTTAGAATGTTAAAAATATGTTCTTTTATTTATAAGTTCTTCTACTGAATACTCATAGAAATCACTCCATATGTGAGAATCGTTTATGTACAACTATGTAAGATAATCCTAATAATAATAATAATAATAATAATAATAATAATATTGAACATGATGATTTTTTGGTTTATTAAGGTCTTTCATATGGATTGACTCAGCTAATCTACATAACACTGTGAGGTGGTTATGACTTTGCATATTTATAAGATTAAGAAGCTCAGACTCAGAGAGTAACCTGACCAAAAGTAATGCGTGAAGGTAAGAAATGAATTATGTTCGAGGACTTAAAGAATATACGGAAGGCATTGTCAAGTGAGTATTTGTACATATTTTTGTACTTGACATTGTAATACAACTTCCATTTATGAGATGACATTTAATTTTACCATGGTTCTGATTCTTGTGAAGGCAGCCATACAAAATCATACATGTTCCTTGGGAACATCGAAGGGTGACTGTTGCAGAGAGGTGATATGTTCCAATATCACATGTTCTATGTACCGGTCTCTACACTATCATGACTGAACATACTGCATACATTTCACACCAGAGTTATGGTAATGTAATAAACAGTATATTTTAGCAGATTTTAATATTCATTTAACAGAAAAAATAGGCTTGCCAATTTAAACAGTATGGAAAAATTAATAAAATTTATCTGTATCGTGAATTTAACTAGCTCAATGTTCCTATATTTCTTAGTGAGACTTTTGGATACTTTAAGCATCTCTCACTCACTAACTGCTTTGTGTATCTCATACTGTTTCTGCTTGTTCATTTATTTACCAAAGAGATAAGAACAAGGGATTTAAAATGAAAATTTGAACAATACTAATATTTTTCACTTCTTTTTCCAACCAGACATAAACTGTTCCCTCTGTTGAAGGTGGGGAAGAAGAGAATGAGAACTATTATAATGGTGAAAATGATGTATTAACAAAAAAAATCCACAGCTTAGAAGTATCATAATGGAAGAGTGGAGCTTTTGTTAAAGAGGTTCTTTGTGATAACAGATGTGCTGAGTGATGAACAATGAGAATATTTTCCACTGGGAAATTTCAAAGAGGTAAGGAAACACTGTGATAGATAATTTTCCAACCTTACAAATCATCTTGCTTGTTCTTTTATTAGAAAATGTGGACACTAAGAAGCAGATGGGTTAAATAATATGTTCCAATTCACACTCTCCGAGTCAGTGGAAGGGCCAGCATTAGAACTGAGTGCCTTGATCCCTAATCGAGTGTCCTTTCCACTCTACTGTGCCACCTTCCCTGGTTGGTAGAGGAAGCAGGCAATGTAAACATTGACAATGCAACAATAGTAAATGACCTCAGTACCTTAGAAATCTTTCCAAATCTTCCTTGCTACATCGGGACCATGAAACATCACCAAGATTTTGTCCTTTAATCCATTCACCAGACATGATATGAAGACCATCAGCACATGATGGGTGGTCATTGTCATGATTAATGCCCATGCTGATTCAGAATATAATTAAAATAAAAAATTACATTAGGTAAGTATATCTTAACGATTTATAAAGGCAATTCAATAACAGATAAATACTGAAACTAATGGGAGATAAATTAGTTTTAAAAATCAAAATAAAATTAGATATCAAATTGATTTTTTTTGAAATTTTGTTATCTAGATTAAAGATAAATATTTTTACTGAGGGAAACATATTTCCCAGTGAATCTAGCAAATAACATGTTTAGTCACCTATTTTCAAAATGGTCTATAGATAAAATTTTCAGAGTTGTATGTATGAAACATATAGGAATAGAAAGTTTCTATACAACCACATTAAATTCTTGTTCTTGCCTGGAGATCCTTTACTCATCGCTTTTAACAAATCTGAAACCACATTTAAACTATTATTTTCCCCATCTGCTTCATTAGACTTTCTTCTTCCATTCATCATTAAACACAAACTATCCCTGGGAAACCTTCACATTTCTGGCCATCTTTACTTCTTCTAGTGAATCTTGAATCTATTGCTTCAAGCTGAAACTCTTTAAAAAGCTGACTTACCTCCAAATGGGTGTACTAGAAGAATATTAAATTCAATATGTCTAGAAACTGCCCTCATTATTTTCTCTCTCAAGCCTTGATTTATTCCTGTACTGTCTCTTTTATGCATTCACTAGCCACCCAGTCTGCCAAATCAAGAATCTTCAGGTCTTTTATCCTTTCTCTCAGATCACCAACCAAGCTATTTGGTTTTATTAAGTGTCAGAGGGCAAGTTCTGCCAGTGCTACTTCCTAAATATTTGTCTCAACTGTCACTTCCTTTCAGTTCCTTTGTTACTATTACAAAGGATTATTAAGTATTTAGTCTCAATAATTATTATGTCATTATTGCGCTCTGCGCCTCTAATCTTTACCAACATTCTCCCTGTTTCTCCTCCTGCTGTGCCCCAGGGAAGTCTATTTAAAACACAATCTGCCTCCCTGTTACCTATATGGCACTTTGAGCTCTTCAACATCGTACAAAGTCTCTTTATTTTCTTCCAGGTCCTTTATGGCATTTTCTTTTCAGCGAATGATTTCTAGTTTCCCCCAACAGTATGCGGTTTCTTATTCTTTCACAATTAATTGTTACTTAGAATTTTTTTGTGTGCCATGCACCATACAAAGGGTTTATAAGCCTGAATTAAACGGTTCAATGATGTAGGTACTAGTATAATCCAAGTCTGCTGATGAGAATGAACTTTGCCAAGGTTATACAGTGAGAAGGTGGAAAGTGGGGCTGTCATGGGGCGCCTGGGTGGCCCAGTCGGTTAAGCGTCCGACTTCAGCCAGGTCACGATCTCGCGGTTCGTGAGTTCGAGCCCCGCGTCAGGCTCTGGGCTGAAGGCTCGGAGCCTGGAGCCTGTTTCCGATTCTGTGTCTCCCTCTCTCTCTGCCCCTCCCCTGTTCATGCTCTGTCTCTCTCTGTCCCAAAAATAAATAAACGTTGAAAAAAAATATATTAAAAAAAAAGAAAGTGGGGCTGTCTGAACTGAGCAGGCTGGCTCAGGAATCATGTGACTGACCATTACCTATTTGGCATCTGTGAATTCCATTCCCTCTCCTGCCCTGCCCAAAGTGCCTATCCTTCAATGTCTTCGCCTGGATAAATTCTACTTAATCTTCGAGATTACTGTCGATGACCTTCATGAGGTTTTCTTTCACTACATCTCACCTATGTGTACTCTCTATCCTACCGCAGGATTCTGTGAACCACATTGTTATCGCACTGGCAACAACGCATTATGCATTTTTACTTCTGGCTAATGCTGCAACTTCTTGAGGGTAGGAACTGGCTCATCTCTCTGAACTGCTGGCATACTGGAATCATATTCTATAAACCATACATAAACACTGAATCAAGTCACCATGGAGAATCGCTTCTGTTTCAGGAAAACCTTCATATAATCTCTACCGAATTCTCATAGTGAAGGTTAATACTGAAAAAATTGGAAGAGGAGAAATGTGTTTTTCTCCAGGCTGAGTATGAAATGATGGCAGGATAGTCAAGTGTTCCCTTTAAAATCTAGATGATAAAATAGTCTTTCATAATAAAAATAGCGAATAACAAGAATATCTACACTATATTTAAAATGCTATAAAAAGAATTGTTATAGAGGCTGCTAAGGGAAATCACAACTAGACTACCTATGTTTTCTCAAATCAAAATAAAAAATATCAAGGCCAACTACTTTTTCACTGAGATAAATTAAAACTTTGAATTAAAATTGTTATATTTAACATGTTTTTGGAAGGAGAAAATGATATGGACGGAATAAGTAATTTATGAGTTAAGAATAATGAGTTAAGAATTCACTCCATTTACTAACTTAGAAGACTAATAAAACCGAAAATACATTATTGAATATCATTTTCCATACTTCAGTGTCAGAAAAATTCAGCTCCATGTTGAACCATATTTTTCTTTCCTATTCTAATTAATGTCTTTAAATAGGTTCTGTATCAACACATATTAATAGGATGATGGACAGAGAATAGGAAGATAAATGTTTTTCATACTTTGACGATAAGGAGGAAAAGTAAGAGATGATGTGGAGTCATTATGGACCAGTTTAATTGCTGGGAGGTAGGGTGAAAGATGTTGAAGTTGAAAGAGATTTGAGTTCTGTGTCTCCCTCCCCCTAATTCATGGGACTAGATACAAGTAAGTAATAATATTAAGAAATAAATGCTTTCTTTTAAAAAAAAATTTTTTTAACGTTTATTTATTTTTGAGACAGAGAGAGACAGAGCATGAACGGGGGAGGGTCAGAGAGAGGGAGACACAGAATCCAAAACAGGCTCCAGGCTCTGAACTGTCAGCGCAGAGACCGACATGGGGCTCGAACTCATGGACTGTGAGATCATGACCTGATCCGAAGTCGGCCGCTTAACCGACTGAGCCATCCAGGCGCCCCGTTTTCTTAACTGATTGCTAGGAAAATCTTATGAGGATGATGTAAAATGCCTGACCCAATGTCTAGAATATAGTAGCAACCCATAATTATTCTTTTTATTGGGGCAATACATCTGAGATATTTTATTCTTCTAACTTGTCAAATAGCACAAAGAGATAAAAACATCATTATATGTAATTTGTTGTCTTTGTGAACTTTGGTGAAAGTTGTGGACTTTAAGGAAAACCAAGTAAAGAATAATGGCAAGAATTTACTTTGCTTGGATGTTAACTAATTAAAATAAGAAACTGCAAATAAAGCAGAATCTCACAAATTGCTTAAAACCCCTTAATGCGTTTCTAACAGTACAGTCCTGAGGCAGCCCTTGCCAGGACCACTGTCTCACCTCCACCAGGGAGGGATTCTGGCCACAGCACACGTTGCCGGGTGACCCTGTTTTATCAACAGCCACTTGCCGCATGGAACACACTCAACTCTTCCATCTGTGGTGGTACCGTCTTTCAAAGCATACACAAATGCTATTATTCCTGAAAGGCAACTGGTCTTTTTCAGAAACAATAAAACTTCTTAAATAATGTGTCCATTTGAGAGAAGAGGTTTTGCTTCCAAGAGTTAGCAATTTGGACATTTTCCCAAAGTGGTGTAATGTGATTTTCCAAATTGGGAAGATTACAACCTCTCATCCAGATGATCCTTTTGGGATCTTGATTCTCATGTAAGACATTAGCTACAGCCATGGAGAGATCTAGTGATTCAACCATTGTTTACCATTAGTTAAATTTTCCTAAAGCTGTTTAACTTGTAACAGAAAAGATTATCATTAAAGAAAAAAATTGGGACAGGGCCTTTTTTTTTTTTTAACCACATATCTGGAACTATCAGGAAACACTGCCTAGTTCGAATTCTACAGATTTGAAAGAAAACAAATAATTGTGAACCTTTATCTGTACCAGTCACTGTAATAATCATTTCCAATGATGATATCACTTAATCCTCACAATATCTCCATTATGTGTCTATTATTATGACTATTCTGTAGATGCAGAAGGTGCTGAGGTTAATTGGGGAGATGGGACTCAGACCCAGGCAATCTGATGGTCAGAAAGATCTCCAAACAACCAACTATAGTGCATCTCTTTCTGAATCAAAACTCTACATTAATGCATATAATCTTTTTTGTTTTATGAATAATTTTAAATGACTCCTGTTAGCAGAAATGCAACTCTACGTATACAGTTCTAAAACCAAGTCGTGTGCATTATATGGAGAACATTCTTGAAGTAAGACATTAGCAACACCTCTCCTCATACTTCTGCAACTGAGCTACATTTTAATAATCTCAGTTTAAATTCATTTTGACAAAGAGCCTAGGGCAAATAAACTCTCTACTAACATTGTACATGGTTGTCAAGTCAACTGAAAAAATATTTTTATCTTATAAAACTTCTCAACTTGTTTAAAAGTCACTGCCAGGAAGTTTTGTGATATCCTGCGGAAAGCTGGAGAAACATTTGGATTGTGAAGATGGTCCCTTTTGATGTTTAAAGAGTTAGAGAAGAGAACATTTATGAATTCACTCACATTTTTTGCATAATTTGGAAAGGGTCAGATTTGTAAACAGTAATTCTTTAGAAGACTAAATTTTTTGTGCTCAATATGTTAAATATTTCACCATGATGTATTATTTCCCACTAGAAGTTCTATATTATATAGAAAATTTTATTTGAAAAAAGAAACAAACTGTCCTAATGTCTAAGTGGAAGTATATTTCCACAAAATAACAATTTCCTACAATTCCGTGGCTACATCTTATTTGGAGTAACTTAGCGGCTGTGTGCTCACGGTGGGGGGGGGGAGTACAAAGTATTTTTATTACTTTTTATATTTTGAATAATTTTAATTATTTAACTGTCAGTTGTCACAAAACAGCGAGATATGTACTTCTATTGGAAGTCCAAAGACCGTGTAAAGGCAGACAGCAACAATGTCAAAAATGTTCTAAAAAGTAGAGGTACAGGGGCGCCTGGGTGGCTCAGTCAGTTAAGCGTCCGACTTCGGCTCAGGTCATGATCTCGCGGTTCGTGAGTTCGAGCCCCGCGTTGGACTCTGGCTGACAGCTCAGAGCCTGGGGCCTGTTTCAGATTCTGTGTCTCCCTCTCTCTCTCTGACCCTCCACCCATTCATGCTCTCTCTCTGTCTCAAAAGTAAATAAACGTTTAAAAAAAAAAAAGTAGAGGTACAAAAACAGGGATTACTTTTGACCTTGCTGTGCATATGAGGTAGCTTCATCTAGCAAATGAACAAACACTTGGGAACGCAGTATTTGTTGCATGCTGTACTGAGCTGCGGTCATAAAAATGAGCAAGATTCAGTTCCTACCCTCAAGGAGTTTATTCTCTCCTGGGGTTAGGACACATTATCCTTGCCTTAGGAAGCTAACGCATGCCTGGACCCTGTTAGCTCTGTATTCCTTAAAGCTCTCCTACCCCTCCCTCCCTTTCCACAGCTAGTTATACCAATGAAGACCAGTGCTGATCCTCTTGAATTCTGGACTCTTGTCATGTCTGCCTGACTGACCTTGTGCCCCTTAACTCTTTGCTTTATTAAACCATGCTTTAATGAATTTAGTTTGTTATGAATACATTAATACAAAAACCTAGTTTCCTAGGCAAAATATTTTAATATTCCTTGGCAACCAGTGACACTGAAAATGTGAATAATGAACTATGTGCATCAGAAACCTAGGGATGTTGGGGCACCTGGGTGGCTCAGTCGGTTGGGCATCCGACTTCGGCTCAGGTCATGATCTCATCACGGTTTGTGGGTTCAAGCCCTGCGTCGGGCTCTGGGCTGACAGCTCAGAGCCTGGAGCCTCTTTTCGATTCTGTGTCTCCCTCTCTCTCTGCTCCTCCCCCACTCATGCTGTCTGTCTCTGTCTCAAAAATAAAACATTAAAAAATTTAAAAAGAAACCTAGGGATGCTGATGTTGGGTTAGTTAAAATGCAGAATCCTGTATCCTGCCTCAACTGATTGAACAAGACTATTTAGAGATAAGGCCTAAGAAACTTTATTTCAAGTCATTTTCTAGATGATTCTTACTCAAAATTCTAAAAAGTACTGACCTATATGACAAAAATCCAAGATTTTTATCTTATTTTTCAAATAATCTGTAAACTCACTTCAATCTAATTTTCACAGGAACACTTAATTCCAGCCTATCATTTTGTATAATTCCCTCCTATCAGAATGCTTTCCCCAGATTGTCTACAATTACAAATGCAACCCCCATTTTAAGACCATCTCCCTGCATAAAAGACTCTTCAATAAATTCGAGCATATATTTTCCATGGTTCTTAACTTCTGTGGCTTTCAAATATACGGCATGTATACATATCAGAACTACCTTCTATTTTTAGTGAATTTAGCACCATCTAGAATTTAAGTGTTTGAAGAACATATTTTAATTCCTTGATATATTTAGTTCAATACCTTATTAAATAAATGTCTACAGACCTAGCCACTGATACAGTATCAGAGAAGCAACTAAATATTCTGCAAATGTGACAGCAAGTTGAAACTAATATGACTTCTTACTGATTTAGGGAAACCATAAGCCTGAAAGATCTGTAGGTGATCTGTTCGAGAAAAGCTGCTTGCCTGACTCTGGACCACACATTTGCCAAGATACATTAGAGAAATACAAACAGAAAGCCAATTCCTGTAAGACCACTCATTAGCTGGGTGATTTTTTCCCTCTTCCACCTACTCACTCTGACATCCAAACCTACGTTTGGAGAGAATCTGGGTGTGTGGGAATGCTGCCACATCTATACTGGCTAAAGTCCCATTATGATTATTAACTTGGACAAACTACTTATTACTCTAACTGGTATCATTGTCTAAATAAAGTATCAAATACAAAAGCTGTGTCAGTGTTCTATGAGGGTCTCCATAATATGTTCACGTCCTGCCAATCCAGTAAGAATTCTAAAGGATATGAAATCACTCCTTGAATGAACAGAGGGATGTATGACCCATGGAAGCTGAAAATCTCCTTTGTACATTAAAGCATTCATAAAAATAAATATACCACTACTGATTATTATTATTATTCATTCACTCTGTATTATGTGTTAACCACTGTGCCATGCAATTAGAGCATGAACAATCCAACAGTGAACCTTGAAAGGCAAACTTATCCAAATTGTAGGGATGAAGGAAATTAGCACAGACACATTGACTTGCCTAAAGTTTATTCAGTGAGTACCTGGCACGACAAGAATTCCAGCCCCAGTCCCCTTCTCTAATAAGTTTTCCCTATCACCTGCCCACTGAGTAGTTTCTAACCTTAACCCAGGCATGTGTACCACAGGAAGATACTTGTGACTTTTGCTGTAGGGAATCCTAGAGGGTAGAATGTGGTTAAAGAGAACAACGTGGTTGCATGTGGCCATTACCAATTTGAGTGGGTCAAAGAGTATTAATTACAGAATAATTAAGTTTGGACATTTTAAGGAACAATGGATTTCTAGAGGTAAGAGTCTATTTGTTTTTTGTCTACTATAGCAATCTGTTATTACTTCCTGTTTCCGGGTCTAACAGTCTTAGATTCTGATGTAATGCCTTTATCTTCATTTCTCGTTTACTTTTTATTGTTTGCCATAGTGTCCCTTTGGCATATATCCTCTTTCTTATAGTAGACATACTGATGCACATCAATGTAGAATGAAAAGCAAATATCTTATTCCCTTTCAAAAGGAACTCCTCTTGCAAATTAAGAGAGAGAGAGAGATCAGCCAAATTTATGTTTGACAGGATGCCTCCTGGGGCATATGCTAGCTTCTTATTGAATTAGAAGAATTTTAGATTAAATAATCCTATCACTAAACTGCTGTATTTGGCCCTTCCAAGTCTATGACTTCAGGACTTGTATGAAATAGCAGGATAGGCCTGTAACCAGACTTCAAGATAGACTTCATCATAATTAATACATATCTTAACCACTCTATTTCCACATAGTTTATTTTATATATAAATACAAAATATTAGGTACCAAAAACCATTTTGCAATATTTGTCTTTGCATAGTTATAAAACTACTTTTTTTTTTTTTTTTTGCTCAGTGAAGGCAACTGCATTCCTTGACCCAAACTAATTCCTCTCTTCTACTTCTTGAACTCAACTATCCTCTACTGTAAAGCTCAAGATGACTGACCAAGAGATGAGTATTTGTACAACAAATGCTTACGCATTCAAACAAATATTCAAGTGCCTATAATGCCCAATGCACTCACCTTTGTGCTGTGGGAGAAAAAAATGTATTACACAGTAATTCTATTTTCATAGAGACTGCTGTTCAGTAGGGTATGTGTGTAGGGGGTAGAAATATCAGTACAAATCAGTATATATTAGAAATTAAGGGATATTTACAATAAACAGTGCAAGGAAATTAAAAAATATATTTCCAAAAAGTGATAGCACTTGTCTTGACGATTAATGGATAAAGAAAATTGGAAGATCTACACATCAGTAGGACTGGGAGTTGAAATAAGAAAAAAACATTAGTAAAGACAAAGTTTGAACATTACGGATCATTTGCCTTCATGAGATGGAGAAGTGGACTATCATGTGAGAAAGGTAGAGGGGACCACTGTAAAAGTCATGAATCCAAGGCTAAGTCCACTCATCAGGTAGGAAAGGACAATAAAGATTTCTGAACTAATGAGTGAGACACACCAGAAAGGTAAAGTGCTAAGGCAAAAAGACCAGGGAAGCAGGTGTTGCAGTGGTCCAAGCCTGGGAAGAATAACAATAGAAATAATGGACAGACGGGAAAGCTCTTTCCCAAGA
The DNA here is from genome assembly GCF_014898765.1 of Herpailurus yagouaroundi. Classification (NCBI taxonomy): domain Eukaryota; kingdom Metazoa; phylum Chordata; class Mammalia; order Carnivora; family Felidae; genus Herpailurus; species Herpailurus yagouaroundi. The sequence goes on along the minus strand of NW_024412423.1, from coordinate 17,168,085 downwards.
AAACCTAGTAAAATGTGGCAACTGCTTATGAGAGGAATTAAGGGGAGAGAGGGTTAAAGATGTTTCAGATGTCTCAAATGAAGAACTGTCAGCGGTACTGATGCCACCAATACAGAAAAGCGGATGTCTGAAGAAGTGGGTTTATAACCTGGTCCTACTCCTGGTTCTATTCCAGGCACAATTTCCAGCAGAGTATGTAAGCAAATGTCACTGATTTCAAAGGCTTGTTAGTTCACAAGACATCTGCATTCTTGGTACTCTGGCAATACTTAACACTTTAGCAGGTGCCCCACATATTTATTGCCTTCAAGGAGCTAACTTTGCATATTTATTGCCTCATTAGCCTCTTAGTACTGAAGAAACTCCTCAACTGCCAACTTAGTGGAAAAGCCATGCCTCTACGCCAAAGTTTAGAAATATATATTCGTCTTTTCGCCTGGTTCAACAAGTGAAACAAAAACCAAAACCACATAAGCATTTTCTGGCCATATCAAAAAATGTTCTATGTTTTTACAATGACATGATTTATAATTTCCCCCAACGTATGTAATTTTATCCACTTGACATCTCTACAAAGAAGCCAATCTAATTACCATGTGAAAGTCTTAATCAGTAAATAAGCTATTAATGTTTAAAGCAGTTTCTTTCAACTTATAAAAATACTGAACTCTGCTAGAGCTTTCTAATTTTCTTGGCACAGTTACAAGGAGAAGTTATCACAAATGTGCTAAAGTCCAAATTACAAAATTGTGCCATACACCAGTTTCAAGACAAAGAATTTTGTCCACAACTTTATGCCCACTGTATTATTTCAATAATATAACATACCTGAAATGGGCTTTTTCTACAACTGGGAAAAGAAAGTACTGAGCCATCAGACGCTAATGGGCAAAAAATAAGTATTACTTTATTAATGTAAAACAGTGACCATTTTCAAGTCTTTCTGATTATTTTTATTGGCTGCATATTTTTTAGGTAAGGGGCCTAACTTCAGCTAGTCAGAAAAAGGTGAGATGTTCAACCATTCTAGGAAGCAAAGAAACATGAACACAAATGAAATTAAAATTTAAAATGTGTTATACTCAAAGCTGGCAAAGGAGCTGAACCTCTGAGTCTGCTAAATTTGGAAAACGATTGCCACATGGCCTCCAAAAATAGTGTACCACTTTATACTCCTCTCCGAAATGTATAACAATATCTATTTCCCCCCCACATTCCAACACTGTACACTCACTTACACTGTTAAAATATCATCTAACATCTATTCATTGAGCACATCTGAACGGCGTTAGACAATGTTAAATACAATGTTAAATAACAAAAGCAACAAAAAAGAACAAACAAAACAAAACAAGCCCCTGTACCGAGGGACCACACTTGAATTAGACATGCAGAGATCACATAATGATACATATAATGTAAACCTACAATTGTGAAAAAATTAGGAATGAAAACTACAGACAGCCTATAAGAACATATGTCAAGGGACTTAACCTATCCATAGAATACTTTTCTGAAGAAATGATCTGAGAGAAGAATAAGCAAAATAGGGAAGAAGGCAGGAAGAATTTTCCTGCCAAGGGAAGGGAATGGTCCGTACAATGGGAGTAAATATGGATTCACCTGTACAGATTTATGTAACCTGACAGGTGAAAGTAGAATTGCTTTGTGGTCTGAAGTGTCATTCTATCAATAATGCTAAGTTTTTGTTTTTGTTTTTTTTTTTCAACGTTTATTTATTTTTGGGACAGAGAGAGACAGAGCATGAACAGGGGAGGGGCAGAGAGAGAGGGAGACACAGAATCGGAAACAGGCTCCAGGCTCTGAGCCATCAGCCCAGAGCCTGACGCGGGGCTCGAACTCCCGGACCGCGAGATCGTGACCTGGCTGAAGTCGGACGCTTAACCGACTGCGCCACCCAGGCGCCCCTGTTTTTGTTTTTTAATAAAAGCCATGCATAGACCTCCATGAGCTGTGTGGTACCATTTTTTTTAAAACAGGGCTTTCATCATTTCTTGTATTGATTTGTAAGAGCTCTTTTTATATTAAGGAAAACATCACTTTCTCAGATACGTTGCAAATACTTTCACTGATTGTGATTTATCTTCTATTGTATTTTTTCCTTTGCAAGGATACTTATTTCGAGTTGTTAATTTTATGTGACTTTTCCTTAAATACTTCTAGATTTCATATCTAGAATTATATACATTCCCTATTAAAAGATGAAAAAATAAAAAAAAGCCAACCAAAAAATGTCAATGTCCACAATCATTTTGATGTGTTATGATGTCATAAACATGGTACAGAATCAGATTCCTGTTATGTTTGTTATTGAATGATTCATTTCTTTCCACAGACTGTAGGTTCAGCTTTTATTATATGGCACATTTATAAATCTTTTCCTAATTATAGGTTTAATTTTTTTTTACTCTGTTCCATTGACTTACTGCCTTCTTCAAGCACCAGCACAAACCGCTTTATCTACTATGAAATATATTAATATCTGATAGAATTCACCCTCTCCTCTCCTGTTAGTTTTTAACAACAAATATCTTATATTGATTTTTCCACATGGAGTCTATAACCAGTATGTCTAATTAAAAAAGAAAAAAAAAAAAAGGAAAGCAAATACTATTGGCATTTTGGGCACGTCACATTAAATTTATATAGAGATAATTATCATTTTATAATATTCACTGTTCCTATCCCAAACCAGAAAATGTCTTTCCATTTACTTAAACCACTTTTATGTCTCTCTGTGTGGATATAAATTCTTCTTTTTATAAGTCTTGTACATTCCTCTGTAAGTATTTGTTAGGTATTTTATCTTTTATATTTTTATTTTATCTTTTGCTATATTCAATATAAATGCATTTTTTCTTTCTTTATAGTGACCAAGTGGCTGCTGAAAAGCAAAACTTGTTATATAATTTTGTAAGCCCCCCCCTCAAATTCTCTTATTGTTCTAATAGAGTTTTTTTTTTAGTAGGTTGTCTTGAGTTTTCCAATTACACAAATAATGTTCATTTTGGCATTCATTTCTAGTTTTATTTTTGTTTTAATATTATGAAATATTTTCATGAAAACAAATATGTAAAATATATAATCTTCTTTTTTCTTAATGTTTATTTATCTGAGAGAGAGAGAGAGCATGCACACACACACACACACACACACACACACACACAAGTTGGGGAGGGGCAGAAAGAGAGAGAAAGAGAAAGGGGGGAAAGAGAGAGAGGGAGAGGGAGAGGGAGAGGGAGAGGGAGAGGGAGAGAGAGAGAGAGAGAGAGAGAGAGAGAGAGAGAGAGAGAGAATCCAAAACAGTCTACATGCTTAGGGCAGAGCCTGATGTAGGGCTCAATCTCACAACTGTGAGATCATGACCTGAGCAGAAATCAAGAGTGAGACACTTAACTGACTGAGCCATCCAGGAGTTCCAGAAATTAAAAAAGCTTAACAATCAGATCAGTTCTAAGATCTATGTCAGATGTCTCTATTAGGTCTTATGTTTCTGTCTTCAAAAGAGGGCACAGAGTATGTGCTGCTTTAGAAATAATTTCAACCCTAACGTCCTAAAGATAGTCTCATATATTTTCTCTTAAAAGCCTTGTCTGTGATATATCAGTCTTTATTTTATGCAGAATTGATTTTTAGAAATAATCTGAAGGTATTCAATTTCATTTTTATACATGTGGTAAGCCAAGTGCATTATCATATTTTTCCGAAAAGTCAACTTTCTATACTGATCTGCCAACACCTTGCTCACATATCAGGTTTTCCTCTAGGCATAGACTCATTTATGACTCCATATTTTGTTCTATCAGACCATATTTGTGCATATTTTCACAAATGTTTAAATGTCTTAGCTATTCTGGTTTCAAAATTGGTCTTGATTTCTGTTAGGGAAAGGTTCTTACATTAGTCTCCCTCTCATCCTCCTCTATCTTCGTCTTTTCCTTCTCCAAGGAAGTTTTGGCTATTTTGACTATTTGCACTTATATACAAATGCTGAAAATATTTGCCAACATCCATATAGAAGCTGTGGTGGTCTATTTATTGGAATTTCCATGAATCTATAAATCATTTACAACAGAACTGACATCTGAAGAGAATAAATTTATCCACAAATGTGGTATATTTTCATTGACACAGGTTTCACTATAAATTTTAATAAGGGTGTATAATTTCCTATCTTTTTTTTATTTATTCCTAAGTACTCTGTGTTTTCAATTGCTACAGTAAATAGTATCATTTTTTTAATGACATTTTGTATTTTTGTGTTGACAGCTGTTTTTTTGTATATTTATCTTATATTTAATAATCTTACTACATTCATGAATTAATTCCATACTTTACTTCTACATAACATCATAATTTTATACAGGGAATGACATCATTTGCAAATTAAAATAGCTATCTTTTTTCCATTCCCATCTCTACAGCTTTTATTTATTTTCCTACCAAGGTTCACTTGTTTGTGTCCCCACTATATACACAGAAGCAGATGTGGTGAGATTCTTGTGATTTTCTTAATTTGTAGAAATGTTTCTAATATTTCACCATTAAGAATAATGTTTCCCATTGATTTTGGTGAATATACATCAGCAAGCTTTGTCTTAGTGTTTTTCTTTTTAATTGTGCATCTCTTGAAATAATATAGTTTCTACCTTTAAGCTATTAACATGGGCATTAAGATTCTTAAATGATAAATGACCTTTCCTATCCTGATATAAAGCCAACTTTATTCCCTTATATTACCTTTCTTTGTTTACATAGTGCTACTTTATTTTGAAAATGTTTTCTGGGGCACCTGGGTGGTTCAGTCGGTAAAGAAGCTGACCCTGACTCCTGAATTTGGCTCAGGTCATCATCTCAAGGTTTGTGGGTTCGAGTCCCACACTTGGTTCCATGCTGACAGGGTTGGAGCCTGCTTGGGATTCTCTCTCTCTCTCTCTCTCTCTCTCTCTCTCTCTCTCCATTGCTCTCTGCCCCTCTCTGACTTGTACTCTCCCTCTCTCTCTCTCAAAGTAAATAAACCAAAAAAAAAAAAAAGGAAATTTTTTTCATCATTCTCAGATAAGAAAGTACTACAACTTTTATTCCTCATAACTGTCCCTTATTGATTTTTATGTTACATTAATACTAGCTCAAATAATGAGTTGCAGGATGTTCCTTTATTTTCTAGAAGAATTAGATTAATATTAGCATTATCTATTCATTGAACCTTTTTCTGTGTCTGAACTTGTGTTTTCTTTGGGATGATTCTAATGCGCTGATACAATTTTTTAAAATGGTTATAGAGCTTTATGTCCTTCTATTATATTTTCTTAGAATTTTCCCATTTCATCTGTTTTTATCATGACAGTATTCAGTCTATTTTCTTAGTATCTTTTTAATACTTTCAGTATCTGTTATACTGCCTTTGCTAATTTCTAATACTGTTGAATTATGCCTTTTTTCCTTAATCAATTTTATATTTGCCAATTTTATTCGTATTTTCAGAGATCTAATTTTGACTTCATTATTCACTTTCATTGCATTTTCCTATTTTATTAGTTTCTACTCTTTGTGATTTCTTTCTTCTAATATCTCTTACTTTGTTGTTATGCTTCTAACCCCTTAATATGAAAATTTAGGTCATTAATTTCATCATTTAATTTTTATATATGTGTTTAAAGTTACTCATTTTCCTCTAATTGCTCCTTATCTGCAATGCTACAAACTTGCAAAATAGTACATTTGTTATTGTTTAAGTCTGAGAGTATTCTGGTTTTCCTAATGATTTCTTCTCTGATCAATGAGTTTTTCCAGAGTATGCTTATAAATTTCTATTATGTATTTATTAAGTTTGTTTTTGCTATTGGTTGTTTAACTTAATCGTATTGTGATAAGAAAAATTCATCTGTAAATTAATTTTAGGGAATTTGTTTAGACTTGAAGAATAAAATAATATATGGTCATTCTTCATAAATATCTGTATTTTGAAAGAGTACATATTCTTTATTACTCGGCTGCAGGTTTCATATCTGCCCAGTAGACCAACGTTTTTAGTTGTTCAAATCTTTTCTCTTCTATAGAGATCTTTCTATTCAGTTTCTATACAGAAAGCAGTGTTAAAACCTCCTACTATGATCGTGGCTATTTATGTTTTGTTAATGTTTCTATTTATGCTCTGAAGCTTTGTAATTAGAATATGTTAGATGCTGATAGATTTTTTTTTTCATTCCATGTACTGAAGCAAACTACTTGCCATAAGCCAGCTGGAAATACACATTGCCTTATAAGGGACTGTGAAGCTTTGACTTCCACTCCCCAGAGTGCATTCAACCCTGAACAACTCCATCCAGTACCAAGATTAAGCACCCAGTGAATGAGAAATTCTAGCTCTTTTATATGGAAAGATGCCTTCTACCTCTAATATGTGGAAGTTTCTCCTGGCTCTTTATCTTGGCTACTTATATAAAAAAAATTCTCCTTTTGGGATTTTTAAGCATTTGATATGGGGATAGGAGACCTCAATGTCTTTTCAAATTCCATTCAAGAAGAATCTTTTTTTTAATAAAGTATCTTTTAATGTTTGTTTTTGAGAGACAGAGAGAGAGGGAGAGAGAACACGAGCAGGGGAGGGGCGAAGAGAGAGAGGGAGACAGAATCTGAAGCAGGCTCCAAGCTCTGAGGCGTCAGCACGGAGCCTGACATGGGACTCGAACCCACGAACCAAAAGATCGTGACCTGAGCCAAACTCAGTGCTTAACTGACTGAGCCACCCAGGCAACCCCCATTCAATACAAATCTTAATGTGATTCCTAATGTGAATTTTTAATGTGAAAAGAAATGCCAATATATTACTTAGATATAACAATGAAGTTCCTTAAGAAGAATATTATTTTTCATTTCTGTGAGACAATTAGTACATTTGTATATTCAGCTCTTCTGCAGAGCATAGGAAGTCATAGAGACTTCACTTTTAGAAATAACAAATTCGGGGCGCCTGGGTGGCGCAGTCGGTTAAGCGTCCGACTTCAGCCAGGTCACGATCTCGCGGTCCGTGAGTTCGAGCCCTGCATCAGGCTCTGGGCTGATGGCTCAGAGCCTGGAGCCTGTTTCCGATTCTGTGTCTCCCTCTCTCTCTGCCCCTCCCCCGTTCATGCTCTGTCTCTCTCTGTCCCAAAAATAAATAAACGTTGAAAAAAAAATTAAGAAATAACAAATTTATCTTCATTTAACAAATACATTTTTGAGTACATACTATGTGCCAAGTATGAAAGTAGTATTCTTCTAGATGCTGAGAATACAATAGTGAACTAAGGAGTTAAGAATTCACTGTACACATACAGATAGATAGATAGATATATAGATAGATAGATAGATAGATAAATAGATAAATGTGGTTGTGTCTACACTTTTAAGAAATATTAACAGAAAGGCCTCAATGAGAAGGTGGTACTTGAACAAATATCTAAAGAAGAAAGGCAAAGGCTTGAAGTAGGCGTTTTGAGTTTTAGAAAAGAGGCTGATGTATCTGGAGCCATGTTGGTAAGGAGGGGAACGGTAGGGAAGGAGGCTAGACCTGGTAGGGCCTACTGGGCCAATGTAAGGGCTGGGGATTTTACTGGTGAGAAAGGAAGCTACTGGAAGTCTATGCAAAAAAATTGGAGAATTTGCTTTGCTGTGAAGGAGTCTTCCTGGCTCTGAGTTGAAACAGGTTGTGAGTGACAAGGGCTGATAAAGTAAGATCATTTAGGAGGTTACTTTAATAGTCCACATGAGAGATGATGGTGGTTTGGTCCAGAGCGGCAAGAGTAGAATTAGTGAGATGTAAAGAGAATGTGGATATGTTTTGAAGGCAGAGTCAAGAGCTGATGGGTTGAATGTGGAGAGTGAGAAACGGAGAGAGCTCAAAGATAATTTCATTGTGTTTAGCTGAGCAACTAGAAGAATGGAGCTTCCAATTACTGTGCCAGGAAGACCTCAGGGGAGAGCCACTTTTGGGTTGCGGGGAGTCATTTCTGTATGTGCATGGAATAAAGGCTCACTCCATGTGGCCTTGGCTATATTTACCAGTCCACCACATTGTTTTTATAAAACTTTACCTGATTCCTTGTTAAAAGTTTCAGACAATATTTAAAAACATTCTAAACAATTTGTGCAGCAGCATCTTTCCTCTAACACATTTTCATTGACATTCTTTGCATAAGAATATTTTACTAAGAAAATTACTATATTAAAGCTTTCACTGATTTAATACATATATATTGAACGCTTGATATGTCCCAAACACTATCAAATGCATTAGGAATCCCATGACAACAAAAAACTGGCACAGTTCATCACCTCTTGGAGCTTACACCCTGTGAATAGATGAATGAATGGACATTTATAGAGATAGTGCCATGAAGTATTTAATGGAGAGACTGACCTACACAGAACACAGGCTGTAGGAAATGATTACTGATATGCCCTATGAATTATGATCAGGATGAGAGAATTCGTGAAATGGGAGTATTCCAGGCAGAGGGGGTAACATGTGCCAATGCACCGCAGTGTGAAGGGGCATAACACATGAGAAACCCTAAAAACTCTAATGGGGCTGCAAGTGTGCTAACAATAAAAGGGTACATAGTATGAAGTATGGCTGAAGAGATAAGGTAGGAACAGATTACACAGGGCTAGCCCAGAAGCAATGTGAGTAAAGGTAAGGTAATTAGAAGTATCCTTCAGCATCTGGGGTGTAGCACAGTAATTAACAACATGAACTCTGGATTCGGATAGCTTGACTCTGAACATCCACTCAGGCACTTAATTGGCTGTGTGAGCTTTGGCAATCATATTCTCTAAAATACATCTAATAGATTACCTTCCTTCTTCAGGTGGCAGCAGAAGTCTTTGGTCTCAATGAGCTAAGTCAGGGTAGTTCTGCTGTCCAAGAAATCTCCAGATTTAGCAAGGTTAGAAAAAAACTCACAGAATTATGTTACTAACAATTACCTTTAAAACGATTATTTCTCTGGTAATTTACATACTTTACAATCTCTAAGAGCTGGGCATAAATTTTAGTAAAAGCTTATCCAATATAAGAGGTTACTTTACTTCAAGTTGGAAGGAGTGAATTATTTGTGGCCATAAAGAAAAAAAGGATATGATACGTATATACGGTATATATTTCTATTTTTTGTTATATAAATTATAAATGCATTATATATGATACATATTATATATTTATAGTATTGTTGTAATGTCTATATGTATTATACTTAGCAAAACTATCTACAATGCCACTAAATATTTGTGTCAGAAAAACATGTATTATTGGCAGTGGATCATGTCACAGAATTTATGGCTAAAAATATTTCATAAATATACAAGAACAGAGATACACAATTCAATTGCAGACCACCTTTCAGGCTAAAAAGAAAAATATTGGGCTCTCTACCAACTCAAACATGACCTCCATGCAGCACTAACTTAGAGTGTTATGTGGCAGGGTCACTCAGAGTGTGGTCCGTGCCCGGGCTGCCATTGGTGAACTCCTTTTTACCGATCTGTACCTAGATAAGCAGCTGGCACTACAATATAAATTGGCTACAGCACTAAGCACACAGTTGAGTTCAACTGACTGTTTTTCTCTTTTCTTTTTCATTTCTTTTTTCTTTCTTTTCATTTCATTTCAGTTCATTTCTTTTTCATTTCAAGACTTTTTCAATGAAGCAAGCAATGTGCTCTATTCTGGCATAGCTCTTTACATCATCAGGGACCACATTTTGAACGGTAAGATAATTTATTGAGCAGTTAATGAACAATCAAATTTAATGGAGAGAACTTTACTACATACACTAAAATAAAGTCTAGGTGGCCTTCTAACAGTAAAAAAAAGAGTGAGGGAGAAGACTTGAGAGAGAGAGAGAAGAAAATATAAAATAGACAAAAATGTATTTTTTTAAATTTTAGAATGAGGTGTCATTTCTAACTACAAAAAGTTACAGAGGAAATAATTTAAAAAATAACATTTGACTACTAAGAACATTTTCGGTTCAAAAACATTAAAAAACAAGATTAAATTAATAGAACTAGAGAAATATTAACAACATATGTGATGAAAAAAGAATGCTTTTAATATCAAAAGAACTCTTGAAATATTAATCTCTATCAGCTTCAGTTTCCTCAACTGTAAAAAAGACAATAATCACAAAATATAGCTCCAGATTTTTATGAGATTGGATTATAGAGGAGTACACAGTATTTAGTACAATGCCTGCTCATAAAAGAAGACATTATTATTTTTTTAGAAAGGCTTTAGCAATCTAAGTACGATATCTTAAGGCTTAAAAATATTGTGCAATTGTGAAGTACAAAGTTACTGCAACAGGTTTGGGTGGTCCAAAACTCGCACACAGAAAAGACAGGTGTGGTTCTCGCCCAGATCCTGGGAGGTAACCTATAAGCATCTGGCACATTCATCCATCCTCCCTCCCTTCCTTTTTATTTTTATTTTAGAGAGAAAGAGAGAGAGCAAAGTCGGGGAGAGGGGTAGAGGGAGAGAGAGGGAATCTTAAGCAGGCTCTACACTCAGCATGGAGCTTGACACAGGGCTCCATCCCACGACCTGAGCTGAAATCAAGAGTCGAACATTCACTAGACTGAGCCAACCAGGAGCCCCTGTAATATCTCTTCTGATAAGAATATCTTTGCTTACCTGGGGACTCCAGGACAAGTCAGATAGCTTATAACAATATGATTTTGGGGTAGGACATGACTAGCTGGACCTCTGGAAAGGATGGAAGTGGAAGGTGTGCTTTGTAGGTGGTCAGCTGTGCCTCCATGACCAACATTACCACCCAGTAAAATCCCCGGATTCCAAGGCTCAGGTTAGTTTCTAGGGTTGGGCAGTACTTTGTGCGTGTGTTCACACATTATTGTTTAGAGAATTAACACACAGTTAGTTCTGCACAACTCACCTGGGAGAAGACAACGTAAAGCTTCTGCCAGGTGTTCCCTAGACCTGGCCCAGATGCCTGCTCCTGTGCTGACTTTAATCCATATCCTGTTACTGTAACAAACTGTCAGTATGAGTAAAATAGCTTTACTGAGTTTTCTGAGTCCTTCTAACAAATCACTGAACCTGAGGGTGGTCTTGGGGACACTCCCCAAACACAGTAATCTAAGTACAATTTGTATATCCATAATAAAGTCTGGCTGAAATAAAGTAAAATTTCTTACTTTAACAAATTGTTGTATATAAAATATAGTGTATATGTGTATACATATGCATCCAACACACTGTCAAATTCATGAACAACTTCCTAAGGTATTTTTTATTTATAAAAATAAAGTTTTAGCCTTTATGACAATAAATTTATGAAGATCCCATTTGTATTTCATAAATGTAAATACACTTAGTACCAATAAAAACATTCTATGGTTGACATTTTTGGTTATAAGAAAAAAATCACATGCCTGACCTATTGTTTAGAAAGGAAAATAACTGTGAAAAGGTATCATAAAACATTGGAATAAATCATTTATTTCCCCTTTCTTGCTATGGACACTAATCTATACTTCTATATATAATTACATACAAGATTTTTTTAATTGGAAATTTCCTAAAGGAAAATTTGATGCATTTTTACATTTAAGATTCATTCCCCTTTTGAAATAGTAAAAGAGGATTTTTGGTTCTCTTCAATTACTCAAGGGTACTTCAATTACCCTTAAGACTTGGCTTTTATTTCTTGGTGCCTCTTACTGACTTTTCTAGCCATACGTGGGGTTTCTCTGGGAAATTCTAGAAACCAAATTCAGATAAAAAACATAAACACACTCATCCCAAATCAGTTTAGAAACATTTCATGTGTAATTATAAAGTCATTCTTGAATTGACAAGTTTGAATGGACTCACTCTGCCATTCTAAAGTTGTGGGTTGCAAAATTATACGATCCATTTTCTGTCTAAGAAAATATACTGGAAAACATAATCCTCTCCCAAAAAACAAAAGAAAGAAATTCAAAAAGAAAAAAGAAGAATTTAACAGTTTCACTTAAGTAGTTGACTTAATTATATCCCTAACAAAAAAAGCTCTGTTGATTTGTGTGCGTGGACACATCAGATCCATAGACATAATTATCTAACATTTGTGAAAACTTTGCTTATTCAAGAGGCTATGCGTATATGAATTTTGTTTTATTTTTCTTTCTTCTTCCTACATTTTCCTTTCACTGTGCTTTATATCTTATACTGGATGATGATGATATAATTTATACAGATGACCTCTCTCCTGTTTGTTCCTTTGTGTGTCCTTTGTTAAAGACACCACTACTCTTCACTGTTAATGTATCCCACTTTATAGCATTAAGAAAACTGGGGCGCCTGGCTGGCTCAGTCGGTTAAGCTGACTTTGGTTCAGGTCATGATCTCGTGGTTCGTGGGTTTGAGCCCCCGTCAGACTCTGTGCTGACAGCTCAGAGCCTGGAGCCTGCTTCCAATTCTGTATATCCTTCTCTCTGTCCCTCCCCCACTCACTCTCTGTCTCTGTCTCTCAAAATAATAAACATTTAAAAAAATTAAGAAGGGAAATACCAGCCCCCACTTTTGAGACAAATACTGCTTACAAGTAAAGAGGATTTTTAGTAACTAAGTAGTTCAACATATATCATATGTCCTGGTCTTAATTCATCAAGCATTACCCATACCTTTGGCACATCTCTATTGATTTTGGGTACGGCTCTATAAAAGGCAAATAAAATAATATTTTACTACCATTTTAGCCATTCCAACCTGAGTTCCTGGTCATAAACCAATGTTTCTACTACATAAAGCTCAAGTGGCCTTTCCTTAAACTATATCATTTAGTTTTTTAAGTAGAAATTCTTGAGCAAACCTTTGCATGTTAATAAAGTAACCTGCGTGGTGGTTGGTTCCTTTAATCTGTGTTCTTCGTACATTTTAGAATACATCAGAGATCTAAAAAATTTATTTCACATATCCTAAAGTAAGATTGTTTCTTAAAGTGAACCTTCCACTACTCAGATTGTCTGTTTCATAAAAATATACTCACACTGCTTATATTATTCAGAAACTTGCATTTAACTTCTAAAAATTATAATCATGAATTTGTACTTATTGTCTTAATATTTTTAATACCAACTTTTTCTTTCCCCTAAACGTTACTTTCAGTATTTTTCATTCAAGTATTGCACATGGTTTTCCTTACTATGATTACACTGAAATATCTTTAAATTAAGAAAACTATATTGGAATTAAGAGTCTAAATCCTATCATTCCTGGAGTACAACAATGAACTAGGTTATTGCATTACATATATTCCCTAAAGAATGATGATCTTAGAATGTTATTTATCTGTTTTGTTTCTTTTTTGAATAACAAATAAACACGTTGTATTCTACAGCACTCCACTGACCACTGAAAGTCTGCATGGGAGAAAATGAAAGTATATTTACACATTTAAAAACAGTGACACCAGAAATAAAACCACTGTTCGTCATGTCTTAGACTGGGTTACGGGCACACAGGTATGCTCAATTTCTGATCATTCACTGACCTGTATCATTATAACTTGACCATTTTCCTCTACTTCAGTTTACTTGAATAAAAGGCTTTTTTAATCAAACACTGTGATGTCCTATACAATCTTCTCCCGAGCTTTCTTAGACCAACCAAATTCCATAGCTCAATTTACTCACTTGGCTCCAGAGTCCAGGCATCTGATGAAAATGAAGCGCACTGGGTGTCTGATAAATACTATAAAACCACAGTGCCTCAGCCTGTGATGAGCTGGAAAAGATGGCCCCAGTCTAAAGGGCACAGACACTACTCAGCTCCAAGGAATGGCTGCCATATGGGACTGTAGGTCTAATGTTGCCAGGTCTGGAAATTTGAATTTTTATGTCAAATTTATACTTTTTAATGTTGGCAACTGATTCAAATTTTTAAACACTACCAGCCAAACTAAATATGTCTTTGACCAAAGAGGCCTCCATAAAGAGCACCTCCCTGTGTAGGACCTCACTAAATGTGAGTCCAATTAAAATATTTTTCATATTTTAATTGATACTGCTAGCACGCAGGGAAGCCCACATTCAAAATTCAGTCTGATTCCACACCATTTCTACTGTAAGATACTGGCTGTAAATATGTGCTTGTTGTTCATAATCCGAATCTCAGACCAACCTTATAACACAGGTATCATCCTCATTTTACTGATGAGGGATCAAAGACCCAAAGAGAGCAGATAATGCAAAGTACAGAACAGTATGACTGAATTAGATAACCTGAATTTAAATCCTTCCTCCAACACGTACTATTTTCACAACTAAATTAAACTTAAATTAATTTCTCCATGCTTCAGTTTTCTCCCCTGTAAGATGGGTACTCTAATAGCCTTACCTCACAAAAATGTTCTGAGGATATATATAAAGTATGTAGAAATGTCGTAGCACACAGTAAGTACTATGTAAATGTTGCTATTACTAATTATTATTATTATCATCATCTGTAAAATGACAGCCTTGCTTGTTGAGTTTTAAGTGAACTATTAGGTAAAGTACTTAGACCTGTTCCTGAGACAGACTGTTCATTACATATTAACTGGGTGAACAGGTGAAGTTTCTTTCAAGTACATTACTTCAAACCATGCAGATTAATTGGCTTTTACTCTGTATAGGGTAATAACAAATACTATTATAGTTTGGAAGTATTTTAATTTGTACAAAGTGTTTTCTTCAGACATGTGAATAATATATAGCTTTGTAGTGTCATGATTATTGTCATGTTTATATTATTTGGAAATGTGTAGTGAAGTGAAACATGTGTCATGTCCTAATGTCAATTTTAATAATGTAATAAGATTTTATTCAAAGTATCAGGAATAGTTACAATATTTAGAAGATACTCTTTAAATTTAGATGATCTTCACCACCTCTTTTTGTTTCCCTAATTTTTAAAGCACCTGAGCCCCTCCCCCTAAAAAACCCAAAAGATATGCATGTAATTCAATAACTCAAATTACAAAGCTATATGCTAATATGTGGCATAGCCAGAATTTTTACTTACTTGTGACCCATTTCATGAGCAATTGTAAATGCAAGATTCAAGCCATTGTCTTCAGCAATAATACATTTTCTCTTTTCACTACACATTCCACTCAAATAAGCTATACCTAGAAGACACAAACATGAATTATCACATTTCAGATTCAAATGTAAACTTTTATGCTAGGAATCAGTACAAAAAACTGAAAAATATAATTTCTTACATTCAAATATGTCTATATTAAGCTGTGATATCTAGTCCTTATGAATGAAATTGTAAGAGAAATTGTGTATGTATTAGTCACTCAATAAACTCTTAACACTCTTCTCAATTTAATATCTCAGATTAAATTATTTCATCAATTGTGCAATTCTCAAAAAGGCATACTATAAGAATACATTTTGGAAATACCAGTTTTCATTGTCATGAATGGTCACAACTTGGAAAATATAAATTAAAAAGCAATGATTAAATTATTTTTCAATTCTTGTGAATAATGTAGTTGTAAAAAAAAAAAACCTAAAATAAAATAAATGACATATAGGACATTCTTGAACTCACATTTATATTCTGAGTTAATATATTTAAAAATTTTATTTTGTAAAATACAATTTTAACTAATACAACAAAAAAACTGTGATTGAATACTGAAAAGTATTTCCTCTGAAAATTTCTTTCCTTATAAGATGGCCCAACTGCAGAGTATAAGATAATGAAATATTATTTAAGCCAATAATTTCTGCAAGATAGTTGATCTTTTGGTTTGAATTAGCAGTAACACAGTATGTGAAATCATTGATACTCCTTCATCAAAGATTCATGTACCATTTTACTAATTAAGAAATACCTCTGAAGAAATATCCTTGAACACAAAGAACTATATAACCTTGCAAGTGTAAGTTTTAATGCATTTTTAAATAACAAAGTTTGGGGCGCCTGGGTGGCGCAGTCGGTTAAGCGTCCGACTTCAGCCAGGTCACGATCTCACACTCCGTGAGTTCGAGCCCCGCGTCAGGCTCTGGGCTGATGGCTCAGAGCCTGGAGCCTGTTTCCGATTCTGTGTCTCCCTCTCTCTCTGCCCCTCCCCCGTTCATGCTCTGTCTCTCTCTGTCCCAAAAATAAATAAACGTTGAAAAAAAAAATTAAAAAAAAATAAATAACAAAGTTTATTAAAATAATATCTAGTGTTATTGAATTATCTATATGCTCCGGAATCCTCCTATCTGTATAAAATACATCTAAGCTCATTATATGAAGAAATTAAGGCCCGGACAAGTGGAATGATTTGCCAAAGAACACATGAGTACTAAATATTATAAAATAAAGATTTGAAATGAACTTTGAATCCATATGCCAACTAACATTTAGTTTTTCCCGCTGATTATAATTTAGTGCAGAATGGCCCCTAGTTGAATATGGTTAGCTAACGACTTGAGACTTTTTTTCTGTCTTCAGAAACATAAAAAAATAGTGTTATGGAATGATTACATTTAACTAAGAGAATAAATCGCCTTGCCCATGCTTTGGAAAAACAGAAGGTTCATACAAGAACATGAACCGATTTAGTGGACCCATGCCCAAATTAAACAGAGGAGGATTTTATGAATGTGGTAGAACCCCAAAGAGGCTCAAGTCTGAGACACACAGGTTTGACAGAGGCATTGCTTGGGGACTGAAAATGGAGATTAGATGAAAGTATGTCTGAAATCCTCAAGTACTCATTCAAACCTTCGAGTAGAATGTCAAGGCCTGGTATTCACTGGCCTATCAAGAAAATGAAGATACATTCTCTCAGCAAAATGCAGTATAAACATACTACTTTTAAAACATAACTACAAGAAGAAATAGCCAAGAGATTAAATACATAAAGATGAAATACATAAAGAAATACATAAATATCTATATATTTAGAAATATTTTATTAAAATATAAAATGTACAGATGAAATTACTTCTTTTCTTAAAAAAAAGTTTATTTATTTATTTTGCAAGAGAAAGAGAGCACAGCAGAGGGGCAGAGAGACAGGGAGAGAATTCCAAACAGGCTCCGTGCTGTCAGCACAGAGCCTGACATGGGGCTTAATCTCACCAGGTACGAAATCAGGACCTCAGTGGAAACCAAAAGTTGGACGCTTAACTGACTGAGCCACCCAGGTGCCCCGAAATTACTTCTTTATGAATGGATAGATGGATGAAGGGATGAATAGATAAGTGACAAGCCATACTACTTCATTTGGCTGATTAAAACAGCCAAGATCTGGTACAAAGGAAAGAAGAAGGTAGGGATAAACGCAGAGGGGTTAGGGAAGGGAGAAAAAAAGGAAGACAAAAACATAGTTGTTATCGAGCTCTACTAAATAACAAATCCAATACAAAACTTTAAGAAATGCTTGAAGGAACATAATGTGATTTTTAAGAGAGGTAAGTCAGGCACTTATTAATGCAACAAAATATGGAAAACAAACACAAGAGAGTAACTAAACTTGCATTATAGTTGAAGGGAAGAAGAAAGATAGAAGGAAGGAGTGAAGGAGGGAAGAAGTGTGAAAGAAAAGTAGCTCCTCTTAAAAGGATATTTAAAATTCTCTTGAGCATTTAGAAATTTAAATAAATATATACTTCAAGACTAAATGTCCCACTAAAATACTAAATTAAGTTCATCTATAATTAGCATGTCAAAGACCACTGTGCGGTACAAATTTCCCTCAGGATGCCCATATATTTCGCCAAACCAAAATAAGTTCATCACCATACATAGATTAAAAGTCAGCTAACATAGGCTGTCATAATTTCATATATATCTTTGCTGTATGGACCAGGGCATAGCAAATTCAGTCACTTTAATAAATTTTACATCTCTTCTCCTATACTACTTGAAATGTATTGTTCCCGCCAACAAGAGTACTATTGCTTGTTTCCAATTCTTACCTCTTCCATATTATTTTTTTCTATTCTAGATTGATACATTTTTCCATATTTTGCTGTTATCTTACTACATTGGCTAGGATTTCCAATGTACTATTGAAATATGGGTGGTATCAAACACCTTGTTTTCCTGACGATATTAATAGGAATGTTTACAGTTTCACAATGGAGTATGATTGCTCGAGGACTTTATTTTTATTTTTGATGTTTATTTATTTTTGACAGAAAGAGAGACAAAGAATGAGCAGGGGAGGAACAGAGGGAGAGGGAGACAGAGAATGTGAAGCAGGCTACGGGCTCCTAGCTGTTAGCACAGAGCCCGATGTGGGGCTCGAACACACAAACCGGGAGATCATGGCCTAAGCCAAAGTAACGGACTGAGCCACCCAGGTGCCCCAGGAGGACTTTAATAGATACAGTTCATTAGTTAAAGGAGTTATTTTTTGATACTCTTGTATGTCAAGTGAAAAAGGATGCAATGTTATGTGAGGTGTAGGTCAAAGGTAGATGGGAGTTAGATAGCATTTTTTTAAAAGAAACATAAGCTTGGAATAGTGAGAGAAACAGGAAATAGAACTGATTAAGTACTAGGGGAATACTTAATTCATGGGTCAGAAAAGAGATGGTTCAGCTCAGGATGGAGAGCACAAACCTAGACTCTCACTAATATGCCCAAATGAATGATATCCAACCTAATGGTTGAAACACAGAAGAGTACTTACTTGAATTAAATTTGGGCTGGGATTTTTCAGAACAGGTTTAAAGGAAGGATGAAAATGTGTAACAGTTGGCAGTAAAATTGATGGGGAATGAAGGGACAGAACTTGTAGCACTGGATAGGTGAAGAAGTAATGTCAAAGGGAAACAGATAATTTGGGAAAACAATACAGTTGTCCAGACAATGGAGTCAGCAATGAAGAAAAGGAACAGATATTCTCTGAAAAAGTACTAGAGATTGTGATAAGAGATTGAGATTTAGAGACTTAAGATTTCAGAGGTGAAATTCCATGATATGATTAACTACTGGCACGAGGGTAGAGAAAGGTAGCTGGCATCCAGATTGAGGGGAAATAATTATTAAGTAGTGTTGGGTGGACTGATGGTATAACGTGAAGTTGCACCTGAATGAACTCAAGAAGTGGAGAGAAAGATGGCCAACATCCACACAAAATGGGGGAGACAATAAAGGAGAACAATCCATCACAGTGACAGTGACAGTGACAGTGACGGTTAAGACGGTAAAGCTCAAGAGCTTCCATCACAACTGAAGAGTTTTTATATGAGGACAGGAGAGATTTTGACTTAGAAGCAGCAGCGGGAAGCAAAAGAAATGTTACAGGTATACAACGTTGGTATTTTCCTAGCACCAGACCTATGGATAGGGGAAGAATGTCTCTGGGGGCCCTAGATTCCTCGCCAGGCTATGGGAAATCAATGACTACTGTGTAGTCATGAAAAAAATATGGTATTGAAAAGAATATAATTTATAATATAAAAGACATATATTTTATACCATAAAATATGAATTTACATACAATAAAACAGAATTTTAAAATGAGTACATATTGGCATAGAGGTATGATTACACCTAAGTATTAAAAAATGCAGACCACCACATTTTCACAAGAGAACAAAAAGACTACACAAATATGGGGGCACCTGGCTGGCTCAGAAGAAGAGCACGTGACTCTTGATCTCAGAGTCATGAGTTCAAGCCCCATGTTGAGCAAAGAGCTTACTTAAAACAAATCAAAAAACTACATCAATATGCTAACTTGCTAATAGCAACTGTATTATATAACAAGAAATAATAAGTAACTTTTCTCCCTCTTGTCCAATTTTCCAAATCACGGGTTTATAATACTTTTACAATGAGAAGATTAAAAGACATAAATATGATAATCATGTCTATGAAATTTAAAGAGTAATTAACAGAATCTCTTATAGACCATGATGCAATTTAACAAATAAGATGAACCTGTATTCCTATTCTCTTTTTACTTATGTGTACAGTTAGAATCTTCAACTAAGATTCTGATAAATTTAAATTTCATTGTCTTACATTTGGCCCACAAAGGAGATTTTCTTTAACTTGAAAGTTATGGAGAATAATTCTAACCATGACTAATTTAAATGACTTGCATTATTCTGTCTAAAAGCCTATGCTGTTCAGTTCCTTTCAAAAACTCATATGTTTCTTATTATAATAAGGGGTAGAGTTTAGAAGGAGAAAGGATTTAACACAGCTGTTATTTAAAGATAGATATAATACAGACTCTTTTTAAGGTACCCTTTTAATATAAAAGTTTGTACAAACAAAAAGGATACCAAAAATCTCTCTAATTTCCCACCTAAAAATGAATCAAGTCATGTGTGAGGACTGAACAGAATCTCTCATCTGAAAACAATACATATAATCCTGGAATGTAATATGATACCTCATCAAGATAATCATAGAGCCCTAAAACTCCACAGGAAGCGTGTTACAATAGTGGACTAATCAGGAAATCAGTTTTTGAAAAATGTTTATTTTGAGAGAGAGAGAGAGAAAGAGCATGAGTGGGGGAGGGGCAGAGAGAGGGGGAGAGAATTCCAAGCAGGCTTCGCACTGTCGGTGCAGAGTCCAATGCTGGGCTCCAACTCAAAGACCCTGAGATCATCACCTGAGCTGAAACTAAGAGTTGGATTCTCAACCAATGGAGCCACCCAGGTGCCCCAGGAAATCAGTTTTTATGATGTCAGATGGATGTATACTAACAAAAGTAAGTTCTCCAGCTCCACTGGTATTGCCTTTAAGCACCAACTAGACTACCTAGTTCAAAATCTTGTCTCTCCTGGCACAAAATCGTTCACAGTTCTAGGAAAGATATTTGTTCTAGGATTGTACCTTATGAGAAAAGTTATTCACCTAGGAGTCCTACTATTATTTGAGGCCTAATAGAACAAGGAAAAAAAATGAATACATGCTGAGCATACCTTCAGGAGCACGAGCCACAAAATAAATCCTCATTTTAAAATGTGATCATTAAAATCTAAAGGTATCTAAAACATTATGGAAGAATAAAAGGAAACACCAGATAGGGAAAAATCAAGGTAGGAGAGGCTTTTAGAGAAGGAAACAGCTTGGTGGTTATCACTGAGTGGCCAGAGGTCAGTCAAGGAAAAGCAGGGGAAGTTTGGGGGTAATTCCTGAACAAAGGACTGAGCAGGGAAAAGGAGATGGTGATGAGAGTTGATATTGCTCACAGAAGGGTAAGTTAGGTTCGTTCAATGTGCAAGCCACGTAGTACATCTCTGCCTCAATAGGTATTTAACATATCTGCAAGAAGAGGGTGTATGAAATGAACTGCATAGATGAAATTCCTGGAAACAAAGACCAACATAAAGTGTTAACTCAATGTGGGGTCCTAAATAAAAATGTAATTTTGAAGAATCAAAATGTATTTTGTCCACGAATTAGAAAAAAAAATTTTTTAGAATGACTTAATGAGATGGTACCCACATCACACGAAGCCCATTTACATGATTACGTTCAAATTGTACTTTGAACATATTCTACAATAACTTGCCTTACTAATTCAATAATTATCCGCCTCTATTCCATTACAAGGCAAGATGATGATGATTCAGGAATATAAAAGTACAATTATGTAAGTTATGAGTTTAATATGGGCATAGTTATAAATGTATTTTAAAAAGTAGGCTTCCAGATTCTCTTAAATGATTAATCCATAACATTCTTCGTAGTACAGTTCCTAAGAATACTAAGAAAAAAGTGAATTCCAAAAACAAGAAATAGAATATTAGTTTAATAAAAACTATAGTGAATCTCTGTGGTTGAAAAGGCAGACTATTTTATAGACATTAAAATGTTGTTTATGTGTTCCCACAACATGGTAGACTGACAGTCCTTTTTGAAAAACACATAGAGTGCCAGATAAAATGTAATGAACAAAGTTTTTGATGTATCACTAAGTTTGAAGAAAACAGATTACCAAGTGCAAGAATAAAGCTTAAAAAAATTTCAAATCTAGAGGATAATATCATGATTTAATGTTGTTAGAATCTGGATATCAAAAAAGATACAAGTCTTATTAAATAACGGGTGCAGTTTCCGGGCACCTGGGTGGCTCAGTCGGTTGAGCATCCGACTTCAGCTCAGGTCATAATCTCACAGTTCATGAGTCTGAGCCCCACATTGGGCTCAATCCTGTCAGCACACAGCCTGCTCCAGATCCTGGGTCCCCTTCTCTCTCTGCCCCTCTCCTGCTCATGCTTGCTCGCTCTCTCTCTTATCTCTCTCTCTCAAAGGTAAAAAAAAAAAAAATTAAAAAAAAGAATGGTGCGGTTTCAAAATGTCTGCAAGGACAGGCATTAAGGAGCAAGGAACTGAGATCTATACACAAATTAGAAAGCCTGGAA
Organism: Herpailurus yagouaroundi; assembly: GCF_014898765.1. Classification (NCBI taxonomy): domain Eukaryota; kingdom Metazoa; phylum Chordata; class Mammalia; order Carnivora; family Felidae; genus Herpailurus; species Herpailurus yagouaroundi. The sequence continues at coordinate 17,145,690 of NW_024412423.1, read as the reverse complement.
ATGCTGTTAATGCTTGAAAATAACCTCAAAAGTCCACATGCAGGAAAGCAACGAGGAATCACAGCTCAAAGTTCTCGGTATGCCAGGAAAGGCTCCGTTAACACAGTGAAACCGAAACCACCATCATGCATAGGCTATGAAGCCATAGGAATATGAAGCCATAAATATAACGTACAAGCCTATCATACAATTTGGGGATCATACAGGATTGGAAAAAACCTTGTCAGTAAAAACAAATGAGGTATCACTGTGATGAGACACTTGATCATCTCAGCAAGCATAGAATTCCCACAGAAGAAACAGTTCCACTGAAGACAAACTCACAAATAAAAACGACAAACCAAGTGAAGAAACAGCCATTGTGAGAAGGAGACCATCACCGAAATAAAAACTAGAGACAACATGTTAATGAAGGAAAGACGTTTTTAACACAAAGATGGGAAGCTTGAGATCTACAGTCACTGGGCTACCACAACCCAAATGCATCTTTCTGTAAATAAAAAAAGAAACCCCTTCTTCGTGACACTTTACATCAAAATACTGGTGTAAAGAAATGTTAAATTTCTTCAAACAGAAGGAAAAATTCCAGACTAAAACATGAAAATAAAGAGGAGGAAATACAGAACACCACAAAGAGTAAATGTATGTGTAACTATAAATTAATACCAAATACACAAAACATAGATTTTTTTTAAGTAGGCTCCATGCCCAGTGTGGAGGGGAACATGCCTAGGGGATTCCAACGCAAAACACTAAGATCAAGACCCAGCTGGGGTCAAGAGTCAGAAGTCAGATGCTTAACCGACTGAGCCACTCAGGTGCTCCACCTTAAACATCAATTTTAATGTCTTCCAAAATTTAAAATATAGAGAACTAAAGTACAAGCAACAATACGTCATCGGGAGATAAACGGAGTTCAAGAGTTCAAAAGTTCTAGCAATAATCAGCAGTAAAATGATACATGTCATTATATATAAGGTAATTACAAAACAATAGTAAAATAATACATAATTAACAATTACAGCGATTGAAAATGGCATACCAATATTAGATTTACTCATTTTTAAAAGGCAAGAAACAAAGAAAAAAAAAGAAACATGAAATAAAGTGAAATAGTAAATAAACAGAAAGAAAGCATTTCAAATTATGATTTTCATTAAATAAAAAAGACTATACCATGGGAACTGTGTGTGACTGCCAAACTGAATGGATATTTAAGTTCTCGAAGGTGAGAGATGTGTGAATTAAGTTGATTGTGATAATCATTTTATAATGCCTGATGTATATTAAAACATCACATTGTTTACATATATACAACTTTTACCTGTCAATTTTATCTTGATAAAGTTGGAATAAATGAATGAAAAAAAAAAAAACACTAGGCTGAATCCAAACTAAGATTGTAAGTCTGGATCAAAAAAATAAACCTTAAGTGTATTGTGCTTACAAGAGATACAGCTTAAGAAAAAGAATATAAATAAGTTAGAAGTAAAAGAACAGAAAACAATGTAATATGCAAACATCAACCAATATAGAGAAAGAGTGACAATGTAAATATTACAAATATAGAAAATTAGACAAATTGAATTTAAGCCATAAGCATCTAGAGAGATAAAGAGGGGTGTTTTATTGTTTTTTTTTTTTGTTTTTTTGTTTTTTTTTTTTACGATAAAAGGATCACGGCAACAAGAGGACTTCGCAGTTCTTTTCTGTATTTACTCAACAACTAAGCCTCAAAATGTATATATAGTAAAAATGAACAGAATTAAGAGAGAAAGACAAATCCACAGTTAAACTGGAAGACTTAACAAGTCTCTTTTAATAGCTGATAAAACAACCATAAAAAAATTTACTCAAGACATAAGAGATCTGAACAAAATATTAGCAAATCTCTCTTAATTGACATAACAGAACATGGCACCCAACAAAATTCTCTGTTTTTCTTTTTTAAAAATTTTTAACGTTTACTTATTTTTGAGAGACAGAGCACAAGTGGGGAAAGGCCAAGAGAGAGAGGGAGACGCATAATCCAGAGCAGACTCCTGGCTCCGAGCTGTCAGCACAGAGCCCCATGCAGGGCTTGAACTCACCAGCCATGAGATCATGACCTGAGTCGAGGTAGGACACTCAACCAATTGAGTCACCCAGATGCCCCAATTCTCTCTTTTTAAGTGGACAAGGTACATTTATGGCCATATTCATACTGAGTAGTGAAAAAAAAAAAGTGGAAATAATCCAAAGTTTGTTCATTGGCCAAAATGGAAATAATTTAGAAATCAGGAACTAAAAAAGGTAACTAGAAAAACCCAAACTGCTTACACATAAGATGATACTCTTCTAAACAGTCCACAAGTGAAAGCAATTATAATGAAAATTAGAAAATACATTAAACATGGCTACAGTAAAAATAGAACACATAAAAAATGTGTGGGCTGAGATGACAGTGCTTAGGGAAATTCACAGCATATATTATAAAAAACAAAAGAGACTGAAATCAATGATTAAAATTCCTTCCAGGAGCTGGGAAAAGAAGAGAGCATCAAAGCTTAAGAAAAGAAAGGGAAAGAAATAATAAAGAGCAAAACCAATGAACTATAAAACAAATGTAAAAGAAAAGTGGCAAAATTGGTAATTCCCTAGTAAACCGACCAAGAATAAAAAGAGAGACAAGTACAAATTATCAACACACACAAAGAATAAGGAAATGTCTCTACAATCCTAAAGACATCAAGGTAATATATAAAAAAAGCATACCAATAAAATTTACAACTTGCCAAAGCTGTCAAAAGAAATACAAAATCTAGAATTTTCTATTATCATCCTATTTATTCATTCTACTCCAGCTGCATTGGCTTGTTTTTTGTTTGTTTGTTTTTGCTTTCCTTTTCTTTTTCCTATCATTTCCATCTCAAGACCTCTTCACTGGCTTTTCACTCTGGAACATTCCTTCCCTAGATATCTCCAGATTTTGATCACCAAATTTAAATTACAAATACCCTTCCTACCCTGGAACTCCCAGATTATCTCTTACTTAAACTGACTCCTTTTTCTATGCCAGTTTATCTTTTAATATACCAATTAATTTATTCATTATGGATATTGGCCATTTCTCTCTTAGAATGTTAAGCACCACAAAGGCAGGAAAGTACTGAGAAGTCAATTTGTTCATTCCCAACAAGTAGAACTGTATAGTACAGTGTATACTATACAATGTATAATACCATGAAAATACATTTTGAGGTGTATTATTGTGCATTTCTCTTTTGTATTTCCACACAAGTCATGTCTTAGTTATCTACAGGCTTCTCTCTGAGGGCACAGGAGAAAGGATAAGGATTAGAGGTAGGTAGCCTTTGGAACTCTGGAGGATAGTGAATTGGGAAACTCCAGACTAATATACGACGACTCAAACATGGAATTAATAAAAAAAACTCTGGGTCAGTAGGTGGAAAGAAGGGCTGTGTTGTCATTTCTGAGCCTACTTTGCCTCTTGCTATCAAGAAGGCCAGAGGGGTGGGCAGTTTAACTCAGGGGACCCATGGGGGACATGACTGAGATCTGGCAGGGTCTTAATAGCACTAAGAGCTGGAAGGGTAGGGCCTGGGGAGGCTGAGAAGAAAAAAAGTGTGGTAGAAAGAGTTGAATCGGAGTTATAGGGCCCTGACCAAACCAACATTCTTGAGTTGAACCCACCAACTGCATTTGGAGGCCAAATCCAGTCTGTAGACAAAAGAATTCACTGCAAAGACGCTGAGAGCAAAGGTCTCAGAGGAAAGTGAAGGCACTGAGATTTCTGATCTATAGCCCATCAATCACCTCAGCTATGGAAAGAATCAAAGGAGAGGTTAAGGGCACTATTTGGAAGAAGTGAATATTAGCTGAAAGGAAACAGAAACAAGGTAAATGAATAAAGTCATTTAAAGTGGGGGGAAAAATAACATCAATTAACATGTTTCAGTTCTCATCGTCCTCAAATCAAAGGAGGCAGGGATTTGTGAGGAAAAGATTTAATACATTCTAGGAAGATAGATGCAACATTTTCTTTTCCTAATTTAGTATCATCTTTGACCTTGTAATGTGTATTGCAACAAAATTAACTACAGATGGGAATGCACATGTTAAAAAAAGGGGGTGTGTGTTTTTAATTCGTGGCTAAAGGAAAATCAAACAGTGAATACTCACTCACTTTATTTTATGATCCTAAGGTGTGATGGAGGTATCTAAAATAAGTAAGTTGTAGACTAGACAGCATATGGATACCACGTCTAATTGTTTGGTAAGTTTTTTATGAAATATGAATATGATGCAGGAAAAATACCGTGAAAGGTAGTTCAAGTAAATGTTCAGGAAAATAGTGAAAGAAAGTGAGTTCAGGGGTGCCCAACTGGCTCAGTCAGTAGAGCATGTGACTCTTGATCTTGGGGTTGTGAGTTCAAGCCCCATGTTGGATGTAGAGACTACTTAAAACTAAAATATTGAAAGAAAGGAAGAAAGAAAGAAAGAAAGAAAGAAAGAAAGAAAGAAAGAAAGAAAGAAAGAGAGAAAGAGAAAGAAAGTGAGTTCATAGGGACAGTGGTATGAAGGAAAGACAGAGATGGCCAGTTCCTAAAATCTGCTCTTTTAAGGATGGAGAAGACATCATGGTAAAGGACAAGTTCCAAAAGAGATTTACTTGCTGCTTTCATTGTTTTCACATGTTCTTAATCTTTACAATAAACCACACTACTAAGCAGACCTCCCTCCTTCCCACGTTAAGATAATGAAACAGAAGGCTTTTGTTTGAAAGTAAGAACAATTAGGAAAATTTATGTCTGCAAGCTAGTTTTGTGCTCCCGCTATTGTATTAGAATACAGAATGATTGTATTAGAATAATCTAATAAATTAGATTTATTGTACTTCACATTCATTTCTCTTCTCTTTCGGAAAATTTAAAGGCAAGCTATGGGATGATTTCAGAAGTTAAACTCTCAAATATTTAGAGAGTTTAAGCCTGACTCCAATGTACATTACTGTGTTTTTGATATATCCCTAATACATAATTAAAAATATATACCATCTTGGGGTGCCTGGGTGGCTCAGTCAGTTGAGTGTCCTACTTCAGCTCAGGTCATGATCTCGTAGCTTGTGAGTTCAAGCCCCGCGTCAGGCTCTGTGTTGACAGCTCAGAGCCTGGAGCCTGCTTCGGATTCTGTACCTCCCTCTCTCTCTGCCCCAACCCACTTGCATTCTGTCTCTGTCTCTCTCAAAAATAAATAAACATTAAAAAAATTAAAATATATATATATATATACCATCTGAAATTCTTAATTTAGATTTGAGTGGAAATCTGAAAATATAATGCTGGGGTACACTGAAAAAGCCATATGTGGTAGATCACACATCTAACACTTATAAATCAGAAATGGGAAATTTACTGTGCAGTCTACCACAAACATGGATGAAAGGTGGTATTCCCATTGCTGAGTTAATTTAAAAAAAAAAGACAAATCAGAGTTCTAAGGCTTTCTGTATGACTTTGCTCACAAAAACAAAACAAAAACAAAAACAAATTAGGTTTAATGACTTCATCTGCCTCGGAGACTAAAAAACTGTCATGACTTTAAAAAATAGGTAAGATGAATCACAGTTAAAGATTTTTGCGAAATTTAAGGATACAGCTGGAAAATTTTTAAAGTGTTCTGATTGCATATAAATCAGGAATTTTGGCTAACGCATTTTTATAATGTTATAACGTAATCATATCCTGAAGGCATTAAACAGGGACAATTAAAACTAAAAGTATCATGCTACTAAAAAGCTGTATAAATTGCTTTTTAGAATACTAGTAAAAACACTGACAGCATGCATTTATAACCATAAACACATTCAAACTTCAAAACAGCTTGACACATTCTTTTTTCATCATGCCAATTTTTAATCATGTTGTTACTTTTCATAACTCGCTCTCTACCCAGTGTGATCAGTGTTTTTTATTCAAGAAAATAAATAATTCTATAAGCTGGAGAAATCTAAAGAATATAATCATAATTCCATTACTATTACAAATATCTGATACTCTTAAATCCCAATGACTAAAATTTAAAGTATTAAGTTTAATATAGTGATGTGACATGATTTGTTAAACAAAACACATTTACATAAGGACAAGTGTTCTAACTTTAGATGCATTTTTAAGATCTCAGCTTTTTAGGTCTCTACGCTGAGGTAGTTAATAGTAAACTGGGTAAAATCTTCTCAAAGATGATTTGATTTTTCTAAAATCCTGATTGGAATTGAACACCAGATTTTCATGACCTGTTTTCTGCATTAAGTAAAGACAAAATGCAAAGAATAAAGTTTTAAGGACGGAAGCTCTTGGGTCAAATATTGTAGGGTTTGAGTCCCAGCCTTGATTTTTAGCTTTGTGACCATAGGAAAGTTCGTTCTTTTTCCTGAGCCTCAGTTTTCTCAATAGTAAAATTGGGAAATTAGCCATTTGGCTTAGGAATGCCAGTTAATTTAGATAAAATATTTCAAGTCTATGTTGGCTTACGTGAAACATGTTCACCCTTAAACCATTTTCTTAACTGTAAAAGGAGGTTAACAATCCCTTATGATCCAGAACTTTTGAAGGGTTAAAGGAGGTGATGTATTTAAAAACCCATGGCACATGACAGATGCTTGAGAAGTATTCTTGTATACAGACAATGCTGGGTGGTGAAGTTGCACTTCTAGATCTTATAATAAGATAATTCTTAAAAACTACAAGGAGGATCTCAGGGAGTTTTCTAAATTAAAATGTTTTTTGTTTCCCAAGGATATATTTGGCATATTTTAATATTCATATAGTACTTAATAGCACCATTAAAATATTTTCTACTACCAACAAAATTCTATAACTAAATGAAGCTTTAACAGTAAAGGATCTTGAGGAGAAAATTGCCTTATGAACAATCATTTTTCATAATAATTCCTTAAGAATTATGTATCCAAGTCTTATCCCTGGAATATGCCCTGCCAAAATAGAAATATAGTGTCTGATTTATGTCCTGGCCAGAGCCTAATAAGAAATACACCAGCAGCCAAGAATTAAACAAGATAAGTTCAGCTTTGCTTTTATTGTAAACCACAGGAAAGATGTCATTTTTCTATCAGAAACTCATTTCTATTCAGAAATACATGGATTGAGCACCTGGGATGCTCATTACTGTGGTATGTGCTGAGGACACAGACAAGTACTACGCAAGATCCTTGATCACGAAAAGATTAGAAGAAGAGGAAATGAACGAAATGCAAGTTAAAAAAAAGGTATATTGAATTCCTCCAAAAGCCTGCATGGTAGAGTGGGAGATAATCTAACAAGTCCAAAAGTGGAAATTAATCAGGGTTCTGAAAAATGGGTAGAACCTGAACAGGGATAAAGGAAAGAAAAGAAAACAAAGAAATGCTCTTCCATTTAGAAATTCTGAAACAATACATTTGAACACACTCACTGAAGTCTGCAAAAATAATCAGTTCTTTAGCAGGGCGTCAGTTAGAAGAGTGTGCTAGTGTGAATTTAAAAGTGGCACAATGATGGGGAGATGACGTTTTAAAAAGGCTTCCAGGGGCGCTTAGGTGGCTTAGTCAGTTAAGGTCATGAATCTCACGGTTTGTGAGATCCAGACCCATATTGGGACTTGGGATTCTCTCTCTCTCTCTCCTTGACTCTCCCCCATTCATGCCCTCTCTCTCAAAATAAATAAACATTTTTCCAATAATTTCAAAAAAGGCTTCTTAAGTGAATGAGAAAAAGGGTTTGGTAGGTGAAGTCTGGGTGGGATTTCAGTCTTTTCCGTTCCTCAGATTCTGTACGTTAGGTATCCTGTGCAAGATACAACCTGCAGAAACCTTTCTGAAATCCCTGGTTGTAATGCAAAAAGCAAATATAATGATCACATAATTTCTTTCTTTTTATGTTTTAATATTTAAATTACTTTCATTGAACAGTTCTAAGAATTTTAACACTCACATTGATTCATTGAATCACCATCACCATCAGGAACCAGAAGAGGTCCATCACTCCCCAAAACTGGGATTTCCCCCTTATTTTTAAAAACTTTTTTCAATGGTTATTTATTTTTGAGAGAGAGAGAGAGACAGAGTGAGCAGGGAAGGGGCAGAGAGCCGGGGGGAGACACAGAATCCGAAGCAGGCTCCAGGCTCTGAGCTGTCAGCACAGAGCCCGATGTGAGGCTGGAGCCCACGAACTGTGAGATCATGACCTGAGTCAAAGTCGGACGCTTAAGTGACTGAGCCACCCAGGCACCCTGTGCTTTCCCACTGTAAGTACACTTTCCCCCATCTTTAAAACAATAGTGATCTCTGGATCACTGATCTGATTCATCACTATAGGTCTGTCTTTTAGATAATGTCATGTAAGTGGACTCATAAGGCAGCTAACCTTTTGAGACTGGCTTCTTTCAGTGAGCACAGTGCTTTGAGAGTCCTCAAATTACTACAGACTTGAACCACTTACTTCTTGAAGCCCATCGGATTGTTTCCAGTTTTTGACAATTATGAATAAAGTAGGTATAAATGTTCATGACCAGGTTTGGGTGAAGATAAGTTTTTATTTTTCTGAAGTAAACACCTAGAAATTGGATTACTGAGTCATATGATAAGTATTTGCTTATCTTCCTAAGAAATTGCCAGATTGTTTTCCCAAGTGGTTGTAAAGTTTTGCAATTGCCAGCAGCAATGTCTGAGTATTAAAGTTGACCCACATTATCCACAGAACTTGATATTGTCAGTATTTTATATTTTAGTCATAAAAGGCATACAGTGATATCTCACTGTGGATTTAATTTGCATATCCCTAATGACAACTGATGATGACATCTTTTCATGTGTTTATTTCCAATATATATCCCTTTTGTGAAATGTCATGTCATGTCTTGCACATTTTTAAAGTTTGTTTTCTTAGTGTTGAACTCTGAGAGTTCTTTATATATCCTGTATATAAGTCCTCATGTCTGGATATATGAGACTTATGAAGACTTATGAAGACAGTTAAACAACACAATGGTTAAGAGTACTGATCTCCCCAACACACACAGTCAAACATCTACATATAACTTTTGACTCTCCCAGAACTTAACTACTAAAGCCTACTTACTGTTAATCGGGAGGACCTTACAGACAACATAAAGTCAATTAACACCGATTTTGTATGTTGTATATATTATGTACTATACACTTAGAATAAAGTAAGCTAGAGAAAAGGGTAGTGAGAAAATTGTAAGAAAGGCAAAGTACATTTACAGTACCATACTGCATTTATCAAAAAATACCCACATATAAGTGGACCCATGCAGTTCAAACCCATGCTGTTCAAGTGTCAATTATATTTTCTTCTGGTCCAGAACTTGTACTTTTAAAAAACATTTTTAACATTTATTTATTTTAGAGAGAGAGGGAGAAGGAGGTAGGGAGAATATGAGTGGGGGAGGGGCAGAAAGAGGGAGACAGAGGATCCAAAGCAAATTCTCTGCTGTGAGTGCAAAGCCCTATGCGGGGCTTAAACTCACCATCATGAGATCATGACCTGAGCAGAAGAGTCGGCCGTTTAACCGACTGAGCCACCCAGACGGCCTCCCATAACTTATATTTTAATCCCTTAACAGAGCAAAATATTTTTATTTTCGATGTTGTTGTTTTAATTTTGATGAAATCTACTTTACTATTTTTTCCTTTAATGGGTTATGCTTGCGGTATTGTATCTAAAAGCACTTTACCTAATTCAAGATCACAGATTCTGGTGTTTTCTTCTCGGCTTTATACTTTTACATTTTACACTAGATTAATAATACATTTTGTATAAAGTTTTATAAGTTTATTTATCTTCTTTTATTAAAAAAAGTAGGAGTGCCTGGGTGACTCAGTTGGTTGAGCTATCGACTTCGATGCAGGTCATGATCTTGTGATTCATGAGTTCGAGCCCCATATTGGGCTCGCTGCTGTCAGCGCAGCATCTGCCTCAGATCCTCTGTCTCCCTCTCTCCCCTTTCATGCTTGGGTGTGCTCTCTCTCTCTCTCCCAAAAATAAATAAACATTAAAAAAAGTAAAAGAACTTTATAGTCCTTCATAATGTAGAATGATGTCCAATGTTTTCAAGACCATTTCTCCAAAGATTATTCTTACTTCATTAAACAGAATTTGTACCTTTATAGAAAATCATTGGCCACACTTGTGAGGATCTATTTCTGGAAACTGTATTTTGATCCATTGACCTATGTATCTATTTCTTTCTTTTTTAAGGTTTATTTATTTTTGAATGATAGAGTGGGTGAGGGAGCTGAGGGAAAGAGGATCTATAGTGGGCTCCATAATGACAGCAGGAAGCCTGATACGGGGCTGGAACTCATGAACCGCGAGATCATGACCTGAGCTGAAGTCAGACGCTCAACTGACTGAGCCACCCAGCCATCCCTTGTATCTATTTAAGTGGTACCATACTGTATCCATTATTGAAGCTTTGTAGTAAGTGTTGAAATCAAGGACTGATTCCTCCAAAACTACTCTTCTTTTCAAAATTGTTTTGGCTATTCAGTTATTTGCCTTTTCATATATATTTTAGGATTGTCTTGTTTCTATCTACAAAAAAGAGCTCAACCTTTTATTGGAATTGGGTTAAATCTATAGATCAATTGAGAAGAGCTATATCTGTGCTCTGCTGAACTTCCTTATCTATGAACATCTGTTTTGATGTTCATCTAAATATTTATTTAGATCTTCCTTTACTGAGGTGCCTGGGTGGCTCAGTCAGTTAAGCTCAGATCTTGATCTCATGGTTTGCAAATTCGAGTCCCATATTGGGCTCTCTGCTGTCAGCACCAAGCCTGCTTTAGATCCTCTCTCCTGTCTCTGGAGGAGATCCTCTGTCCCCTTCTCTACCCCTCTCCCACTCATGCTCTTTCTTTCAAAATAAACTTTAAAAAAAAAAAAGCAGATCTTCCTTTATTGCTCTCATCAGCATTTTATACTTTTAATCACACAGATTCTGTATATGTTTTGTTAAATTTATACTTAGATATTCCATTTTGGGCCTATAACAAGGATAAATACTCAAGAGTAGAAAAAGTATTTTATGTTTACTTATATTCTATTTCTTTTGCTCTTTCTTTATTCCTGATGTTCTAGTTTCCATTAAACATAATGTCCCTTCCATCAGAATTACTTACTTTGGCAATTCTTTTAAAGAAGCTCTTTTGATTACGAATTCTCTTGGTTTTTTCTTCATAAGAGATGCTCCTATTTTATGTTTTTTTTTAATGTTTATTTCTGAGAGAGAGCAAGCGGGCAAACAGTGAAGAGGCAGAGAGAGAGAGGGAAGAGAATCCCAAGCAGGCTCAGCGCTGTCAGCACGGAGCCCAATACAGGGCCCAAACTTACGAACTGTGAGATCATGACCTGCGCAGGAACCGAGTCACACACTTAACCAAATGAGCCACCCAGGCACCCCTATTTTATCTTATCTACATTGACAATCCTTTCTTTCAGTATTCTAAAAATAGCATGCCATCCTACTGGCTTTCATGGTTTGTCATAATAAATCTGTTGTCATTAATAGCACTGGTCCCCTCAAAATAACAGATTTTTGGGTTGTGTCATTTTTTCTTCATCTTTAGTTTTTGCTGTTTGATTGTGATACGCTGTGCATCTTTTCAGACATTTCTTGTTCAGAGTTTACTTGGCCTTTTGATGATTCATATCTTTTGCCAAATTTGCAAAGTCTTCAGTCATATTTCTTCTCTCTTTGTGTCTCCTTCTGGGACCCACGATGATGTCTTGTGATATTTTCCACAGGTGCCTAAGACATTTTTTCCCAATCTTCTTTTCTCTCTGGTGTTCAGTTTGGATAATTTCTTCTGATATATCATTAAGTTCTCAGACTCTTTTCTCTGTCATCTTGGTTCTACAACTCTGTACATGCAGGGAACTTCTTATTTTGGTTATTCTTTCTAAATTGTAATATTTCCATTATACATTCTATTTTATATGTAATGTATACATTCTATACATTATATTTTTCATTATACATTCTATTTATTTCCTGAGACTTTCTATCTTTTCATTCATTTAAAAAATGTGTGCCCTTACTTTTTGCAATATATTTATAATAGATTTGTCATAGAATTCCAAAATCTGCACCACCTCAGAGAAAGTATGTGATGAGTGTCTTTTCCCATGCAAATTGAGATTTCCCTATTTTTTTTACAGATGGTGTAATTTTGAGTTGTATCCTGGACATTTTTAACACTACATTGTAAGACTCTCAGTCTTATTTAAATCCTACAAAGAATGCTGATACTTAATCATAAAAGTTCCAAAATTCCAAAGCTCTTGTAGGCTTTGGTTTCATTGTCAAATTTCTACTGTTGATTTTCAAAGCCTTTTACAGCCCTGTGTGTTTGTCATCTAGTGACCAGGCTGTGAATTAGGTGGCTCAGTAGCTTAGTGGGCTCAGTTCTCAAAGAAATTTTATGGTCATATTCACATACACAAAGCTGAGGTAGGCAGAGGAGTTGATAACCGAGTGTACGGGGTTACTTTCCCTACCTCTTCCCTCTCCAGCATCTCCTTTGTCCCTTCCCTGTTCCTGTGGTTCTCATTTCAGTAGTGCTTCCAGAAAGTCTGGGCTTTAGTTATCCCACTCTGTACTGTGTTTTTTGGGACTATGTCTGTGTCTAGGCTTGAGCAATAAAAGGGCTGCAACAAAATGTAATGGGGTTCACCCTTCCCTCTTAAAATAAAAGCTCTGTAGGCCAGAGAGTAAGGTTCATCTCAGATTTTTATGACTCCTGTTGGTCTCCCCACTGCCACTGTCATAGGATTGCTTGGTAGATAAGTCAGGAAAGAACGTGGTCAATTATTTAAAAGGGGGGACTTCCCCCACTTTCTCAGAGCATTAGGAGACCTTCTTCATCCTTGATTCAAACCAAAGGGATTTCCTAGCTCTCTCTCTGTACATGTCTTAATGACTACTTCCAAGTTTGGGCTGTTCTGAGTCCAGGAGAGAGAGAAAAATAATAAACTCACTGTTGGTTTGTAGTACTTCAAATTCTTGCCTTCTTCTCAATCTGCACTCTACTAATTACTTTATTTTTTAAAAATTTTTTAATGTTTATTCATTTTTAAGAGAGAGAAAGAGAGAGAGGAGGGGCGAGGGGCAGAAAGAAAGAGTGAGACACAGAATCTGAAGCAGGCTTCAGGCTCTGAGCTGTCAGCACAGAGCCCAATGTGAGGCTGAACCCCACGAACCACAAGATCATGACCTGAGCAGAAGTCAGATGCTTAACTGACTGAGCCAACCAGGCACCCCGCTACTATTTACTTTTTAAAATCTTCAAATAGTTGTTCTATTCTCCCATGTTTTGTAGCTACATTCAATGAAAGAGAAGGGTGGAGTGTGTTCACTCCAGCTTATCTTAAACTAGACAGAAGTTCCCTCTCTGGAAAAAAACCCCAAAACAATAAGAACTACTGTCTTGTAATTTATAGAAAATTACCTATGGGATTGTATTACTTCTACAGTGCAAATGAAGCATCTCAATGATCTCCATATTCTCTGGAGTCATTACCATTTCCAACCACATAAGAGCCAGAAATGGAAAGACTATGGCACATGCAAAGCAACCGATGTGCTGCATCATCAGATTGTTTAGGTATTAAAGACACAAATCACTGTACTATCTGGAAAAGCATGTTCTTCCATATGGGCTTACAAAGTTTCTGCATTTTTTGCCATCTAACAATTGGTAATATTCTTTACATCATAATAGAACTAACAATTGATAATATTCTATATATCATACTAGAACTGACCTACCAAAAATTTTCACTAAAATAATAGATTACATTGATATAATTACATACTAATAATTACACAAAAAGAAAAAATGATTAATAAACTCAATTATCTTCAATACTCTTACTAGAGAAAATAAATGACATAGAAAAACTCAAACTGACATTAAGACAGAATCTTCTGATCATGAGATTATTAAAATTTATGGTCCAAATTAAAAAAAAATATATGGAAGGCTTCTGAATACTTAAGAGATGTGTGTCAATACATTTATGCTTGAAAGCTATGATGATATAGACATGGAGAGAAGGTGGTGCAGAGTAAAGGAAGACAAGGGGGAACTGTCTTTGAATCACGTAGACAAGAATAACAAAAGGTCAGCAAAGAGGAAAAGATTTAAAAGAATGTGAACATAGTTTCTTTTTATTCACCATTCTGTCTCTAGCATCCAGTATAAGCTTTTAGGCACAGAGAAAGTACTCCAAAATATTAGAAAAAAATTGGATAAATGAAAAAGAGCAAAGAGAGAAATAAAGAAGTCAAAAGAAGGTCATCTCAAATAAAAGAACCAATAAAAGCTGAGGAAGAAGGACAATAAAAAGGCACAGTTTCTATTATCTTCTAAACATGACTCCAGGAGTTTCAGATAACAGAATTTAAAACATGATGAAAATTATCAACCTCTTAATCTCTGATCTATCTGAAACACACCATCATGCTTGGCGGCCATCCGAATTGAAGGCTGAGAGAAATCGCATGAAACCAGCTTCCAACATATGCAGCAAATGCTCCTATGATGACTCCTAGTAAGTTTAATCATTGTGGCAGGGGATTAAGTAATGCAATATATAAATTACAAAAATAATTATCACAGCTTAATATTTCTGAAATAAGTACTTTTAATGTATCGTGTACAATTCTGATTAATACGTAAAAGTACATCTCCAATATGTTCGTTAATAATAGAGTGACCATACAGTTAGTTTGCCTGGGGCATCACCTCATTTTATGCTTGTGTCCAAGCATAATGATTAATTATGCTTCCTTTACCTTTTCAAAGAGTCTTAGTATAAATTATACTTTATACACTTTATCAGTATATGAATGTCACAGGCCTTTTTGTTGCAAAGCTAGACCTGGCCCAATCTGACACCTTTGGGGTTTTTTGTGTGTGTGTTTTTGTTTTTGTTTTTGTTTTCTTTGCTGGTGCATTTTCCGATACTCTGGGCTGGTTCCACCTGATTTACCTCCTTTGATAGCCAGTTTTCCTCTGCCCTTTCCTTTCCACTCCACAGGCCAAGTGTTCAGACGCTTTCCAATTTAGTGTGCTATATGATCATCATTGATGCAACAAGAAAAAAGAAATATAAATGTGGAAAAATTGGGAAGATTGTAGGTTGTAATAAATTGTTGCAAAATTCTCTCAAAACCCTTTTTGTGTTGTTCTTTTTTTTTTTAAGTTTATTTATTTTGAGAGAGACAGAGACAATGCAAGTGGGGAAGGGAAGAAAGGGAAGGAGAGAGAAAGGATCCCAAGCTGGCTCTGCACTGCCAGATGCGGTGCTGGAACTCCTGAAGCACAAGATAATGACCTGAGCTGAAACCAAGAGTCAGATGCTGAACCATCTGAGCCACCCAGGCACCTCACTCTTAAAATCCTTTCACTGTTCTACTTTCTCACCAGGTATGGTAAATGAAAATCTCTTTGAATGTCTTGGGGCACCTGGGTGGCTCAGTCGGTTGAGGGTCCAATTTTGTGATCTCACTGTCTGTGGGTTCGAGCCCCACCTCAGGCTCTGTGCTGACAGCTCAGAGCCTGGAGCCTGCTTTGGATTCTGTGTCTCCCTCTCTCTGCCCCTTCCACACTTGCACTCTGTCTCTCTCTCTCTCTCAAAAAAAAAAAAAAACAAAAAACAAAAAACAAAAAAAAAACAAAAACAGAAACAAACAAATAAAACGTTTAAAAAAATCTCTTTTGAATGTTTCCCTTCACTTTCATTTCTTAACACACATTTTCTTTTTTCTTACTCTGCTTTCAGAGGGTCATGAACTATTCTTTCATCTGAGAGGGCTTCATTTTCTTCCAGTATATAAATCCACAATCAATATATAATCATATTCATCCTTTATTCTGACAGTGTTAGTTTTCTACTACTACATTACAAATTCTTATAAATGTAGTAGCTTCAAATGACACCCACTTATCATTGCAGTTTATAAGTCAGAAGTTTTGAATGGCTTAACTGGGTTCTGTACTTAGGGTCTCACAAAGCCAAAATCAAGGTGTCATCCAGGCTGTACTCATTTCTAATGTGTGGAAAAATACCAGTTTCCATGTTCTTTAGGTTGTTCTTTAGATACAATTCAGTTCCCTGCCTGTGCTTTAAAAGGGTAAACAGGGGAACCTGGGTAGCTCAGTTCATTGAGCATCAGACTCTTTCTTGGTTTCAGCTCAGGTCATGATCTTACAGTTGGTGGGTTCCAGCCTTGCGTTGGGCTCTGAGCTGACAGCACAGAGCCTGCTTGGGATTCTCCCTCTCTCCTTCTCTCTGCACCTGCCCTGCTCACTCACTCTGTCAAAATAAATAAATAAACATTAAAAAAAATAAAGGGTGAATGGAGTTAGATCTCCAAGTCTTAAGGTAAACTGAAGGATTGTACTTATAGCTGTGAAATCCCTCCACAGCAGTACCTAGGTTAATGTTCAATTAACCAGGGGACAAGAATCTTAGGAGTGTCACCTTTAGGATTCTGTGTTCCACACAGAATCATATTTCACTTGCATTTCTGAGAACATGCCCATTACACACTGAGCAGCAATTTATAACATAACTCAAACCATGATCAATTCTGGGTATTTCAAACCTGAACCTAATTTACATGCAATTACACACATTTAAGGCAATGCATGTATCTAATATGTTTGATAATTTCTTTTGCAAAAGTAGAAGTCCCATTAGACTGAGTGGGCAAGAGTACCCACTATCATCCTTGAATCTATTAAGGGCTTGGAATGGGACTTTGAATATGGTGAATACCCACACAATATATTTGAATTCGCGTGAAGACTTACATTACTATTTCACTTAGAAAGTAAGATTTAAGGGGTGCCTGGGTGGCTCAGTCGGTTAAGCATCTGACTTCTGCTCAGGTCATGATCTTGTGGTCTGGTCCATGAATTTGATCCCCTCATTGGGCTCTGTGCTGACAGCTCAGAGCCTGGAGCCTGCTTTGGATTCTGTGTCTCCCTCTTTCTCTGCCCCTCCCCTGCTCCACTTGTGGTCTCTCTCTCAAAAATAAACATTTAAAAAAATAATTAAAAAGTAAGATTTAAACAGGAAAAAAGGTAACTTCATTCTTTGCCTAGTCCAAAGGAATGTACATTTCAAAATCCTGAATATGAAACCAGCATAATTTTTTGGTAGAAGAAATACAGTTCTAATCAAAAGGGTATTAAACTGGAGCGACTAATCTTAGTAATTTTTACCATCTCCAGTCTCTAAAATTCTCTGTGCTTTAGGTGCCATAATGCAAAAGAAAACGGACAACATCTATTTAATGAAAATTAAGCTACCTAAAAGAAACTGGCTTGACCTCTTCTTCTCACCCAATAAAAATGATTACTTCTGCTGAAATGTGGTTTGGAGAATGAACTGGTGTTTGGAAAGGGAAGTGTCTGGAGATTCTCACATGTACAGTGTCAACATAAAAGGGTTATTTAAGTATGTTTTAGTCTCTGAATATGTTTCTTCTTGGCAGTTGCTTTCTAGGTGGTTTGTATGCCTGTTTGACAATTTGCAAGCACATAAAATCAGAATTCTTCAGAAGTGTACAGGAGAATAAACCATCAGTCCAACCTGCTAAAAGATAGGACAAGAAAGTTTATTAATGATACAGAAGCACCTAAGTTGTAGCAACAGAAGACAGGGAGGGGCCAAGCTTACAGAATTGACAGTCTGGTGGGGAAGGAGGCATACTCCCTCTCCTGAACAAGAGTTAGAAAAAGATTCATAGCTAAAAAACTCACATTGACCAACACGTACCGTTGCCAGTTCTATGTATTTACCAATTTTTTTTATATTTTAGAGTCCTTAGGCAGTTTCATGAAACACAAACACATACCACACTCACACACATTAGCAATGACTGACTTCTCACCAATGATTATCAATCATTCCCATGTTAAGGCAGAATTTCTCCAGGCGCACAAGGTCAAAAGTGCCAACATTTGCAATGATGGTGCAAAAGCAATGGTAGGTAAAATGGCCTAGCACAAATAAAGGCAGCGGCACCAAACTTCACTGTCAGCCATTTTATTTTTCACTGACACTCCCAACGGGAAAAATGACAATTTCACTTTAAAATGGCCTAGATGAAGCAGTCAAATGTATTAATTTTATTAAACTGAACACCTGAGTATACACATCTTTTAATATTTCATAACAAAAAGGAAGTAGGATAAAGCATTCCTAATGCTGACTAAATTATGTTGTCTCTAGGAACAGGGCTGTGAGATGGCTTGAATTATGAGCTGAACTAACTTTGTTTTTCACTGAACACCATTTTTACTTGAAAGAATGTCTGACAAATCTTGGTTATTCAGACTTGGGAATTTGGCCGACATTTACCCAAAAATGAACAAAATGAAACTGTCACTCCAAGGAAATGAATAGATAGAGGCACACATACACAATGAATATATCACCTAATATGATATATTTAATAGTGTCTATATGTGAATTTACCTATTTACCTATAGGGAAATGACAAAAATTCAAGCTTTTAAGTGAAATTAGAATAACGGACTTTTAAAAAAAGTAGTCTTTATGCCCAGTTTGGGGCTCGAACTCATGACTCCCTGATCAAGAGTTACATTCTCTACTGACTGAGCTAGCCGGATGCCCCCCTACTATTGGAAAACTTTTATCTGCCAGTGTGAGCTTGGTAGCTTCCCAAAACTTAAAAACTTTCCTGATGAGATTGATGCAGATATTGACAAACACGATTTTTTCATGTATATTGCATGGTGAAATGTGCCAACACTCAGAAGATCTGCCTAACCAATGAACTAATATTTTCCAGTTGACCAATGCTAAAAAGCCTAGTCCCCATCCATTTTCCAAGTACCTATCTTTGTGAGGGCAGATTTTCCAGAAACATTTCAACCAAAATAACAAATAGCAACAACTTATAGGCAGAAGCAGATATAAGATCCCTGCTGACTTTGACAAGCCTCTTTATAAAGAGGCTGACAAAAATACAAAAGCCACATCTTCTATTTTTTGTTTTGAATAATGTAGTGAAATTTTATAAAAAGTAGGTTCTTTATGCTAACATTTGATGAGTTTATTGCTTAAAATTCTAACATTTGATGAGTTTATTGACTTAAAATATTTCAAGGAATTTCTCAGCTTTCGTTTCTAATATGGTGAGAATTGACAAATATGATTGACATTAAAAAGGCCCTTGGGACCTTCAATAATTCTCAAGAGTATAAATGGATGCTAAGACCAAAAAGTTTAAGAATAACTGGTTTATATAGCATATATACAATTTAAGTATCTATAAAGAAGCTTCTAAAATTACTTTTTGGAAAACTTGTGGGAATCATCATAACTATTAACACCAATTCTCCAAATCTCTTAAACATTATAGCACATGTGAATGTTGAGAATATGAATTGTGCAACCAAGTGAAGTTGTAGTGTGTGTAAAAATATATGCAACAATACTTTAAAACTCTTTCTGAAGTTCCATTTCTAGCAGCAATATATATGTACTATATATGGTATAGTATATATAGTATTGACTATTGTATATAGTCTATATATATAGTAATATAGTATATATATATATTACATAGTGTATACTATATATATACACTATAGTATATATAAAATAATAGTATATATAAATAATAAAATAATAGTATATATAAAAATAATAAAAAAACAAAATCACTCTCATTACTATATATACATACACACTATATGCTATAATATACTATATAGTGTATACTATATATATATATACACACACATATATATATATAGTGTATATATAGTGTATAGTATACTATACTATAGTATAGTATACTATAGTATATATATAGTATACACCCTATACTATATATAGTATACTATAATATACTATATAGTGTATACTATATATATATACATATATATAGTGTATATATAGTGTATAGTATACTATACTATATAGTATATATATAGTATATACTATATATAGTATATATATAGTATACACTATATAGTATATTGTAGTATATAGTGTGTATATATATATATATATAGTAATGAGAGTGATTTTGTTTTATTTTATTATTATTTTTTAGTGTTTATTTTTGAGACAGAGGGAGACAGAACACGAGTGGGGGAGGGGCAGAGAGAGAGAGGGAGACACAGAATCTGAAACAGGTTCCAGGCTCTGAGCTGTCAGCACAGAGCCCGATGCGGGGCTCAAACCCACGAACCGTGAAATCATGACCTGAGCCAAAGTCGGACATTTAACTGATTGAGCCACCCAGGTGACCCAAGAGTGATTTTAAAAAGTCTGATATTACCAAATATACTTTTTAAAATCAGAACAAAAATCTACCATTCTTTCTGGAAATCCTAATAAAAGCATGTTGCAGCTTCTGGGTCCGATTTCTAGTTTATGTATTATATATATATATATTATATATATAATATTTGGTTATATATCTGGGTATTTGCCAAACTCACATCTAAAGGTGTTCAGCTTAAGTCACAACACTGAGACAAAGAGGGACTACTCAAGGTAAGACCTTGGAACTGAAACCTCTTCATAAAGTTATCTCTATATAAAGTGAGAAGGAGGGGATACCACTTTCCTTTCCGTCAACACAGTGAAAAAGTTGGTTAGGAAAACAAGTGCCCCCTGGCAAAAGGCAATGGCATAAAACTTGTCTACTTTGACCCAGACTCTGTTTTTAAAAAAAGCCTTGCCTGAGAATATTCATAGTTGGCATATCTAAATTACATTACCTGCATGGTCTAAGGAATTGGAAATTAACTTAAATAAGCCCAAGAAATTAACTTACATACTTCTAAGGAATATGTGGAATAAAAATTATACCCCGAGGAAGATTCCTCTTCTCCAGGCCACCCAGGATTCCCACGCATGAAAAATAAAAAAATTAAGAAGTAACTCAAATACAAAATTATATAAC
>NW_024412423.1:17057312-17124638 GCF_014898765.1 Herpailurus yagouaroundi | reverse complement strand
GTTATATAATTTTGTATTTGAGTTACTTCTTAATTTTTTTATTTTTCATGTGTGGGAATCCTGGGTGGCCTGGAGAAGAGTAAGAGTAAGATGTTGTTTTTATATTCTGGATTCTAATACTTTATTGATTATGTGTGTTACAAATACTATGTATACATCACTAAATCCAAGATTCCCATTTCACTTGTGATTTGTCTTATAACCAATAATGTCTCACAATTAAGAATTTATTGCATAGGGTTTTTTTTCCCCCTCTTCAGTGGCACACTATATAATGGTATGTCTTAAAATCAATGACAATAAAGGCACCCTAAAATCTATGAAATGTGGTTATCTTTTGCCTCATAGAAACCTGTTTTTTCTTTTCCATTGTCATTAGGATATATTTTGATATACAGTATTTTCAAATTCAAATATAGTTGAATTTATCCAGTATTTCCTTTATAATTAGCATTTGTGTGTCCTTTTAAAAAAATCTGTCCCTAACTCAAAAATATGAAATGATTTTCTATACTTTCTCTTCTAATTTTTTATAAATTTAAACCATGTGATTCAATTCAACTCTTCTCAATGTGAATAAATGTCTTAACATCATGTGTCTCCTCTCCCAGTGTTCTGTTTTATTTATCAATTTCACAAACGTGTGCCATGGCCTGGTCCTATTTATTATATACTATACTTAATATGTGATGGAGCATACTCCCCTTCCATATTCTTTGTTCACTAATGTCTTGGCAATTCTTAGGCCTATGTTCCTCTATAACATTTAGAATCAGCCTGTCGATTTTCCTCCAAAACTCCTTTTACAATTTTAATGGAAATACATTCTATCAATAGGTCAATTTGAGGGAAATGGCATTGGTACCATCTTTAGTCTTTCATACCACGAGTACAGTTCATTTCTTCATTGAGTTGTGCCTTCATGATTGAATTACAAAATAGCTCAATAATTTTCTCCATATGTCCTATGTATTTTGTTATTAGATACATTCCAAAGAATTGTATTTTTTCCATATATTTAATAGAATTTTTGAATTAAATGTTTCACTGCCAATTGCTGCCTTATAAAATGTAATTCGTTACTGAATATGCCTTTGATAGCTAACCACCTTACTCTCTTGTTAATTTTAATAACATAATTACATATTCCTTGTTTTTTTTTAAATGCAGACAATCATAACGTCCACTTCATTTCAAGGCCTAAAATTTCTAATGCATTGTTGAATAGAAACAGTGATAACAAAATCTTCTCCTTGTTTCTGATTTTAAAAGGAATGCTTCCAATGCTTCACTATTTTTGAAAAGATGTTTGTGTATTTTGTATAAATATCTTTAACTGAGTTAATAAAGTTTCTACTTTGTTCTATTTTCTAACAGTTTTTATCATGAATGTGTTTTGAGTTGTAGGAAAGACATTTTCTTTATCCATTGTGATGATCATATGGTTTTTAATCTTTAATTGTATTACATAGTTACATTTTAAGATTTTCTAATGTTAAACTACTTCTGCATTTCTGGAATAAATCTCAAATAAAATAACCCTACTTGGTTATTTAAAAATACATTGTGAGATAGTATCTGCTAATATTTGGTTTAGAATTCATTTCCTTCCTAAGTGAGAAAAGCTTATTGTTTTTCTTTCTTACACTGTCTTCTTTAGGATTTGGTAGGAAACTTATATGGTTTTAATTTACCTTTTTCTATTCTGTAAAATAGTTAGTATAATATTGGAATGGTCTGTTCTTTGTAATGTAGTAGAAATCATCTGTAAAATCCTCAAGGCTCAGTATTATCCTGGAAAGATTTTAAAGAACTGATTAGATTTCTTTCACTGTTCATAGATGATAGACTATTTTTTCATCTAGTCTGTCAGCTAGAAATGGTATCTATTCATGTTTCTTAGTATAGACCTAGTTTGTTGCTCTTTGTATATATTTATATATTCTGATGCAAATTTCTTTTTTTTATCTAATCCTAAAATCATTACCAGTTCTTAAAACAGTCTATAAAGATTTGAGAGCACCAAATTTCTGGATTCCTTCTCTATAAGTCATAAGAGGAGGTAATTAGTTATTAGAAAGTATTGTTTTTCTAAGGTTGCCGTAATAAATTACCACAAATTTAGTGGCTTAAAACACTCAAATTTATTATCTTACAATTCTCTATACTAGAAGTTTGGCCCAGAACTCATCGGCTAACATCAAGGTATCACAAGGCTCTCTGTGCACCTTTGCGGAAGCTCCAGGGGAGAATCCATTTCTGTGTTTTTTCCAGATACTAGAAGCTGGTGATATTTCACTGGGGGCCCCATCCCTCCAACTTCAAAAGCAGTAATAATGAGTTGAAACCTTCACATTACATCTCTCTGGGCCTATCTTCAGTAATCACATCTCCCCTTGACTCACCTCTTCTGCTTGCCTCTTCAGTCTTTAAGGACCCTTGCGATTACTTTGGGCATACCAAGACAGGCCAGGATAATCTCCCTCCTATTTTAAGTTCCTCTTATTTTAGTTGATGGGCAGCCTTAATTCCATCTGCAACCTTCATTTCCCTATGTAATGGAACCCAACATATTCCCAGCTTCCAGGG
Source organism: Herpailurus yagouaroundi (assembly GCF_014898765.1). Taxonomy (NCBI): domain Eukaryota; kingdom Metazoa; phylum Chordata; class Mammalia; order Carnivora; family Felidae; genus Herpailurus; species Herpailurus yagouaroundi. Next base: position 17,122,049 of record NW_024412423.1, on the reverse strand, counting down.
ACTGGGACATGTATGTCTTTGGGGGCCATTATCCTGCCTGCCACAGAAAGTAACAACCTCACTAGCAATGCCAGAGGATAAAGAATTGCCACTCACATCCATAACTGTACATTATATCTCCCAACATTTAAGGATATCACAGACTTTGCCCCACCTCAGATTTAAAAAATTCTAAATTATACTGACACACTTTGAATAGGTCTCAGGTTACAAACTGAATTTCAATTTCAGGAATGCTAAAAGGTGACACACATATGCTTGAGAGTTGATATTTTGTTGATCAAAACCTTTAATAGAATTTTTTTTCTTCCAGTATCTATATACCTACCTACCAATCTATCACCATCTGCGTGACAAAATCAACAGGAAAAAGTGACTGAGGGGATGGTAAAGCAACTTTTACTTTTTATCCTCTAAACAGCTTTTCAGATATAAGTTTAATAAATAGGTACAACTTATCAAATGAAGCATTTATTTATAAATATCCCACAACACAGATACAGCCCAACACATTTAAGATGTGTACATCTTTTGCATCAGCAAGCAAATGAGCAAAACATCCTGTTTCAAAGTTAAAATGCTGATAAATAAATTCTTTCCAAGTCTATATTTTCCATTTTTAAATATATTCTAATTTATACAATTTTGTTCTATAACTTCATGCAAAGATCCTTTTTTCACTTTCAGTCTTAGTTGCACTGCCCTCTGTTATAGAAACACATCACATCACAGAAGAAAGCTGACTCATTATTCTAAGATCTGAGGCAGAGGCCAGGCGCACCACTTAGTAACAGTGGTACTGGACCAATTTGCAACCCCTCGGCAAGGGAATAAAAGGGTGTGAGAGAAACTAGTGCAGACTGAATGCCAACTAAAAACTAGCTGCCTATGGGGCGCCTGGGTGGCTCAGTTGGTTGAGTGTCCAACTCTTGATTTCAGCTTAGATGATGGGATCCCAGGGTCATGGGGACTAAGCCCCCTGTCAGGCTCTTCAATGAGCGTGGAGCCTGCTTGAGATACTCTCTCTTTTTGCCTCTCTCTCTCTTTCTCTCTCCCTCTGCCCCTCTCCTCCCCTTGCATTCTGTCACTCTCTCAAAAACAAAAAACAAGCTGTCTTTGCAAATGTGACAGTTTCACATTCTTTGAGGTCAACAATATAGCTTCCATTATAAAGGTGAGGAATCCAAACCTTCAATGTGTTAAATAATGTGCCCCCATCCCTGTAAGTAATAGAGAGCAGAGGTCTGATTTAAATCTAGGTGTCTGCAAGGCACTTGGGTGGCGCAGTCAGCTAAGCATCTGACTTCGGCTCAGGTCATGATCCTGCAGTTCATGAGTTTGAGCCCGCATCAGGCTCTGTGCCGACACCTCAGGGCCTGGAGTCTGCTTTGGATTCTGTGTCTCCCTCTCTCTCTGCCCATCCCTGCTCACACTCTGTCTCTCTCTCTCTCAAAAATAAACATTAAATAAAATTTAAATCTTCGTGTCTGATTTCAAAATCCATACTCTATTTTATTTCAGTGTTTCCTTCACCTGTGAAGTAATAATGATAATAAAACTAGAGAATTCAGATTTTGAAGAAATTAAACAAAATAACGTCCACTGAAGTGTTGCTCAACTTACAATGTATAGTGTAAGTCTAACCATTGTTTTTAAAATACAGGTATTTCTCTTCATTTATAACTCAAGTTAATACTATAAATTCAAAGCTTTTAACTGCTGTCTCTTACTATACCTCCTGGGAGACTAGGTGAAAATGTCATCTTCAAGTGATCATTCAGGCCCGTATGATCCAAACTAATAGATACAAAATCCATTTTCCTTTCTTCTTCCTCTCTTACAATATTTTCATTCCATAGTACCCAAAGTGAAATGGGCTGCCTTCACATCAGTAATAGACAGAAGAAGCAAGAAGGTATAACTCACTGATGTAACAAAAGCGCCCAACAAAAATATAGCCCATAATATTGCATACGGAGATTTTTCAATGTGGGTCAATAAACATTTTATTGATAAGCCCTAGTATCTTTTTTTGTTGTTACACTAGAGATAGAGAGCTGTTAAGACAACCTGCAAGCTAAAGATGCTTCTTTAACTCTGGGAACAACTCATAAAGGAGTTTTAATGCACCCTCTTAATAACCATGGAAATCATTAATATTGCCCCATATTTTTCTTTCCTTATAAACGAGTATATGAGTATCAGGGAAAATCTATCTTATGCCATAAGCTACAGAAGTAAAAAGCTTAAATTGGCTTAAACAATAAAGAAACTTACTGGATCACACATTTGGAAGCCCAGAGGTCAGGCTGGGCCCTAGGTTGAACGATTCAAACTATGACATTGATTCAACAATGTCATCAAGGAGGCCCCAAGAATCTAAGTACTCAGGAATACAGAGAGATCTCAGGAAGGGTATTGGACCTTCCACATCCTATGTATTTAGAACCAGTTTCTACCACGCTCTTAATGGACAGGTTGAATACCAAGGGGGACTGATTACACCACTTCCCTGATGAAGCATACACATTTCGTCCAAACACATCAAGATACTTCCTTATTCAAATATGCTTTAAACCAGAAAATAAGTTTCATAGATAATACGTATCATGAATATGCATGATATTTTCAACTAGCAGATTTACCAAGATGCGAAACAGTCATAATAAAAAAGAAATTGCTTTGGGGCACCTGGGTGGCTCAGTTGATTAAGCACTGGACTCTTGATTTGGGCTCAGGTCATGATCTCACGGTTCATGAGATTGAGCCCTGTGTCGGGTTTTGGGCTGACAGTGTGGAGCCTACTTGGGATTCTTTCTCTCTCCCTCTCTCTCTCTCTCTCTCTCTCTCTCTCTCTGTGTCCCTCTTTGCCCCCTCTCAAAATAAATAAATAAATATTCAAAAAAAAAAAAAAAAACACCAAGAAAGAAATCGCTTTGCCTCATGTTAGCATGGCTTCCTTAGTCTGTGTGCAAGTTATAAAGAGGCGGATAGCATGTATAATTATGGGAGATACTACCCAGCTCTCAGTGCTTGAATGAGGCCACAAGTTGATCTGCTACATTAAAGAAGGCTTAGGGGCAATATAGTTGCAAGTAGAGGTAAAGGTAATTATCTTGATACAGGCTCCGCTGTAATCAAAATCTTCTGTGGTTAGGTTGATTAAAACTATGCATCCAGATACAATTTTTGGAGATTCAAAGAAGAGGAGAAGAAAACTGCAGGAAGCAGGAAAATCGTCTCTAAATCATTCAGCTTTTCCTTAGGTGTCTAGCTCTTTTTTATGCTACGGTCTCTTCTATGCCAAATAATTTTTTGATTCCATCATTATCTGCCTAACACTATTACGACTATTTTCCACTTACTATCGCAGATTTAATCATGCGAGGTTGATGAGAACTTATGACGAGTACTTAATGATGGAACTACTTAAACATTATTTTTTAAAATACACGATCCCCTTTATTCTTTTTTCCCTTTTTAAATTGTTCATCTTACAAAGAACATATGACATGTCAAAGATAGTTAAATTAAATTATGTCCTACTCTACAGAAATAAAGCCCACATTCTATGTCAAAACCAGATTGGACTCTTAACCATACCTTACCAATAATGTCTTATTATATACAGCTACATGACTTAAAACTAATATATATAGCTATATATTTATATATAGTTTTACATAAGGATAAGTAAATTATGTGGATGCATTTATATTACCATATCCATAGCCATTCTCTCAAAATTAAGAACTGTGGTTTCATGGATTCTATTGGCTGTGTAGTTATGTTTTAGGAATTTTAGATGTCAAGGACAAAATATAAAAAATTTACTACTCTCGGTACAGAAAATCCTCATTAGTTGGGCAAATGAGATGGGGTTTCCCTGATACAGTCTGCAAAGAACTTCAAGCATTTATAACTCAAAAAAGATCCACTAGCCTGAAAAAGGTCAATCATATTGACATTAATATATTTTGCCTTGATATAGCAGTAATAATAGAATTTTACTGAATTCTATTCATGTATACATCTTTGTGAAAAAAAGAAAAAAGAACTCATGTTATTCTTAAAGCATTGTTTAAAATGTTTCTGCAGTATATGGTGTATATATGTCTTTAAGCTGTTTCGTTAATAACTGAAGTGTTGACAAATGATTAAACACAAAGGTTGGAAATACATACTTGTGACATTCTAAAAACACTCCATTAAAACCAACACTCTCAAACAATTTCCTATACTAAGACAAATGATGCGTTAAAGGTCCCCAGAATGCCTCAAAATTATAAAATTTTTTACATACACTTACCAACTGTATCACATGGTTCATCTTTGTGAACACAGAAATCTTTCCTAGAAAGGAAATAGAAAATGGAAGTAAAATCAGCTTTTCCACAATCGACAGATTATGTGACTCATTTTTAATAATTACATGAACAAATAAACACACATTTTATCTCCAAGAATTTACTAGGACTAAGATTAACTAATTTTAATTCTAACAAAATATGAGAATTCTTAAATTTTAATGAAGCATTTTTACCTCATATAATCCTGAAACATGCTATCCTATTTCATAAAAAAATATCTCAAAAATAAAATTCTATCTTGTTTTGAATTTTACAGGATTTAACTTTTTTATTATAAAAATGTATATGTCATATTGGGACATGGCTGTCTCTCTCGCAAAAATAAATAAACATTAAAAAAAATTTTTAAGGCGTGAGGAAATTATTATTTTTACACAGGTAAGATCTAACCATGAGTAATATTCTATAATTTGCTATTTGACCACTGTATCTCAAAGAGCATTCCATAAATTATGAGCTTTAGATGCAAAGCGTATGAAAGCACAATTTTATCTACCTTTTACTAGCTATGTGACCTTAGGCAATTTACTGAACCTTCTTGCGCCTCTGTCATCTCATCTAAAAAAGGGGGAGGTATGGGGCGCCTGGGTGGCGCAGTCGGTTAAGCGTCCAACTTCAGCCAGGTCACTATCTCGCAGTCAGTAAGTTCGAGCCCCACGTCAGGCTCTGGGCTGATGGCTCAGAGCCTGGAGCCTGTTTCCGATTCTGTGTCTCCCTCTCTCTCTGCCCCTCCCCCGTTCATGCTCTGTCTCTCTCTGTCCCCAAAATAAATAAATGTTGAAAAAAAAAATTTAAAAAGGGGGAGGTAATAATGATAGCTATCTACCATGTAGGTTTGTAGTACAGGATAGATGATTTAACACATAAAAACATTTATTTTTTTTAATGTTTATTTATTTGAGAGAGAGAGAGAGAGCGAGCATATCAGCAGGAAAGGGGCAGACAGAGAGGGAGACAAAAAATCTGAAGCAGGCTCCAGGCTCTGAGGTCCAAGCTGCCAGCCCAGAGCCCAAGGCAGGGCTCAAACCCATGAACTTGAACTTAAGCCAGATGCTTAACTGACTAAACCACCCAGGCACCCCAACATATATAAGACATTTAAAAGTGAGTTCAGTGAATGGGTTGGATGAGTTAACACACAGAAAACCTTGAAAACAATGCCAATCACCTAGTAAGCTCTCAAAACTTAGTTGTTGACATCTTCGTTGTCTTTTGTTGTTCTTGGTATTTCTGTACTATAAGCAATCTACTGATGAATGTTTAGTTTCTATAGAATTTTTACTATTACAAACAATACAATAATTAGTCTTTGTGTGTATGGAAGGGAGAAATGTTTTTTTTAATTCCTCTGTCATAGCCATCTGAACGCCATCTCTAAATGAAAAATGATTTATAAAAATTAAGTGCAACACTCCTATCAATTTCACCGACACCTACATTGAAACGATAATGGTTAGTTTTCAATTCACATTTTGCTCAGCCCACCAGCAGAATCTGTAACTTAATATTTATGTGTAGTTTTGTAAATGTACCATGCATATTTAAAATGTAAAGAAATAAGGGGTGCCTGGGTGGCTCAGTCAGTCAAGGGTCCTACTCTTGATTTCAGCTCAGGTCATGATCTCACACCTCGAGTTTGAGCCCCACGACGGACTCTGAGCTAGCAATGTGGACCCTGCTCGGGATTCTTCCTTCCATTCTTCCTTCCATTCTTCCTTCCTTCCTTCCTTCCTTCCTTCCTTCCTTCCTTCCTTCCTTCCTTCCTCCCTCCCTCCCTCCCTTCCTTCCTCCCTCCCTCCCTCTCTCCCTTCCTTTCTTCCTCTCTCTCTCTTTCTTTCTTTCTCTTTCTTTCTTTCTCTTTCTTTCTCTCTCTTTCTTTCTCTCTCTCTTTCTCTCTCTCTCTCTTTCTCTCTCTCTTTCTCTCTCTCTTTCTCTTTCTTTCTCTCTCTCTTTCTCTCTCTCTCTTTCTCTCTCTCTCTCTTTCTTTCTTTCCTTCCTTTCTTTCTTTCTTTCTTTCTTCCTTTCTTTCTTTCCTTCCTTCCTTCCTTTCCTTCTTTCTTTCTTTCCTTCTTTCTCTTTCTTTCTTTCTTTCTTTCTCTCTCTTTCTCTCTCTCTCTCTCTCTCTCCACCCCTCTCCTGCTATCTCTCTCTCTCTCTCTTTCTCTTAAAGTAAATAAACATTAAAAAATAAAATGTAAAGAAATAAACAAAAAAAAGATTCTTAAATACAGAGAACTGGTGGTTTCAAGAGGGGAGGTGGGTGGGAGACTAAATAGGTGAAAGGGAGTAAGAGTACTTGTATCATGATGAGCACTGAGTAAGGTATAGGATTGTTGAATCACTAACTTGTACACCTGAAACTAATATAACAATGTGTGTTAACTATCCTGGAATCAAAACTTGAAAAAAATGTTTATTCTCAAATTGTTTGGGGACAAGCTATACATGCCCAAGAGATCTAGCTAACAAATTCTGATACATAATGGCTTAAGAAGGGAGCCTGGGTGGCTCAATCAGTTAAGCATCCAACTTCGGCACAGGTCATGATCTCGTGGTCCATGAGTTCGAGCTCTGTGTCCAGCTCTGTGCTGAGAGCTCAGAGCCTGGAGCCTGCTTCGGGTTCTGTGTCTCCCTCTCTTTCTGCCCCACCTCCACTTGCACTCAAAAATGAACATTAAAAAAATAGAATAAAATAAAATGGCTTAAGAAAATGAGAAATTCTGAATTTATTTTTAAATTTGTTCATGAAAAAGAGATGTTAAAATTCCACTGTGGTTATAAATTTGTTTCCTTGTGATTCTAATTTTTGCCTTACAATGAAACTAAGTTATCTCTGAACTTTTATAACTTATTTTGATTTAGTTTTTACTATTGAATGGAATTGTAAATGGAATGGAATGGAATTGAATGGAAATCCTACTTATCCTAATATTTTCCCTGTTAAAGTCTATTTTGTCTGATATTAACAAAAATTAATATATTAGTAATACATTAATATTTGCCTGGTATATCTTTTTTCTTTACTTTCAGCTTTCATTTTCTCTAAGTCTCTTATAAACAGCATATGGTTAAAATTATAAAGCATGTTTATATAATCTATTTATTTTTTAATTTTTTTTTAACGTTTATTTGTTTTTGAGACAGAGAGAGAGCATGAACAGGGGAGGGTCAGAGAAGGAGGGAGACACAGAATCGGAAACAGGCTCCAGGCTCTGAGCTGTCAGCACAGAGCCCGATGCAGGGCTCGAACCCACAGACTGCGAGATCATGACCTGAGCTGAAGTTGGACACTTAACCAACTGAGCCACCCAGGCGCCCCTATATAATCTCTTTATAAGTGAATTTAATACTTTACTATGGATGTATTTGGATTTTTCTCTTATTTGTGAATTCTATGTCCCAAGTTATATCTCTTTTCTCTTGTTTTTCTTTCTTCCTATCTAGTTTTATTTTCCTGTATCTTCTGTCTGCCATTGCTTGAAAAGTAACATTAGGTTATGTTCAATATATGGTTACTTTTACTTTTAAAATATATTGTATTAGTTCCCTATTGCTGTTGTAACAAATTCCAGAAATATAGTGATTTAACATAAATGTATTATTTTACAGTTTCCAAGTCCAAAGTCTAGAGTTCACTGGGTTAAAATAAAAGTAGAGGCAATACTGTGTTCCTTCTGGAATCCCTAGGTGAGATTATGTTTCCTTGCCTTTTCTAGCTTCTACAGACTGCCTGTATTTCTTGACTCACAATTCCCTTCTCTCTTCAAATCTGGCAATGGCATCACTTCATCACTACCATCCTAACACCTCTTTCTCTGACTCTCTTGACTCCCTCTTTCCCTATAACTTGCGATTGCCCTAGGCTCCCCTAGATAATCCAGGATAATCTCCCAATATCAAAATCCTTAACGTAATCACATCTGCAAAGTCCTGTTGCCATATAAGATAACATAGTCACACGGTCTGTGGATTAGAACACAGACATTATTCTATGTGCCACATTCAATTGAAATTTCTACAGTTAAAAATTATCTTCAGTGTCCTCCTGAAAAAAGGACATCATAATGCTTTTAATTCAACTGTTCCCTTCAATCTTTCATATTATTTTTATCTGATATTATAATTCTATCTCAATTTTTAAAATCACAAGTTAGATCGGCTACACCATTAATGCTTATTTAGATTTGCCCCTGTATTTATCAATTTATTTTCTCAATAATATCTTGTATCATTACTTTCTAGAGAGCTTGTTATTCTGCAAGTACATTGTTCAGTATCTCCTTCGGTGAGGATCTATGAATAATAAACTGTTCCAGACTTTGTTTCCTGTGTATATATTCATAATGGAACAGTGTCTAAGTGCAGAATTTTAAGTTAACTTTACAGAATTCAGCACATGAAAAATATTATTTCATTTATTTCTAGTATTCATAAATACAGAATAGAAGTTGGCATGCATTTGGTTTCTGGTTAAATTTTATTGAGATATGATTGGCATATAACATGGTTTTTGGTTAATTTTAGGATTTCTTTATGTCTCTGTAGATGTGCAGTCTCACCTAGATGTTTCTAGGTACTGATTTTGATTTTATTTATCTTCTTTGGTCCTTGGTGTTTTCCAATTTGAAGATCCTATGACACATAAAAATTCTTAGCATTATCTATGTAGGTATTCCTCTCACATTCTCTCTATTATGCTAGTATACCTTTAGGTCTTTAAATGTATTTTTGTTCTTTTCATTCTAATGTCTGTAACTCTCAAGAACTCTTTTGTAATTCCATCTGTTAACCACTCGAGGCAGCCTTCTGGAAACATCCCACAGATATATCATCCAATCCACTAGTACTCTCTTCAGCTGCATCTAATCTGCTCTTCAACTCAGATAGTGAGATTCTAAGTATAAGTACCTTTCTTTTATAGTTGTTTTATTTTCCTCAATTTTCAAATCAACTTTTTCCCCCTCAAACAATTTATTCTCACATTTTGATTTTTTTGGTGTTTTTAATCCTGCGAACAGGTTTTGTGTGTGTGTGTGTGTGTGTGTGTGTGTGTGTGTGTGTGTTTTAATCCCAGCTTTTTAAATTAGTCTTTACTGGGACTCCTGGCTCTTATCATGAAAGATGCCGTCATTTTGTGTTGTTGTTGTTATTTGTGTTTAGTATTTATTCATTTTTGAGAGAGAGACAGACAGAACATGAGCAGGGGAGGGGCAGAGACAGAGGGAGACACAGAATACAAAGCAGGCTCCAGGCTCTGAGCTGTCAGCACAGAGCCTGACACAGGGCTCAAACTCATGAACCATGAGATCATGACCTGAGCTGAAGTCGAACACTTAACCACCTGAGCCATCCAGGCACCCCATGTCATTTTGTGTTTTGAAATTCTATGGTGAACTAATTTAGTTGCACTCTATTTGCAGTAGCCTTGTGCAGTGTAAGTCAAGAAAGGGCCCCTTCAGAGTAGTGTTGTGCATGTTTTCAACAACGGTTTCAATGTAGAAATCATATTTGTGGTACCAAATCCCCAGAGGAGCTGGTTTTTTCCTAACTTGCGGTCATGGCTGAGCTGGAATGCTTCTTGTAGACAGCCTGTGCTCTTTTGCTGAGCTTCTACCAGATCATACTTTAGTCAAAGGTGTAGTTATCTAAGGGTTCTGGCCTATATGCAATCATTTCAGCTCCACTGCCACACTCGCAAAGCCTCAAAGTATTCTCTTCATCTGGGAGTTAAATCCAAGAACCCAGAAGTTTAGGTCCAATAAACTCCTCCCAGGGAAACTATCACTTTACCTCAGAAGCTCTCTTTTGTGTTTTGCTTTTGTGTGTGTGTGTGTGTGTGTGTGTGTGTGTGTGTGTGTGTGTTTTTAATGTATTTGTTTTTGCCACAGCCTTTAATTTTTTGGCTCATCTGTATGTATAAAAGGATTTTTATTCTATTTTTTCTACAATTCCAAGATGTCTATAATGGGAACATCTCATGATTATCTAGCCAGATTATCACATAATTAAAGGAATGGAATATAATTTGTGACCTAACATATAGAAATTAGAATAGAGAAACATATATGTATTGTTAACCTGATTAGATCGTAATGTACATAGAATCAAGCCATATAGACTTATTCTATTATCACACTTTATATCATGCAGTTTCTTTTACCAAACTATGGAAAGACTATAACTGCCTCAGTGAGATGTTCACATGGACCTCAATTGATAATAAACTTTTTTTTCAAAGATACCTTTCTACAAGTGGGGAATGTGTGAATTATGAATTATCGTAAACATTAGTAATTGTTACAATATTGCTATTTCCTTTCCATAAGATTGGAGGAAAAAACGGGTATGTGTGGATAGCCATGGATATGAATGAACTACGGAATGATGTAACTTACTATCAACAATTAATCATTATAATTTTTTACTATTCCTCCTGGCAAATATCTGACAGACATGATTTCCATATAGAATCAATCCTTGATTACTAGAATAAAGTAGACAAAGGTACAGTTGCAATAAAGAAGACAAAACATGGGGCACCTGGGTGGCTCAGTCAGTTGACTGTTCAACTTCAGCTCAGGTCATGATCTTATGGTCCATGAGTTCGAGCCCCGCATTGGGCTCTGTGCTGACAGCTCAGAGCCTGGAGCCTGCTTTGGATTCTGTGTCTCCCTCTCTCTCTGCCCCTCCCCCACTCATGTTTTGTCTCTAACAAAAAATGAATAAATGTTAAAAAAATTTTTAAATAAAAGAAGATAAAACATAACCTTAAATAATCTATTTCAACACAAGTTACCTAACTGACTTAATATAAACTTGATATATTTAAGTAATATTCAGGATTTAGGAATATGTTTACCATTCTGCAGTTACGTATAACAAAAATAATACAGGAATGACTGCCAATCTCATGAATTTCTGCACAAAGAAATACTTGAAGATTTGTTATTCCTGTGGGTCTCTCAGCTAAGAACACTTTTCCAATACTTCACCAGGATTCAAGAAAGGCAGAAACTCAGACCCTCTTGCACCTTATCCTTTCCTTTTCCTTTCCTCGCTAATTAGTTCTACCCTTAAATATTTGGCTTTGGTTTGTTTTAGCAGCCATGTGTTCCTCTGCTTCTGCTTTTAGACTGCCTATCAGAGACATCTTTGCTCTAGAGAGACCTACTCTAGAGACCTCTCATCTGGCTGCAGGGGAGTCAATCATACCCCGAATGCAATAGACACAGTGCAACATTACAGTTGCTACCTACTGATAACTGTGTATTTCCAAACAACAGGAACAGCACAACATGTTGTCACTAATCTAAAAATGTTAATTTTGTTTCTGAAATAAACTATTATGTTTTATTCTGGTAAATCTAAAAACTAGTTAATCCATCCTGGACAACTGAAAGCTGGCTGCTATCACTTGATAGATTAATATTCACTGTACAAATCATCTTTTCTCTTTTTATGTAGAAGATACAATCTTATCAATATTACTTGCACCTGCCTTAACATATGTGTACTTTCCAACAGAATTAATGTTGTAAAGTAGGTCAATTTCTGTTAATTACTAGAAAGTAAATAGCAAAGAAAATTTTACTGAACTAAATAAGCAGATTGTCCAACAGCATTGAGTATCTTAATAGTTTCACTTTGTTTTTGTAAAAAAAATTTTTTTTAATACATGCCTTAATTAGAAAGGCAACTCTAAGTAAATGAGGGAAGACACACTTAAATTTTATCTTTTATCCCATTAATCACTTGGACTACCATATGCTAAACTTCTAAATTAAACTAGTGAATAGCATCCTTTCAACATTTTCAATATTCAAGATCAAAACTGAAAACTTTACAAATACAAACAAAACATTCACTGGAACACTTATTCCCAGGGTTATAACCGAACATTTTGAAAATCTAAGTAATTCCTTGACAGCCACTGAGGCAGACCCTAACTATCCCCTAACCCCCAGCATCATTCCCCTGAGAAACCACCTTCAAATGTATCATATTTTCTAGTCACTGGCTTCTAATCACAGAATTTGCCTCCCCGCTCTATCCTGACCCAAAGCCACTTTTTTAGAGGATCTAAAGCGAATAAATAATACAGTAAGAAAATATGAATGGCCCTGAATCATCCAAACTAATGGTTGACATTTCTAGTTTCCTTCTTCACTGTCTTTCTTAATGTCTAATTTCTCAATTCTTCCTCTGATGCCAAGTACCACATAGAATTTTCTCCATCTACCAAAGAATTCCAGAGAGACACCTCTTTTGGTGCTTAACTTGGGTAAAGTTAGTCTCTGTGGCTCAAAACTAACAACAAATGATGTAGGAAAATATATCCCTTTGGCTGTAGAATACATTCAGATTCTGAATATAATTACTGATAAAGAGGAATGGAAGAGGTTTGCTGACTTTTTTGTTACAAGTATATACTTAGCCCTTTTCTGCATCAGAAGATACAAAAATCAAATTTATCACAGGGATACCATGCCTGGTTGTATAGGGTGTGTATTGCTTAATTCTAGGGATACATTTATGTACACAACAATGTAAAAAGCTCCCTCTACTGTTGTGTGGTGTACAACCTGCACAACTGGAGGCTGCTGGATTCATTAGGTGCCTCTTCCATGCCAAGCAGGGGGTAAAGGGAAAGATTACAAAGTAAGAAAGGTTTTTACTCTGAAGTCAAAGAAGAGGACGACACACAATCATTTCTGTAATGTGATAAGGGCCCCAGGATCAGTGAGGAAGAAGCCTGGGGAATTGTATTAAATAATGGATAGTTCTATTTTGCAGTTGTCTTTGCCAGCAAACAAATGGAGAGAGAAACACCCACAACAGATGATACTGAATAATATGGTAATGCAGAAAATTAAAGAATCACATAAAAGCAAAATCTTCACCTTAGGGCCAAGAATCACAGAGGGTAAAGTATATTCAAATGTAGAGGGAAAGGGATTTTATGTGCTTTTGCTAAATGTATAGTACATCATATCATAATGCAAGAGGCTGCAACGGAACTATTTGATTTACATAATGTGAAACAAGGGACTTCATCTGTAACTAAACAAGACGATAAAACTATGACAAATGCACTGCTTATTTTCAAGGGCACTTGGAGTCCTTCACACAGCCAATTTCTACTCAGCAAACAAATGAATAAAACAAATTATTTTTTTAAAAATGCAAGCTCTTTTCTCCAAAAGCCCTGGAAGGACTTCTCAGTACAATTAAAAAATAAATTGTGAGCAAGATTTAAAAACCTCAGATCAGATTAGAATTCTTAATCTTCAATTCTTCCACTGTCAACTTCTTTTCAAGAAGGCCCAAATAATGTATTCTTACTTCATAATACTCAAAATTTTGGGGGAGGTGATGGGGGAAATTGATTTGTTTGCTGCCTAGATCAATGGTCACGTGGATTCAAATTCTCTCATCTTTGTCTCATGTTGGCTCAGTGCGCTTGAAGCCTGCATCACAGAGTTTCATAATATGAGTTTATGGAAATGATACTGTTAGACTCTGGCAAGTGGGAAGGCCAATAAATTCTGCTGAAGTTCTGATTTATATTGAAAAAAATGAAATGTAGCCTTTAATTTCCAAGAATGAAGATGCATTTGAGAATAAGTCTCATTGTCGAGTTTTGTAGTGTCCTGGGATATACCTATAAATGATTCACTCAAAAATTATTCTATGAGTTGTATTAAATTAATATATTTCTGCCATTTGTATACTTTATTAAATTTCCTATCTTACTTGCCAATGATGTTAGTTTAAAACTAACTTTCAAAAGTACTGTACATAAACCAAAATCATCTTCATAAATACGAAACGCAAAGTTATCAGTAATTAAATTGTATTGTAAATTTAAGAGCATTTTCAAGAGAAACTTATGTCTTCTGCGTGATTTCAAAGAGAAATGTGAAAATTACGTGGAGAAATCATAGAGTTGACAGCCGGGAGGACATGCTTTGTGTTTTTGTAACTGTGAGCCTACAACCACTGAGTCAGCTTTAAATTATTTATTTCAGTATCATAGAACAATTTAACAAATATATTACTGCAGATAGGTTTGAATTTATAAAAACATTGTTTACTTGAAACCAAAATTAATAGCTATCTAAAATTCCTTCCTACTACTCTGTTCACATAACATAACACTGCTTAATAATCTAAGGGGAGAATATTGTGGAAGTTGGTCAGTCAACTTGTCCCATGTGGATGGAATCCACCATGGAATGCACAGAGATTTGAATTTTTATTTTATCTTTCACAACTTCCACATGAAGCTAAAGATCTGATCACCTTCATGTTTACACTAAGGGATACTTAGTGTAAAAGGGATACTTCTACCTCAATTACTCAAACCTTTCATTTAGACTTTACTAATCAAATGGTGCTAGGTCACTTAGAAATAACATTCCCTCTAGTGCACTGATTTTCATTGTTATGGCACTGATAAGAAGTGATATGGAGAAACAGGAATCCTCCAAATAAATCTTAGCCCCACGGGGAGGTAAAGGTAGCATTACTTGTCAGTATCTATTAATATTTTATGTGTCTATATACTTTGATAGTTTTTTTTTCCTATTTTAAATCACCAATTTTGCTATTTCTGTTTTATTTCTTTTATTATTCCTGTTGTAATTAAAAAAAAATCTACTCGGTCCTATTCTAAGTCCTACCTATAATAGTACAAAAAAGCGAAGACAACATTTCTACTAAAGGGATGAAAGGTGTACAAATATTTTTTTGCCCCATAAAACATGAAGTGGCTCAGCAAAACCATAGCAAATTTCACCCCACAAAAAAAGGCTTTTCTTTGGGTCTGGAGCAGAAATTCTGTTTAGACAGTGGTTTTTACAGAATTTTCAGCTAATGAAATCTGTCATCCTTCTCACGGTTGTTAGGTGTTTGAAATACTACTTCTGAGACTAAAGAGGATGATACTCATAATTTGATTACTAATTCATATTTTTCCCATTAAAATGTAATATATTTCTTACAGAAATTTGAAAAATACAAGAATAAAGTTAAAACATTAGCCTACAATCCCACTATCTAGGAGTAGTACTTACACTTAACATTTTAAAGTATATTTCTCCATTTTTATTTCCATGTATTTGCATAACTAAATTCACTGTATACAACTAATATGTATAAATATACGTGTAGTACTGGGATCATACTCCCTATGCAAGTTTTGTCTCACCCCACCAATAGTGTGACAATTTCATTCCTCATTTCCAATTTCATTTTTCTCTTCAAAACCCTGAAAAAGGAATTTGTTGTGTGCTATGTTTTATTCTCATATTATAAATTCTTAAAAGCCACATTCTTAACTAACCATTGTTCATCATTGCCTCCCTTGTCACTAACTTTCCCTAGCAATGTAAGAGAAGACAAAATGAAAGCACTCCAGCATATCTTCAGCACTAACAGAGGGTTCTTAAATGTGTCTAAGATAATGTGGGATGAAATTATTATTTTTTTAATGTTTATTTATTTTTGAAAGTAAGAGACAGAGCATGAGCGGGGAAGAGGCAGAGAGGGAGAGGGAGACACAGAATCCGAAGCAGGCTCCAGGCTGTGAGCTGTCAGCACAGAGCCCAATGTGGGATTCGAACTCATAAACTGCGAGACCATGACCTGACCCAAAGTCAGACGTTCAACCGACTGAGCCACCCAGGCACCCCTAACATGGGATGAAATTATAATTCTAATTTTTTTTTGAGTGTAGTTGACACCCAATGTTACAAAATTATAATTTCATAAATAAGGAAGATGACTTTCCTAAATAAGGAAGATGTCAGCCCTAAATAAGGGCTAACAAAACTATAAATGCAAAACAATGACGATATAATAGTACCACAAATGGTATTTCTGATAGTAGGTCTGCCACATGAAAACAAGCTTACACAGGATCTTACACAACTATTTGTTTGGAATAAAATTATTGAACCTTCACTGTAGGCCTGATGTTATACAAGATGTCTTATATTCTCTACCCTTTACTACTATCCTCATTAATGATGAAACTCAAAGAGGTCATTTAGGCAATTGAAGATCACCAGCTAGCACTGGACAAATACAGGTCATTTCTATTTGATCATCCCTCTTAATGAGTTTTGAAGTTTGAAGTTTTGTATGTTATATACTATATATGCATATACACACACATATTTCAAATACAAATAGTTTGGTAGACAGATGTATTGCCACTATTTTCTCCAATCTGGGGATTGCCTTTCCATTTTCATATCAATGTATTTTGCACATGAGATGATTTAAATTTTGAAGAAGTCCAAACAATTATTTTCAAGAACTTTTGATTAGTGCTTTTCTTATATTCTATCCAAGAAATCATTACCCTCCCTATAGTCATGTAGATCTTCTGTTTTTTGACTAAGAGTTTGACAGCTGTAGCTATATCACGTAGCTTTCTATCCTCCATTATGAATTAACATCACACAAGGTGTAAAGCAGGGTTGAAATTCATTTTTTTCACATGGATATCCAGATGTTGTAGAGCCATTTCATTAACAGACTATCTTCCCATCACTCAGTAATACTGGTGGGTTTTTGAGAGTCAGTTGACCATATATATATGGGTATATTTCCAGATTCTTTATTCTGTTTCATTCATCTATCCTGCGAAGTTTCCGCCAAAATCCCATTGTTTTGATTACCAAATCTTTATAATAAGTTTTGAAATCAGATAATTTAAGTCCACCCCATTTGTCCTTCTTTCACAAAATTGTTTTGATTCTTCTATGTCCTTTATTTTTCCAAATACATGTTGGAATCAGCTTGCCAATTTCTACAAAAAAAGCTGGCACCGACTTTCATTGAGATTATAGTGACTCTCACTCAATGTGGGTAAGATGAAAATCTCAGTAATAGTCTTCCTACAAATAAAAACCTTTATTTATATATTTAATTTCTCTCAGCTCTCTCAGTGCTTTATAGATATCATTTTAGAGGTTTTACACATATTTTTTTAAATTATTCTTATATTTTTTATGGTTTTGGAAGTTACTATAACATTATTCCAATTGTACATTTTCATTATACATAAATAAAATTGTTTTTTAAGTTTATTTATTTTGAGAGAGAGAGAGAGTGTGTGTGTGTGTGTGTGTGAGAGAGAGAGTGGGGGAGAGGCAGAGAGAGGGAGAGAGAATCCCAAGCAGGCTCCCAGCTGTCAGCGCAGAGCCCAATGTGGGGCTCAATCCACTGAATCATGAGATCATGACCTGAGCCGAAATCAAGAGTCAGATGCTCAACAGACTGAGCTACTTCAGTGCCCCTAAATAAAATTTTTATAAATTGACTTTATATTCTATGTGCTTAAAAAATCCAATTATAACTTCTGGCAATTTTTCTGCTATATTTCTTACAATTTTATTCGAACTGAGGTATATTATCTGTGAAGAGAAATATTTTTTTTATTTTTTTCTTTCCAATATTTAGAACTTTTGTTTCTTGGGGCACCTGGGTAACTCAGTTGGTTAAGCATTCAACTTTGGCTTAGATCAAGATCTTGCATTTCATAGGTTCGAGCCCTGCATCGAGCTGACAGCACAGAGCCTGGATTCTGTGTCTCCCCCTCTCTCTGTTCCTCTCTCTCTCTCTCTCTCTCTGTCTCTCTCTCTCTCTCTCTCTGTCTCTCTCTCTCTCTCTCTCTCTCACACACACACACACACACACACACACACACAATCTCTCTCTCTCTTTCAAAAATAAACATTAAAAAAAAGAAGAACTTTTTTTTTCTTTTTCCCACCTTACTAAACTGGCTATGATCTTGAGTACAAAACTGAATAGAAGTGGTAAGCACTGATATCTTTGCCTTGCTTCCAGTTCTAATGGAAAATATTTGGTTTTCAACATTAAGTGTGTTGTTAACTGTAGATTTTTGTGTATATCTGCGTAGATACCCTTTGATAGATTAAGAAAGCACTTTTAAGAATTCATTAAGAATTTTTGTTGATAGGGTTCCCCCTAACCCCATACATTAGAGATACCATTTTTATTGTTTTTTATATCCATTTTTTTCCGACAGGAAGTCAATCATCAATGTTAACATTGTTTCCCCTGTGAAATGCATCTCTTTGGACAATTCAAAACTCATTTTTTGTATCTTTGACTTTTACTCATTTTCCTATGATATATGTAGATATCTAAAGGGTTTTATTTCCTGGGGCGCCTGGGTGGCTCAGTTGGTTAAGCAATCGACTTCGGCTCAGGTCATGATCTTGCAGTTTGTGAGTTCGAGCCCCACGTCGGGTTCTATGCTGACGGCTCAGAGCCTGGAGCCTATTTCAGATTCTGTGTTTCCCCCTCTCTCTACCCCTCCCCTGCTCACACTCTGTGTCTGTCTCTCAATAATACATAAATGTTTAAAAAAATTTTTTAATAATAATAATAAAGGGTTTTTTTCCCATCAATGTGGGAAACAATTTTGCCATTGTAGGTCCAAATAATTTTTCTTACCTATTCTCATTCTTCTTCTGAGATTCCAATTACAACTACATTAATCAGTAAATCCAACATCTGAACTATCTCAGGGTCAGTTTCTATTGACTATTTTTCCTTCACCATGGGTCACATTTTCATGTTTCTTTGCTTGACTGGTTTTTATTATGTTTCAGACAATGTAGATATGTTACAGAGATTCAGGATTCTTTTATCTTCCTCTGAAGAGAACTGATTCTTGTTTTAGGAGCCAGTTCAATTACTGGCTCGTCACTCTGAATGTGAGAGGTTTGAGTTTATTCCTTGGTAGGGAGGATCTATCTAATGCTCAAGATAATTCCCAAGCTTTTGTAAACCTCCACAGTCTATCTCCCATAAATACCTTACAGGTGCTTGGTTTCAGGCTTTGTTAGGGCAGCTCAGGAGTAGACATTTCTCTGGATCAAAGTCCCTACTAGGAAGGCTCAGCTTTTGTGTTTTTTCAGCTAAATACCAGGAGTAATGACAAGGTACTAATAAGGTCGCTCCACTCTCAAGGCCTGAATCTACTCAATTCCTAGTGTCCTTTAATAATCTCAACTCCGTAGCTGTAGCACTCTGATGCTTTTGGAAAGTTTCTATCTATGGATATTCAGACCAGTCTTGCAAAGTTCTCCAAGATGATCTGCACAAAAGCTTCTTGGCATCATTCTCTGCACAGGATCCTCATCTACAGTACCTTCAGCAGGACCACTGGGCTCTACCTAGATTCCAGCTTGCTATACCAGTCAAAAAACTGTTCCCAGGCAATAATCTGGATTGACTGTGGGGCTCCCTTAATAAATTTTCCTTCTTTCAAAGTTGCAGTCTTGCACTGCTCATCCTCCAGTGACTTAAAAGCATTTGTCTCATAAATATTCTTCAGTTTTATGGCTATTTACTCTAAAAGTCCAATCGCAGGTACACCTACACAGTTGGAAGTGGAAGTCCGATTGTGTTCTTACAATAGATTTTTTTCACCTTCATGAATTATGCAGAACTAGAAGAGTTTTTGTATAATTCAGCAATAAGATGCTATCATGAATTCAACAGACCTGTTACAGAAAATCATATTCAGATGTTAGTGTGTATTCTGTGATGGGAAATGTCAACATTGCTGATGCTAAAATTAAATTGCTAGTGAATAATGAATTACTATTCATTTTTAATAGCTTTAGACAAAAAATTTACGAATAATTACTAACACAGAGTGGCCGTAAAGAGTATATTGTTGCTCACTGTTTCATCTTTTTATATTTGCCTTTAATGCTGCGTGACAAATGTTTGTTAGGAGTACATTCACAGTGGAGCCAAGAATTAATCAGCTAGAGATTTAATTGAAACTTTTTTCTCAGGTGGTACCAGAAAGTTTATCAATTACTGAGTTTAATATATTGGGTGCTTTATCTCCATGGTGATGACTGAAAAACATACAATATAGGCTTTTTGTGAAGTGCCACCAAAATTCACCATAGTGTTCACTTCCCATCATCAATGGCTATGTCTTCATTTCAAAAATTGAGGGTAAAGTATTTTTTTAATTTTGTTTATTTTCTTAAATTTTTTAATGTTTATTCATTTTTGAGAGAGAAAGAGAGTGTGAGTGGGAGAGTGGCAGAGAGACAGGGAGACACAGAATCCAAAGCAGGCTTCAGGCTCTGAGCTGTCAGCACAGAGCCTGACGCGGGGCTTGAACTCATGAACCGTGAGGTCATGACCTGAACTGAAGTTGGACGCTTAACCGACGGAGCCATCCAGGCGCCCTGAGGTAAAATATTTTTTAAATTAACTAGCCACAAGTTTTGTCAATATGCCATCCAAAATGTGCCTATTCAGAAATCAGTTATTATGAATTGAGGGAGATGACTAAAATCATTATGCCAAAGTTTTTTGGAACACAAAATCTGGAATAAAAGCATTCTCTGAAGGAATTAATCCGATTAACAGCACAGCCATCGAATTAGGAATGTCATTTAATTGGCTTTGGAAAATTTACCTTGTTATAAGTATAGCTGCATCCACTGAAGTCATGTCCTCTCCCCAGCTTGTAGACATCTCTAAATGTATATCATTCTTTCTGCCAAATTCTTCATGCTGCCACTTGCAAAAACTCTCTAGCATTTTCTCTCCATGGTGCCCAATATATAGGTCTGCCTACAAGAGAAGAGATTTCACTTCAAGGCAAATTATTTTCAGATATACAAAAAACTAAAAACTGACGAGACTTCCTGAATTACTAAAGCAGACCGCTGACCATAACAACAGTAATTAGAACCTGGAAGACATTCAGAAATAATTTAGCCTCAGCTGAAAATCGTGCAACTACAATAACTACAAAATCTGTTCAATGTTACACTGAAAAAGGAGAGAGGTGTTGTAAGAATGTGGAACTTTCTGGCTTAAATAACTTAATTTTACTTCTACAATTTAAGAACAAAGTTTTCTCAAAGTTCTAGTTAAGTAGCATACTAAAATGATGCCACAGAGTATTCTCTGAAATGAATTACAGATAAGAAAACGTTTCAAAAGCACATGTTTAAATAAGAAAATAAAACTCTCATTAAAAATCACTTTTAAAAATTACATCTTGGAAAGTTAAGGTTTGTTGTCAGGATCCTTGGAAACTAAGAACATTCCATTTTTAGAATAAAACTGAGGTATTAACCAAAACTAAAGGCCAGTTTTATGTATAGTTTAAGTGACTTAGTGGATATTTCTGGATTTTTAAGTCAATAAAAAGCACACTCCTAACATTCACTTTACTTAAAAGCATCCGAACACAACTTCTCACCCAATTAATTGAACAAAAAACTCAAGACTTTCTTACTGGAGTTTCATGGAGCAGAATAAGCTTTATCACACGAAGATTGACCTGCACACCAAGACTCTTGTGTTGGAAAAGGTTAAAAACCTAAAAACAAATAAAAATAAAAATCCTAAAATAAAACTTGAAATCATATTTATTTTTCTTAAAGTCCAGATATGGGAGAAGTCTCAATTTAGTTGAGAAATCTTATATTTAAAACCACTTAAGTAATTTTAAAATTAGCTTAATAAGCAAGAATAACATAGCTAATTCATTTTAAATACAAAGAAATTTAGACCTAGCCTTCTGAGAAACTCACTGCAGTCTTGATTGTCTACGCCATTTCAATGGGATATAGAGGGAAGGTTGGGCTTTTTACAATACTGAAGACAAGCATTTTAGTAACTAAACCCTAGAATGTTTCTTAAGACCACAAAATGCCAGTGTCCTCCTTTTTTCTGAGAAACAGTCCTGAAAACTGAGCCTGCTTTATGCCACCTCCCGATTCATTCCTTGGAGTAGTTTTCTCTCTCTCTAAGCTAGCTGCCAAATAGGAAAAGGGTTTTCAAAGCTCTTCTCTTCAATGTTACCCAGGAAGACAAGCTTGCAGGCCACTGTTGATTAATGGTTTCAGATCCTCATTATAACTGTTTTTCCCAAACTATGGTGTGTGCAGCAGGGCTGGAAAGCAAGGTGAATTTTTATGTGGTACTTCATTTTTTGTAGAATGTAATATTTATTTAACTTGTAATAGAAAACAGAAAGCTGACACGTCAAACCCATACTTTTAGAGATAGAACTACTTAGAAGAAACTAAAGCTGGTAGGCTGTATTAGCCTACCCTGTAACAGACTGCTGGTGGAATGTTCTGGAGGTAGCTGAACATGGTAAGAAATGACTGAAGTGTGGGCAAATGTGTTCCCTGCTCAAATAAGCCAAATAGTAAAAATGAGCAAAAACAGTAAAAATACAATTTTACAAAACATAATATATTTATCCCTGAATCAGTGGTTCTTACCCTGCCTTATATGGTAACTGGAATCATAAATGGGCATTTGCCTTTGGCATCTATTGATGTTCATTCTCCCCTAAGAACGGCTCTTCACTCCGACCTTTTAATTCTGCCTTGCAGAAAGTTTAACCAAAGGGTATATAATTAAGTCAAAGGATTCATTTGGTGGTAAACATCTGTATGATACTAGGTACAAACTAGATTTCTGCAGTTCAAAAAGTGTTAACTGAAGTTAGCTACGTGTGATCCACCTGCCTAAAAAATTTAGCTATTTGCTATTAGGTCTTACTCATAAACTAGTATTATATCTGACATCAAATTTTACATACCTATCAGTGGATTACCAACCTCCATTTTTGTTCCACCACATTAATGTCTAATACTTTGGGTGGGGCCATGCGTACAAAAAAATACATAACATTTCTAATTTCAGCAAATGGCCTTTTATAAAAGAGAATGAAAAGAAGGTCATGAAAGAATAGACAAAAGAATAACAGAGAAAGAGTTTGCCACATTGAAATCAACAATAAGGATGGTTTCTTTTACTAGAAGATGTGAATTATTACTTTTGATATTTCTTTTAATTTATCTGGTATACCCAAAGCATTTTTTTACTGATGTCAATAAAAGAAAGGAATAGTAATGAATTAATTTTTAAAGAATGTCATTATACTCACACATTTCTTCCTTAGAGTTTTCTTGAAAAAATTCCAAGCGCACTTTAAAGTTTGCCTACCATATTTAAGATGGTTAGAATGAATCTCCTGGCTGCATCTGCTCCATGATAGGAAACCATTGCTGGGTCTGCAACCACTACAGTCTCTATGTTGTATTCTTGAGGTAATTTGTATGAATATCGTTTCCCTCTTCCACTTTCTGTTATTTTTTTAGATCTAGGTCTTCCTTTGTCTGCAATAGAGAAATGGATTTTCCAATGTGACTCCATATTGGCAAAGTGAATACAAAATTTCCGTTTCTTCAATAATTTTTTCAAAATGTTTACTGAAGGGGGCACCTGGGTGGCTCAGTTGGTTAAGTGTTTGACTCTTGATTTCGGCTCAGGTCATGATCTCACAGTTCGTGAGATCAAGCTCTACGTAGGTTTCTTTGCTGACAGCATGAGGCCTGCTTGGGATTCTCTGTCTCCCTCTCTCTCTGCCCCTTCCCCATTCACTCTCTCTATCTCTCTCTCTCAAAAACAAATAAACATTTAAAAAATGTTTATTTAATGCCAAGATATGTTGATAATATAGTGGTAAGCAAGACCAAATAAGTTCCCTGAATACATGGAAGCTAAAAGGGCATCTGGTTTTGGAGTGTGGCTTTGGAATCAAATAGACTAGATAGACTTGTATCACTTATTGGCTCTGCTACTTGGGAAACTAACATCAGTCAGTTAGCCTTGATTTCCTCATCTGAACAATAGCAACATCTACTTTCTAGTGTTGATGTCCTATAATAAGGTTGCATTAGTAAAATTCTTAGCACAGAGTCCGTACAAATAAAATAATCCAATAAAAAAAAATCACAATTTTCTTTTTGAAACCAGTGACAAAACAAAGGTCTACTTGAAGAGAGTGCCTGAAGTGACTATCTCACACATCCTCATTTCAGGCAGTGGCCCTTAATTACTAAAACATTATGCATGGGTTACAAAAGACTCAGTTCTGCCTTCCATCAGGATCACATAGGGAAATAAAGATTTCTTCAAACAAGGCCAAATAAAAGTAGTAACCACAAATAAATGTATTTATACATTTAACTACATAAAAATGTAAAATGTTTATTAAAACATGCCACTATCAGAATGAAAAGCATGCCACCAAGTGGGAGAAGATGTTTACAATACTTTTCCATAATGAACAAATTAAAAGCTACTCTAAATTAGTAACAGATAACCCAAATGAAAAATTGGCAAAAGACTTGACCAGCCATTTTTCACACAAAGAAAGACATTCAAATGGCTAATTAGCATGTGAGAAGGTGCTCAGTCTCATTACTCTTCAGGGAAATGCGAATTTAAATCACAATTAATTAAATTAACTAAACTCTCTAGAATGGCTAAAATAAAGAGATGATTATATTAAGTGTTGTCAAGAGTGTGGAGACAACTGAAAGTCCCCTGCACATACATACTGGGAGTTTAAATTAGGATAAACACTGAAAAATGAGCAAGCGGTAGCCACTGAAGTTTAACATTTGCATACCCAGTGATCAGTGATCTGAAAGATACACTTATCAGAAATGCATATAAATCACATGTAAAAATTATTCACAGTAGTACTGTTCTTAATTTAAATAACCTCAATAGTGTAATGGATAAAGAAATTTTGGCCTACCCATTCAATGGAATGTTCTAGAACAAAGAAAATGAACCAACTACTACAATGTGCAAGAACATGGATGAACCTCACAAAGAGGATGTTGAGCAAAGAAGCCAATGACAAAAGAGTAGGTGTTGTATTCTTCCATTTACAGAAACATAACAACTGGGAAGACATGATGTTAGAAGGACAGTAAGTATCTTGAGGTAAGAGATATTAGTGCCTAGGAATGGGCCTAGGGGGACATCTGTTGTACTGACATTCTCTATATTCTGATCTGAGTGATAACTACATGGTTATGTTCATTTTGGGAAAATTTAGCAGTTGGGACACATCATTTGTGCAATTTCCTGTATGCATGGGGTACTTCAATAATGAAACTTACTATTTTAACAGCTTTACTGAGATATAATATATATGAGAAAACACGTAGCCAGTGATGTACAATTCAGTTAGTTGTAATCAATTTCTACAGTTGGGCAACCATCTCTACAATCCATTCTTAAATCAATGATTACCTGTTCTGCTCCTTGCCATATACCAAAATTTGGTTGATGTCATTAAAGTGCTACCACCTCCTTTCCCAAACTTATACTCATGGGCCAACATCTTTCATATTTCTTTACTACAATTTTAATGGAATCCCCAGAAGTAAACATGTGTGTTTAGTAGAGTTTCATGGAGATAAATCTGTGTGTCCAATTAGTCATGTTTCCCTGGGTGTCTCTAATTTTTTTTTTAATTTCTAAGTACATACTCTCATAATTCTAGTCCACTGTGGTGGCTTCTGATAAATTGCTTTCCTTGTCTTGTTTTAAGTACTTTGGCAGTGGCTTGTCAATTCAATTCAAGTCTATTCTATTCCACTTTGCAAACTATCTATTCCACCTTTCTTACCCTCTAACATCTTTCCATGGTGCCAGAATTAATTTATATCTTGAATTTTTGAACTATTGGTTCCCTTCTATTACTGCCTTCTAGGCCCAACTGAGTTATCTCTGAGATCTAACATGAACTGGATTCCACTACCATTACTGGGAACTTCACTGTTCTGAGTTATCATCATAATCTACAGTTTCATTTTTTTCTTTTTTTGCAGTGACCCAGACTAAAATCTACTTGATAAACAAAGTTTTATCCAAGTAGAGTCAGTTAACAAAGTTAATGAAAGTGTTATAAAAAGAAAAGCAAAGACTCATTATTTAATGAAAAGAAGTATTATGTCATGAATCATGACAATGCAAAAAGACAAAAACAACACTAGCCATCTTCAACAGGATCACAAGAGTTAAAAGTACACTTTATAGATCCATATTTAGTACGAGTAGTTGAAACCAAAGATGATGACAGGCAGCATAAGAAATTGACTTTATCTGTATCTTGAGATGTCTGCCAATTAGCAATGAATTCTGCAGTTTTCTAATCATAATCTTAAAGGTACTTAGTTATGTATTAGTATGTTGTTATATATACTTGTAATATTTAGTAGCAGACATTTCTACAAGTAGATGAACAGACTCACTTTGGCAGAGTCAACACCAAATAAACCATGGAGGGAAAAATACAGACGTAGCTCTCCTATGTGGATATGTCACTGATCTTATATGTAAAAATCAGGCAGTGGTAGGAATAGAAAGCATGAGAAGATAGGCAAATATTAGAAAGTAGTCATCATCACATGTAAAATTAATCTGACTTAGGGGAAAAAAGGGGAAGTGGTTAGAATTACCCTCTCTCTTTTTTTAATGTTTTTATTTTGAGAGAGAGACAGAGTGAGAGCAGGGGAGGGGCAGAGAGAAAGGGAGACACAGAATCCGAAGCAGGTTCCAGGCTGGCTCTAGACTGTGAACCATTAGCACAGAGCCCGGCGTGGGACTTGAACTCATGACCAGGAGATCATGAACTGAGCCAAAGTCGGATGCTTAACCAACTGAGCCACCCAGGCACTCCAGAATTATTCTCTTGTTGCTGTTATTTGTTTTGGCTTGTGTGCAGTGGGGAAGGTGGGGGTGGGGGGTGTTCAATTTTTATCTTTCAGTGACCAGGTAGTAGATAGTGGAAGACAACAACAGGGGACTTTGGGAAGGAAGGTAATGGGTTCAGCTTTAGATTTATTAAGTCTGAAGTGACTGTGAGACACATGAATACAAGTTACTAAACACCTGAAAAGAGAGAGGTTAGAACAGAGATTGGAACAAAGTAAGAGAGAGAAAAAAGTTTGTTTCCTTTACTGTCCCAGTCCCCATCTGTCAGTATGCTACATCCTTATTTTCATGGTATAGTTAAATAGACTGCATGGAACATTCTAGAATGTTTCTTAAGAATCTCAGCTTCATGGTAGACTCCATCATACAAGTTAACCACTGTGTAAGAACCATGCATATTGAAGTAATCTTTTTATCAGGTTGCTTTCTTTGACGGCTTCAGGGTCTACATCAACTATGCTAAGCTCGTTTTTCATCTTCCAAATCTTGAGACGGTTTTCTACCCATATGCATGTATAAGAACAACACAGTTGATACCACACACTTCCAGTTAGTGAAGAAATCTGAAAAATGTTTAGTCATCAATGCTCACCATGTGCTCTCTATAATACCCTATACACATGGTGACAATAATGTCCACAACAGTTATGGATGACATATGGAAATCATGTCAGTAGTTGTGTGGTTAAGTTAGAGATGTCTCTAAGAATAGAGATGATCTCTATGTCCTGCTCAAATAGATCATTCTTCTTTAGTTCTATAAATCTACTTGTAACAGTGAGTCCTAGACATACTCATAGGTTTACAATAAAATGTAATGTAATATATATTAATAATGTCACTTGCCTGCTTAAAATCTTGAAAGACCACATATTGCTCCCAGGTAAAGTCCTTACCATCGAACACACAAGGAAGTACCTTCATCATCCAGGTCCATGACTACCTTTCAAAGGTTGTATCTCCCGTCCACACTGCAAACATTTGGCTTCAGCTCCCCCAGCTGATGCCTTCTCCTGCCTTTATACCCCTGCATACATTGCTCCTTTTGCCTGAAACTTGTTCTTCTCTAACCATATGTACTAAAAACTTCACACGAGTTTTTCATTTTCACACATGATCTCGTTTAATTCTGACAACAGACCGGAGGTTTGGGTGTCACTATCCCCATTTTGTATACTGTAAATGAAGTTGCGGGGAGAGAAAGTAAGTTTTCCAAAATCACACAGCTAGGAAGTGGTAGCATTAAGTTCGTGAACACAGGCAGAGACTCCAAAGTCCATTATCATAATCTGTACCCGCTGTTCCCCTTTTTCCCCAGAGATGTAAGTCTATCATCTTGCTGTCATCTTTGCTGCTGCTTGATCTTTGCGGCTCAGGCCCCTGATATCAGAACCTAGTTTCTTGTGTACTGAGTGTGGCAGAGTTTCCATCATGCCTCAGTATAATTACTCACTTACCAGTCTGTCTAAAATAATACATTGGTTGCCTCTTGAAAATAAGAGCTGTGACATTTAGCTCTTTATCCCTATGATGTGACTGGTCATGCTTATGTTGCAAATAAAGAAGCTATGGTGTAAAAGTGGAAAACACCAAGGATTTCCACAAAAAATTAAAAAGAGATATCATATCTCATATGATCTCCTATGATCTCATATCTCATATCAGAGCAGTAATTCCGCTGCTAGTTATTTACTCAAAAAAATGAAAAATTGAAAAGATATATCTACCCCTATGTTTACTGTAACATTACTTACAATATTTACAATAAGGAAGCAACATAAGTGTCCATCATAAAACGAATAAATAAAGAAGATGGGATATATATTCAATGGACTATCACTCAGCTATAAAAAAGAATGAAATCTTGCCATTCACAACATAGACGGACCTGGAGGGCATTATGCTAAGTTAAGTAAGTCCGACAGTGCAATACAAATACTATATGATTTCACATAAATGTGGAATCTTAAAAAAATAACAAAAACAAAAAACCCCAAAAAACCCACACCATGAACAGATTCATAAGTACAGAGAATAAGCTGGTGGTTGCCAGAGGAAGGGGGGTGGGGTGATGGGTGTAACAGGAGAAGGGGATTAAGAGGTACACACTTCTTGTTTATAAAATACATGAGTCACAGGGATGAAAATTATAGCAAAGGGAGTACAGTCAATAATACTGTACTGGCTTTGCAGCGTGAGAGATGGTAACTCCACTTATTGTGGTGAGCACTGAATAATGTACAGGTTGTCAAATCACTATGTGGTACACTTGGAACTAGTATAACACTATAAGTCAACCACACTAAAATTTAAAAAAAAAGTTTAAGGGAATGGAAAAAGAGTACCTAGCAGGAGTGAAAGTGAAGCTATGCCTTGAACCCAGGGGGGCCTCTGGCTCTCAATCTCATGTGCCTTCTCTATATTATGTTTTCATAGAAGAACACAACAAAGTCATCCTAAAGTATGAAGTTTCCTGTTCAGAAAAGATATTCATGAAGTCAATACACAGCAACATACTATACCTAAGGCATTAAAAGGAGGAAGGGGAAACAGCGCAAAGATCAATGTGAATACACGGAAACTTTCTGATTCCATTGCACAAAGGCAAAGTCGAATTATACAAAGTTGAATCATTTGTTTAATATGTTAATACATCAGCCTGAAGTCATAAGGGAAGAGCTACAATTAGACATATTGGTATAAGTAAATGAAGGCTTTATTGCACACACTGCTAATTTTAAAACCATTTTCTCAATTCTGGACCTTTAAAAAGTCTGAAAGTAGGCAAACTCAGTAGATCATCCAACCGATAGTTTGACACTCCGTGCCTGTAAGTGCTTGACCTAAATAGGTCAAATGATACAGAACAGTCATGCCTTAAAAAAAAAAAAAAAAAATAGAAACCTTATGAGCAATGTTTGTCAAACATGAACTGTGTATTTGTGCCTTATAAAACTATTAAAATTAAAATTTTCTAGAAATCTTTTCTCTGTGGACCATAGCACACAAAGACTTCTTTGTGTCATCCTGTACATGAGTAATTAGAACAGCTGGAGCTGACTACGATTTGAAAGTTGCACAGCGCAGATATTTAGTATAACCCATACAAGACAATTTCCTTAAATGGACTAAATCCAAGTTGTTGCTATCATTCCTCAACACAAGAGCCTTTCTTTGGCTTGTTCATAATGCTATGACTTCTGTTGAGCAGTTTTATCTCCTTTGTGCCTGTATTTCTTAGAAGAGAGAAGAAGGATGTGTTTCACTTAAATTGGCTCGATCATGTACAGCAAATAGTGCGGCCCAGAGGTAGGGGCACTTAGGCCCTTTTGAAGATGATTCCCATTCAGACTGATACCATGAGCTTTCACGAGGGAAACAGAAG
This sequence comes from Herpailurus yagouaroundi, assembly GCF_014898765.1. Lineage (NCBI taxonomy): Eukaryota > Metazoa > Chordata > Mammalia > Carnivora > Felidae > Herpailurus > Herpailurus yagouaroundi. The sequence goes on along the minus strand of NW_024412423.1, from coordinate 17,091,674 downwards.
TCACACATTAATTTGAGATAAATATATTTAAACAGAAATATATTACAATTCTTTCTGAATCTGAACACCCCAAACGAGCAATGATATGAACATCCTATCACCTCTGCAAATGTTACTGACTGTCACAAGTCATACACCTAAACTAGCCTCAAATACCATAACCAATTTTAGATTTAGTATCTTGGCAGTAACCACACTCACACCTAATTTTAAATGTACAAGTCAAGTTTTTATGTCTTTACACCAAAACTTCTTCAATAATTCCTATTTCCTCAGATCCTAACTGGAACTATTTCTTGTATCAGTGAATAGTCACTGAGATGTCTGGATTAGATGTGTAAAAATTTTTCCTAGGGACACTTCTAATTATTTTTTGAAAGCTGGCTATGGCTTTCAGGTCTTCCTTACATAATAGAAATCAGTCATTTTCCTTACCGTTCCTGCTAACACACAGACCTCTGCCAAAGGAAGTAAGAAAGCGGACAAAACAGTCAGCCCCATTTTATTTCTGTGAAGAACTGGCAGACAAACAGAGACTAGGATTTGATGGCTGGAAATGTTTATGAGCTTCTGAAAAGTCCAGATTTAAGGTATTTTGATACTGACAGCAAATTCGAAGAAATAAATCTTTACCCTTCTTCTTACTACACTGTTAATTTTCACCTCCAAGATGATTTTTACTTGGGTCAAACAGAAAAAAAAAGAAAAAGAAAAAGAAGAAAGAAGTAAAAGAGGCATCTGGTCAAAGTAAAGAGATAGCTATGATGTTCTCAAAGAGGTGGACTAAAATAAGGCCATGAGCTCACAGTATTCAGTTTCAGAAGATCTCGAATTCTCTCGGTATCATTTCTGTGCCAATGAGGTGAATAGTATACTACAAGGAACACTTCACAATTCAAGAGAGATGCATGTTATATATTAATCTCTGAACCCTTGTGAATTTCCATTTTTTGACATTAAAATGTAGTACTTTGTAGAAAACTAAAAGAGAAGTCTAAAATAGATACGTTTAATTGTTATTAACCAAAGAGACTCCACATTTTGAGCAAGTATAAAACCAGAAGAGTGATGGATGAACAGAGGGACAGACGGATGGACAGATGGAAGAAAAGGAAGAAAAACAATTTAGTGTATTCATCTCACATTGCATATTTGTTAAACCCCTTTCAGGAGAAGGCATTACCTGAAATGATACCACAGTAATGACTGTGAGGAGCTGACTTCTCTGTGACTTTTTCCTCCATGGACCTTTTCTGCCTATATACACGGTGTGGATGACCCGTTATGGCCATTGTATCATTGAGTGGTTCAATAAATATGAAGTCCTCATTGAGCTGTATAAATCCCATCTGGAATATATAACATAAAAAGATATATAAGAAATACTATTTGAATAAATTACTTTCTAGGCTTTCCTACCCACACACACTCTATTTTCTTTCACATATGTGCATACATTCTTCTAGTGAAGCTATTTCAGCAACCCGACTAATAAGGTAACTGTCTTCCCATGTTATTACTTCATCTTTACATACTTTATTGTGCTAGCATAAACTTCATTTAGTTGGACTTAGCCTGTGTGGGTGGGAGGCTAGATGCCAGCAACAGATGCACAGTAAAAATTCTGGAATGTTAAAGGCTCACTTTGGGAGACCCATGGGGTCACTTACATGTAGGCATGTACAGAAGAGCAATACAGTTTTTAATTGCATGCACCACACTGTCCAACATTTCAATAATCACTATTTAATAAAGTAATTCATGTAACATGTCAAAGCAAATGCAGGGGACACAGCATTGAAAGTATCGTATAAAATATTCTTAAAGGCTTCTACTAAACATTTTTAAAACCTTTGAACAGTAAATTACAGGAAAAAAATGAATCATCACTTACATAAGCATGTTTCATTTCATATAATGCCATGTTTTTAAACTTAGCCAATTGTGGACAGAGGGCTAAAAACTGTAAAATACGTTATTATCAATAAAAAGAACTTACAGCAAGTAGGTATCCTTTTATTATATTGAAGCTAAGCCTAGTCATTTCTTTCCTTCCTTTTTTAGAACATAAATTTATATTATAACTAGGAAAAATTTCCACACAGAACATATGACTTGACCTTTTCCATTTTTATTATTTTACTCTACTGTAATATATATTACTTGTATAAAATACATATAATACATATATTTGACCATTCTGTTAACTCTTTAGTAAACAGTTTTGACAAAATAATCCCTCGGAACCTGCACTGTTCACACCCAATCTGCTATCAAAGTTCTTAATTCTGTTTTGCATTGATTATATAAAAATCACATATAGTTCATTTCAATTTGATCCACTAGAACTAGCACAGTAATAATATACTTACTTCTTCAGATATAGTAATTCTTCTAAACTGAATATTAAGAAAAATTGAACCTACACTAAAAAAGTATCTTTTCTTTAAAAGCACAGAAGAGACTTTTTCTCTTGTTTTAATTATTTTTTTTTTAATTTTTTTTCAACGTTTATTTATTTTTGGGACAGAGAGAGACAGAGCATGAACGGGGGAGGGGCAGAGAGAGAGGGAGACACAGAATCGGAAACAGGCTCCAGGCTCTGAACCATCAGCCCAGAGCCCGACGCGGGGCTCGAACTCCCGGAGCGCGAGATCGTGACCTGGCTGAAGTCGGACGCTTAACCGACTGCGCCACCCAGGCGCCCCTCTTGTTTTAATTATTAAAGTGTATTGCATCTTCTCTACCGGAAGACCAGGGGATTGCTAATGGGCTATCTCATTTTATTCTATACCAAATTGATGTTACAAGACATCTTAAGAATGATCTAAAAATACTTCTCACTTTTTTACTGCATTTTTATAACACCAATAAAAATCTCAAGTATTAGAATAATAGTTCCATCACCTCTATCTGTCCCCTTCTCTTTTTCTGTTTCTCCCTCTCCTTCTCTCTTTTACACACACACACACACACACACACACACACACACACACACAGGCTGGAGGTGGGGATAATGGGGAAAAGATTTACTGTGATGATTCTTGTAAAATATCAGGCACATATCATACACTTGGGGCATTTGTTATGTAATTTTAATATGACTTCCAATGAGTCCTTTTATTTTCCACACATGGTTTCATTGTCTCACATGTAAAACTAGGTTGAATTTTAAAGTAATTACAAGAAACCCAAACAAATTTTCCTCGGAACCTAATTTGATAGAAAAAAGGACAATAACAAATATTTAAAACTTGAAACAATAATCACCAAAGATGTAGGAGTACATCTACACATGGATGGAGGATGGATCACGGTATATATTGATCCACACTGTGAAAACCCAAAAATATCCTGCTCTTATCTCATACCAGTATGCTTCTGAGGTTCAGTCAGTACTGAAGGTCACTAATAAAACAGTGTGGCTGATGATTAAAACAGTAAGTATTATGATGCTCACTTAGAACATCTCAAGTAAACACGCTGAATTTCCCTAAATCATACATTTATAATCTGATATTCTTTCAAAAGGTTATAAGTATTAGATTTAAAGCAATAAATCAAAATAAATTTAATTGCATACTATCATATAAAATTTAATGCCTTGCAAAAATAGATTTTGGACTTAAGATTATTCGGATTCAAAAAAAAATTTTTTTTCAACGTTTTTATTTATTTTTGGGACAGAGAGAGACAGAGCATGAACGGGGAAGGGGCAGAGAGAGAGGGAGACACAGAATCGGAAGCAGGCTCCAGGCTCTGAGCCATCAGCCCAGAGCCTGACGTGGGGCTCTAAATCACGGACCGCGAGATCGTGACCTGGCTGAAGTCGGACGCTTAACCGACTGCGCCACCCAGGCACCCCAAGATTATTCGGATTCATAGTCTACTACTAGCTAAATAACTCTGATAAAGGTACAGTGACTTTATCTATACAACAGCCCCATAGGGTCATCTGGAACATTCACTTTTGAAAAGCCCATGTAATGCTCCTTTCATAGGATCTGAGACTGGGTAACCACTCAATAAATGTTCACCATAATTTTTATTTCATTAATTAGAATAACCAGAATAAATCAAAACATCCAAACATTTGACTGTGAACTGAAGACCTCAAGAGTCCAAGGAATCAAAATTAACTCACCTTTGTATCCCCATATTACCATGTTAAATATTTTCTAAAATAGAATTTTTTAACATGGGATTTGGAAACCTCTTCATAACAGAATTATCTACTGTGTTAGAACTTTATCTCTAGACATTTTTAAAAATGAGAAGGCTACTTTGGAAAAGGAAAAAAAAACGTTGGAATAATTATAAATGGTGACTCACTCATTCAATACATATTTACTGTCTGACTACAGTGTGCCAGACTCAGTTCAGTCCAGGGAAGATTTAGCACCAAGTGCTTAGTGTTTTTTCTGCAGGGAAGGAATTTCTATCTGAGACGAGACTACTATCCTATAGCAAAGGGAATGCTCTAATGACTTACATTAAAGCAGAATTAAAGAAAGTCTTGAGGTTTTCTGTGTCACCACAAAAGCCTCACTTTCTCACTAACCGAACAGAAATGCATATCTATGCTGTGATTTTACAAGCCATGGGAGAACACGAATCTCTATTAACCTCTAGGCACCAGGGCCCCTGTGTTCGACAATCCACAACGATGCAGCAATCACCGTAGTGCAAGCATTGTCCTTTCGGTTTTAGGAGGAAAGAAAACAGTATGTGAACAAATATCGCACAGCAAAACATCTAAGATAAATGCAAGATTTATAAGCATTTTTCTCCCAGATTGCTCTTAGATTTTTCAAAATGATTTTCCCTATTCTGAGACACTTCACACAAAATTTGGAAATGAAATTAAGTTTAACAGGTGTCCCTTACCTTAGTTCTGTCATCATGTGCATATTCTCGTATGGTGGCATCTGTTCTTTTGCCATCGAATGTTATCTTTCATTTCACAATTTAGCAAGAATTTCAGTATTTTGCAAATTTACCATCACTTACATTAAATCAGTTACCGCTCATTTCTTTTCTTACTAGTTCTGACATTTTATTGTTCTCTTTAGATGCCTCTGTGCTTTATTAAATAAACAACCAATCATACTGATCTCCATGTAGATGCTTTGACATTGTCACTAAATTCTAATCACAACATGAAATTTGATTTGGTTCATGTGCCAAATACACTGTTGGTGAATTGCTTCAATTAACCAGTATAAATGTTTCATGTGTTCAAATTCAAGTTAATTACGGTCTATTAAATAGATCCCAAAACTCTAATGTAAGCATAACTTAAAAACAACTTAAAGGGGTGCCTGGGTGGCTCAGTCAGTTGAGCATCAGACTCTTGATTTTGGGTGAGGTCATGATCCCAGGGTCATGGGATGGAGACCCGTGGGGCTTCATGCTGAGCATGGACCCTGCTTAAGATTCTCTCTCCCTTCCCTCCTTGACACAGGCACTTTGTGCATACACACACACTCTCTTGCTTTAAAAGAAGAAGAAGAAGAAGAAGAAGGAGAAGAAGAAGAAGAAGAAAAAGAAGAAGAAGAAGAAGAAGAAGAAGAAGAAGAAGAAGAAGAAGAAGAAAAAGAAGAAGAAGAAGAAGAAAAAGAAGAAGAAGAAGGAGAAGAAGAAGGAGAAAGACTTAATAATTAGATAGCAACATTTTCTAGGTAATGTTTTCTAGGTAAGCTTTCAATGGACTGGCTTAAATTTGTATGAGGTTCATACTGCATTCTGTGAGTCTTTGATAATGTCCTATTTTAAAAAGTATAGAGTATATCATAAGAACTCAATAGCATAATTGTTAAAGGACATGAGGAATGTCATAATAATCATCATAATTTCAGGATATCGGAAGAGTCTTGAGTGATAGCAGAATCTGGATAAGATGAGGGCAAGGTTGCTCCCTAGGAGAGGAGATATTAGGAACAAAGAAAAAGAGGATGTGGAGTCTAGCTAACAGTTAAGGAGACGCCTGGCTTGTGCAGAGATGTGGGAAAATGTAGCCAAAAAACAAGAGGAACCCATATAACTGAAAACATCAAATGACAAATTTCTTAACAGGAAAGTCCGAGTCCTGAGGTTCTGAGGATGATTACTGTCTGACCATAGGTATAGTAGTGAATTAGTGAGATACTGAAAGAGGCACATGTTTTCTTTCTAAACAGCCGTTAGAGAAAATGCTGAAAAGACGTGGCATCATGATATGCTTGTAAAAACACTGCAGACAAACATCTGATGCTCTACATGACCTGAACTTTGGCTTTATTCCCTTAAGTATTTTCTTGTATGGCAATGGTATAGTGTGTATCTTAGTAAGTAAATAAAGCATCATATAGTCCAGAGTGTAAGCATTTGGATTGATGTAAGTTGAAACTTTCTTCAAAAAATGTCATTTGCAACATTACTATGAATAGGAGTGATTTTTCATGCATTTGTGTACTCAACACACACACGCAAGTCTATGAAAATACACTTATGACATCTTATCTATCCTATTGTCTTAAAATACTACCCTTCTCTTCCTGACTCTATTCTTTTGATGTTTCCCCTTTACGCCCACAGGGGGAAACTGTAAATCCTTAATGAAGATATATAAGGTATAAAAGGTCACGATAAACTCTTGCCTACCTCTCCACCTTTATTTTTACTACTTAAACTTTATATATAACCATAACAAACACATTTTAACTGTGTGAACAAAGTACATTTTAACAGTTTTCATCGTACGTTTTAGTTGTATGCTCACAACTTGGTACAGTGCACATGGTGCCTTCTCTTTCCAGAAAGTCCTCTTGGTTGTTTCTTACAACCCAGCCAGTCCTGTCCTCTCTTCAAAGTAATCCTTGCCTCCCTGATCCACTTCTACACTGTACGTTTCCCGTTGTTCCACTATTAAGTCCACTCTGGTTACGGTTTTCGTGTGTCTTTGATCAGACCACGAACTACTCTGGGGGAAGGCTTTGGGCATAGTGCTCGGCATCGCAAGGCCTGGTACACAGCAGGAGCTCAGGAATGTTGCCTTTAACTCAATATATTATTCCTTTTTGAGATTAAAAGAAAGCACATCCACTCACTGTTCTCAACAGCATCTACTCCATTGACTCCACTTGTAACTCCATCTGAGGGGAAGTCACTACTTGATTTCTCCCCTCTGGCATTCCCAATGTTGCCTTCCTTGGGAGCCCAAGTTCTATCTTTAGGAAAAGCTTTCATGTGACCACATTGTTAACATTATTCTGTTTTCTTTCCTTGCCAAAGAGCTTCAGAAAGCATCGTGAAACTACGAAGGTAGAAGGAAACTTAGAAATCATCCGGCCATCGCTGGAGTTTTAAAATCAAGAAAACCAAGACTGAGAGATGTTGCACAACGTGCAGAGAATCACACAGAGAGTTCATGTGAGTGTCAGGACTGGAATCTAATGCTCCCAATGTCCAACTTTGTTTTTGGTTTTAATACATCTTTCTAAATTTGCTTGCTACCTGCATTCTAGTTTCCCCCACTGAGCTCTGGAAATTGTTCTGAGGCCACCCACAATTTCCTGTCCTTTGTTCTCCTCTCTAAGGCATTTGACCCTTGACCATTTTTCTCCTCCAGGAATATTACATTGCTGTAGCTCTCTTCTCTAGCAACTGTTTCTGTTTCCTTAAACAAGTCATGGTCCTCACTCCAAGGCAGGTCTTTGGTCAGCAACTGCTATCTTCATTTATCCCTCCCAAAGGTTTTAGAACACCCTCTACAGAGACAATACCCAAATCCCCAAACCTCTTCTCAGCCCAATGCTTCCATATGAGAGCCACGCCCCTCTTTGCTCACTTCTCACTATCTCTCTTGAGATGTCTGATGGTTCTCCCAAACCAGGGCTTGTCTCTGAGTTTGTATCTCTGTTCATGACTCCAACTTTTTTCTAGTTACCGAAGCTGAAAAAATTATCGAGTCCTTTCTCTTTTCTTTTCAAACTTCTTTTAAAATAATGTATAAGAAAACAATAGAAGAAAGTAATACGCTTGTGTATCAGACATTGTATATGCTTGATTTCATCTAATCAAACAGCAAGCTTGTGACACATATGCTAGCCTCACCGGTTTTACTGAAAAAAGTGAGTTTCAAAAAGATTTATTGTGTCCCAAGGTCACAAATCAGTATGTGGTGAAGACAGGATTGAAACAAAAGACGGCCTTTGTGAGGCTATCTGAGGAAGCCTAGGCCCTGCCATATGTCTATTATTCCAAACAACTCTCATCTTTAAAACATTTTGCACTGAGGATTTGACATCAAGCACAACACCTCACAACTGGGAGATGTCCAACATTTGATATCCATAGTGAGGCCATGCCCCATCCCTTACAAAGCAGAAGACAGATATACTACATTAGGCTCTGAACTTTATCTTGAGCTGACTGTTTAATATGATGAGACATATAAGCTGCCGAAGGCACAGGGGCTTTCTGAGCGGGCTGAGGGTTCCACCTCCAGGCCTCCTTCAGTGCTATGTGCCCAATGACTCCCAGCACCCCCAAGGCAGATACAGGGACAATATTTCAACATGTTAAGGTTTTAGTTTTTCTTTCTTTCTTCCTTTGTTTTACAGCTCTCTTTTCTATTTTTGTTCTTCAAACGTCTCCTGATTATAAAACCAGAACTTTTAAATAGCAGAACATTTAAAATATATAATTAAAAAAAGAAAATCATTGTCCCAAATCCCATCATACAGAACTACACAGGTATGTGTGTGTGTGTGTGTGTGTGTGTGTGCATTTCTAGACTATTAACATACATACAGACACATAAGTATATATGTGGGCATGCACCTGTGTGTATGCATAGATGTGCCTCTACACATGCATACATGTGTTAAAGTTTTATAATCTCCTTTATTTTTCCATTTAAGAACAACTTAATAGCTATTTTGTTTCTTAATGGCATTAAACAATCTCTATAGTCCTGGCTTTTAACTGCTGAATAACACTGTATCCTCTAAATATATCATAATTTTATTATCTATTCATTCATTTGAGCCTCTATTCAAAAATTCTTATGAACATTGACTTTATTTAGCCAGAAGTCAGGGGGTAGCTGTGATCCAGGCTGGCAAGACTTGTCACCAACTTACATATACTCCAGGAAGGGATACAATTTGCTATTTACTCAACTGGGTCAAAGTAACACACACAATTGCTCTATCACTATTAATAAGATTTACATTGATAGTTTATACACTTATTTATGTCTGTGTTCTATTTCACACACACAAAAAAACAAGGTTCAAATATAGCCTGGAAGTATCCCCCCCAGATACCTAAGGGACAAAGCAGAAGCTGAAAGTGACCATCTGGAGAAGATGAATTAGTCCTCTTCAAAGGGTAGATATGAGAGATCCAGAGAGACTGAGGAGCATCTCTGAAGAGGACAGCCTCCCCAAAACCCACAAATGTGGCCCAGCAGAGACAGGAAGTCACCATGTTACGCACTTGTCAAACATAATGCTCAGCACCACTATCCCATGACACGATTACAATGCCATGACACCGTCACCATACCATGACACCATTGGTCACCCAAACATACTCCGCCTTCCCTCCTCCCTTATGGTTACTGTCCTAGAGGAGCCAGAGGAAGCTCCGTGCACTGAGCAGGAGGAATGGAAGTCCTAGGTGGGGAAGTAACAAGGACTCTTGACTTCACTCCCCCTTCTTCACTGCTTGTGATTAGCTCTAAGCAAGCCACCATGTGAAGGGCATGGGGCAGGGAGATTTTAACTTTAAATCAATTTAGACGGTTTAATGCTTTGAGTGTGAATCGTTTAATTACCAGACTTTTTGTGACTAAACTTACCAAGGGACTTCTCACACCCTAAGAGTGAACAACACCAGAAAGAAGACGGGGCGGGGGGAAGGGGGGAACAACAACCACCCCCCACGTTCATTATGATATCCTTAAGTCCTATTTGGTCAATGAGAAGTTAATTGTGTACAGTAGGAATTCAGGGGCCAAGTATTACAAGGGTTAGAGAGTGATGTGGAGAATGTCTTTTGGGTGAGGTGACATCTGAGCAGAGATCTAAACATGAGAGTTGGCCAGGCCAAGTTATAGGGGAAAAGATTCCAAGCAGAAGGAGAAACAAAGACCCTGAGATGGGACTGACATAGCATGTGTAAAGAAAAGCCAGGTTACTAGGGCTGGAGCAGAGAGATCCCCAGGAAAATGATGACTGGAAAGGAACCCGAGACATTCCATGGCAGTATCACTTATCTGATTCATATTCAAAAATAAACCCTGATGAAATCCTCCTGTGGTTTGTAGACTATCTATCTTTTCTGGGACACTGGTTACAGATTTTACTACGGGATGCTTCATGATGAACTCTATGCTGAGTACTTTCAACAGTCGTATTTCATCTCCGGAATAATTACACAGAAATACATTTCACTCCCACAAATGAAAGAAAAATATGCATTCTCACCCACTTTATTGAAAGCCATTGCCCTCCTCTAACTTTTTCCCATAGTTTGACAGAGATAGGGATTTTAAAACAGTTTCAAAAATGTTCCTTTTTTTATTTATTTCAATCCCAGTTAGTTAGCATATAGTGTAATAGTGGCATCAGGAGTAGAATTTAGTGATTCATCATTTACATATAACACCCAGTGCTCATCCCAACAAGTGCCTTTCTCAATGCTCATCACCCATTTCCTTTTTGACTCCATTACAGATAAAGAACATCATAAGTAAGATTATAAACAGAAGCTGTTCTACGTTGAAGATGTGAAAAGTAGTAAAAATAGTACCACTTTTTTTGGTATAAATGGTATAAAGAGGAAAGTGAACGCTCCATCCTAACATTTAAGTGTCCGAAATGGGTAACTTTTTGTTATTAGGATGGTTAGCTCAGTTCTCATTTTATAGTCTAATTTTTGCTTATATCAAGAAAAGCCATTAATTTGGTTTTCATATACTTTCCAATATTCATTCACTTTAATGAATTTTAAATTAATCCCTTGGGATTTCTATGGATTCTTTAAGCATGCAAAAAAGGAAGTTGAGAAACAGTGAGCAAACTCAGTTTTAAATCTACTTCTAAGCTTATGTATCAGTCCGGCCAAAAGCTGTTATGTTCTACTGTATCTTCCTGATGATTATTTAGTATTTGTTGTAAATATACCTACTGAACACCTGTCCCATGACAGTATGCAAGGCACTGAAGATTCAAACTGAAAAGAGATTTAATCCCTGTCTTCATGGACCTCATCCATTAGGGGGAAAGACAGAAAAAATCAGGCATTCAGACAAATGTACTTAAGAAACTGAAACAGTGAAAAGTAGCATTGAAGAAACAAACACAGATCTAAGAGAAATAAAGCAGAGACTGAGTTGCTAGAGAGAGTGGCCCATTACAACCTTTCTAAGGAGCAGACATTGGAGACAAGACACAGAGGAGCCAGCTGTATGAAAAAGACTGTAAGCAAGAGAAGACTGGTGTATTTAAAGCAGCAGATGCCATCATCATGAAGACTATGACCCTGGAATACACATGAGAGGAGTCCAATAGATTGACTTGGTGTTTATAAAAGCGTATACTTTTTAACTGTTGTTTATAACAACATATGTTTGTGCTCCATGTTTATGTCACAGTAAAACATATTTTAAAAATGAAAACCAAAGGATAAATAATGTAACAGTATTACTTAGCAATAAAGAGGCAAGGAACATACTAAAAGAATGTTGAAAGAGGTTGAAATGCTCAACACTTGCTGGGGAGGCCACTGCTATACTTAAAGCAATAAATAATGGTGGCGTTAGTGAAAAGTCTATCAGTGAGGAGGGCCTAGAGATGAGCCAGGCCACCGTTAAAGAATCGACGGGGAGACTGAGGCAGCGGCAGGAGTCACAGACAAATAATGATAGCAACAAAAGCAGAACAGAGGGTTGTCAGGGCATAATTCATGGAGAGCTCTGAAGACTATGATAAGACATTTAGATTTTATTTGAAATGTAATTGGAAGCAAGTGACAGTGGATGGCATGTTTAGATAGAAATTTTTCAAGAAAGCCATTCCTGTTCTTTTTTTTAGAAAACATATTATAAGAGGGCGCCTGGGTGACTCAGTCGGTTAAGCACCTGACTTTGGCTCAGGTCATGATCTTGTGGTCCGTGAGTTCGAGCCCCGTTCAAGCCTGCTTCATATCTGTGCCTCCCTCTCTCTCTCTGCCCCTCCCTTGTTCTCATTCTGTCCCTCTCTCTCTAAAATAAATAAACAAAAAGTTTAATAAAAAAAAGAAAACAAATCATAGGGTGACAAGAGTAGAATCAGGAAGCCCAGTTAAAGTCAGCCATCACAATTAGTAGAATCAGGAAGACCAGTTAAAATCAGCTATCACAGTTCAAGCACAAGCCTATGGTGACTAGAGCAAAAAAGCAACACACGGTGGCTGAACTAAGAATGTGCAGAAAAGTAAATACATTTGAGATGAATTTTAGATACTCATACAAACCGGAGGGCAACCACTCAAATGTGTTAATGGTTTAGATGCTGGGATATGGAGGGACAATAACACAGGGAATTAAGGATGACTTCAGAGTTTCTGGCTTAAGTACTCCAGAATGGGAGATACAGGTCTGTAATTGACATGTAAATGTAAGTACTGAGGCTAAAACAGATTTTAGGAGCAGAGATTCCAAGTTTCTATGGGATCTTATTAGATGTGATACATCTGTGACACATCCAAGTAGAGAAATCAAGTAGACAGTTGGAGTATGGAGTTTAGTGCACAGTTTTGAGCTGGAGACATATGTCTGAGAGCTATCAACATAAAGATAATCTTTCAATCCATAGGGAGGAGTGATGTTACCCCGAAAAGGAGTATAGAGAAAGGGCAAAAGAGAGCCTAAAACCAAACCCAAAGGACCCTAACACTGGGAAACAGAGAAGGAATCAGCAAAGGAGACTGAAGAGGAAGGGCCAGTGAGCTTAGAAGAAAAGTAGAAGCTTGTCGATTTTTTGAAATAAGAATTAACCCTTTCTAGAAGTGGCTTCAAAAGAAAAAAGCCTGGGTGGCTCAGTGGGTTAAGCGTCCAACACAGTTGGTGAGTGACAGCTGACAGCTCAGAGCCTGGAGCTTGCTTCAGTTTCTGTGTCTCCTTCTCCCCATTCAGCTACCCCACTCATGCTCTGTCTCTCTCTCTCTCTCCCCAAAATAAATAAACATTAAAAAAAAGAAAAAAGACAGGAATAAGCTCTCGTTCAGTTCATTCCAAAGAAACTACTGCCCTAACCCACACTGCTCAGGTTGAAAATGTAGGAGTTCTACGCAAGATGGTCAAACACATGTGCTCATGTTTCTTTTAAATTCAACAGCAAAAACCAAGTGGAAAAACACTCCCCTGCCTACATCAGTCAGGGTTCCCCCAAAGCCTAACAACATGACTTTTGTTTTGTAGCAAATAAGAGAATTTTACATGTTTCATTTTGTTGAGTCATGAGGAGAATTTGAGTTTGTTAACTAACTCTGCTTGCCCTACGGAGGTTTTTTGAAGTTGGCTTCCAGCTTGCGGCTCACCCTAGCACTTAAGGAGCTGGCGCGTATAGTCAGTGGTACACCTGGTTATTAAAGGGTTAGTCACTTGGTGACTGTGCAGACCCACTCACCATGGTGATGAGCCCTCACTTATCTCATGCGATTCCAGCCCAGTTATGCGCTTCAAGCGCGACCGAATGAGACCACTGAGGAAGCTGCACAGCTGTGATGTGGGGAAGCACTCATCGCTGCCAGGTCTTACTGGTGACCTCACAATTAACGGAGAGGTTGCCAACCTCCTACATACCCCCAGGGAGTGGATGCAAATTCAGTTTACCATGGAAACGAGATGAGTGGAGCAAACTACTCAAGGGCCCTCGCAATGGTACTCACAGACATGGAAAATGTGCTGCAACTTCTCTTCCGGATTCAACTAAAGGTCAAATAAATAAAATAATGAATGTATTTGACATTTGCTGAGTGCATACGATGCATCAGCTAATGTGCCAGATGAAGGAAACACAGCAGCGTACTGAATGTTTTCAAACAGACAGTCTTAAGTATCTTTGATAAGACACACAGCCTCCAAATTACAACGGTTCGATTTAGGATTATACAGCTTGACGATGGTGCAGAAGTAAGGAGCGTTCAGTAGAAACCATACCCCACGTTCTGAATTTGGATCTTTTCCTGGGCTGGCGACATGCATATGACGCTCTCCAGGGAGGCCAGACAGCACGAGGAGCCACAGGGGCCCGTCAGCCACGCCATCCCGAGGGTAAACAACCAACGTGCCTACAACCATTCTGCACCCATTCTGTGCCCATTCTGTGCAACAACCATTCTGTTTTTCACTTTTAGTACACTATTTAATAAATCACATGAGAGAATCAACATAATATTACAAAATCCACTTTGTATTAGATTTTTTTATTTTTATTTTATTTTATTATGTATGTATGTATGTATGTATTTTCCCAAGTGGAGGTGTTCTGAACATATTTAAGGTAGACTAGCCTAAATGATGATGTTTGGGAGGTTAAGTGTACTAAATGCATTTTTGACTCATGACGTTTTCAATTTATGAAGGGTTTATCAGGACGCAACCCCATCACACATCAAGTTGTCCTTCTGATTTTAAGTCATCCTTCTCATTTGCATGCACATCAGCAAAGTGTGTTATTATTTTTCCATTTAGGATCCACAGGAAAATCAAATATTCTCTCCCACTCCCATTTTGAATGGCATGAAGTAATATTTAAGAAATTATATTGGTGTTTTACCCTCTCACAGGGAAAAATAAATCTTGTACCAAAAATGTTCTTCTTTACATGGCCTGTTTCTTACCCTCAAGATGCCTGAATGCCAATCTGGGACTCAGCAATGCTAAAAGAAAACATTTGAGTGTCTTTCCTCCCCACCTTTCCCTACCCACTCTTCAGTCCTATCAGTGAGAACACAGGCTCAAAAAGCTACTGTAATTATCAGGCTGACTTAAGAGAAGTTACTTTCAGAGGTCATACATCTATAGAGCTGAAAAGGTATGGTATGAAACAGGAAATCCAATGCACTCTGCATATACCAAGCCACATCAGGAAGATTATGTCCATGCATCACGTCTTAAAAAAGACATTTATAAACAAGAGCATATCCAAACCAGAAATCAGAGGTCATTTTGTTCCAAATTCCACCCACAGAAGAAATCATCCATCAACACCTTTGATAAATATTTAATATTCTGCTTATGCACTTCAGTCACTAACAGAGCAGTCACTGCTCTGAAGCAATCCAGGCCTCCAATGGACAGGAGTAAGTCTCAGAAATATTTTCATAAAAGGTTCAGAAATCATGAGTCCTGATTCTACACCTTAAGCATCTATCCCCTTTCAAATATATGACAATATGCTCATGGCCTCTCTCTATGTGTCCAGTTACCATAACCATCTGTGATATGAAATCTGTCTTGATCTTCTCATTTTACTTGGAGGCTCTCTAGTTTACAAATGTCACTCTTATGTTTGATTTTCTATGACTTTTAAGTACGGAAGTGAATGTTCAATAAAAAATGTCTAGCATATAGGATGAGTTGAAATAACAGACTATAAGAAAAGTAACACATTAAGAACCTGCTACAGACTGGTTTAGGAAAACAAGAGGGGAGGTGTTTTTTATTTATTATTAATCATTCTTTACTATGAAATAACCTCAAACTTTCAGAAATATATAGGATAATAGAGTGCCCAGGAATCCATTCCCAGTATTTAACAAATGTTAACACGTATGTACTACAGATAATTTTTTTAATATAACAATTTATTTTTTTAATGTTTATTTTTGAGACAGAGAGAGAAAGAGAGAGAGAATGAGTCAGGGAGGGGCAGAGAGAGGGAGACCCAGAACCCGAAGCAGGCTCCAGGCTCTGAGCTGTCAGCACAGAGCTGATGTGGGGCTCAAACCCACAAACCGCAAGATCATAACCTGAGCTGAAGTCGGATGCTTAACCAACTGAGCCATCCAGGCTCCCCAAAATATAACAATTTCTTGATTCAGTTGAAATGCACCTACACACCTTCCCAAAACCAAATCCCTTCTCTTATTGCTAAGAGATAACTACTACACTGAAGATGTGTGTATCTTTTGCATTCCTGTTTTATTTTTTTAATGTTTATTTTTTTGAGAGAGGGAGAGAGTGAGTGGGGGGAAGGACAGAGAAGGGAGACACAGAATCTGAAGTAGGCTCCAGGCTGTGAGCTATCAGCACAGAGCCCGACACGGGGCTCGAACCTATGAATCACGACATCATTAATTGATGATGTCTTGAGCCAAAGTTGGACCCTTAACCGAATGAGCCACCCAGGCAACCCTGCATTCACATTTTAAATTTTCACTACCTATATATGGTCTTTACAAGTACCACAATTAGCAAGCTTGGACCTCTTTAAAAGGTTCACTCTGGTGGCTATACTGAGGATAGACTACAGATGGAGAAAGGCGACATGACATGATGAGAGGTTATTGGCAGCTCAAGTAGAAGGAAGAGCTTACAATGTTTGAATGTGCACTCTGAAAGAAAGAAAGGAATTCAGGACCACAATCTGATTTTTGGCCTTTGCCAAATGACCATCAATAGGATGAAAAATAATGTGAGGAGGGGCACCTGGGTGGCTCAGTCAGATAAGCGTCCGACTTGGGCTCAGGTCATAATCTTGCAGTTTGTGGGTTCTAGACCAGCATCGGGCTCTGTGCTGACAGCTCAGAGCCCGGAGCCTGCTTTGAATTCTGTCTCCACCTATCTCTGCCCCTTCCCTGCTCACACTCTGTCTCTCTCTTAAAAAATAAATAAAACACTAAAAAAAGATTTAAAAGAATAACGTGAGAAGAGGAGAGTTTGGTGTTGGAGTGGAAGAGATGATCACTTCAGTTTGAAGATGTTAAGTTTGATATTATCTACTAGACCTCATGTTGAAATATCAAGTACATAGCTGGACTTGGAGCTCAACAGAGAGGTCTAAATTAGAATTACCTATTTTGGAATCACTGGCATATAGTTGGCATTTAAGCTATGAGACTGGGTAAGATCCCGGATTAAGTGCACACAGACCAGAAAAGAAGACTCATGACTGAACACTAGGTCATATCTGTTAGGAAGATGCAGAGAAGAATGATGATCAATGAAGCGATCCAAGAAGGAACAGTCAGGGAGGTATAGGGTCCTGGATGGCAAGTGATAAAAACATGTATTGAGAGGGACAGACAGCATGAGTGGCTATTTCCAATGCTGCTGAGGGCAAAGTAAGATAATGTTAATAAGCCAGTACTTAAAGATTCTTAGTACTTGCAAATTGTGAAGTAAAATTACTGAATAAGCTGAGGCAAAGACAGAATGACAATGTTTCCTAGAAATCTCTTTCTTGTTTGATATTAGTATTCTTTTTATTTTTTAAATGTTTATTTATTTTTGACAGAGAGAGAGGGAGAGAACAAGCAGAAGAGGGGCAGAGAGAGAGGATGACAGAGAATCTGAAGCAGGCTCCAGGCTCTGAGCTGTCAGCACAGAGCCCGAGCAGGGCTCAAACTCACCAACAGCGAGATCATGACCTGAGATGAAGTCAGACGCTCAATCAACTGAGCCACCCAGGCGCTCCTTGTTTTATATTAGTATTCTTAAGATACCTTCATTTAAATAGTTAGAAATCTACCTAAATATCCACATCCAAAATGATTAATGAATGAGTTACTATTAAAAATTACTGCACAATATCTCATTTAAAAGAAAACAAATGCTATCCAAAACTCTGAAAAGAAAACTTTAAAATGCAAAACATTTTGGATTGAGAAAACATTTGGAATAAATATGACTGCATCAAAATGATTCTGTAAATGACAATCATAAAGACCCTAACATCTAAATGAGTAAATGGTATATATATTTTACACTGAAGACAAACAAAAAGAGAAAGAGGTATGGAACCATGGTTAGTAATTTTCAAAATTCCAACGAACAGGCATGAGTGCACTGTTACATGACAGTCAAATGTAAAACTAGAGCATATCAAGGGCTGAGAGGTTACTGGAATAACAAGTACTCTGAAACAGCGCTGATGGTAGATTAGTTGCTATGAACACTTGAGAGAGCAATTTTGCACTATCTCTCAAATGAAAATGTGCATACTCAGTGTCTTGGGAGTTTCACCAAAAAGAAATACCTGCACATGTGCAGAAGGGAGAGGTCAAGTTCAAGACTGGCAGTGGAAATTCCTTCTCATCGGGCTCCGTGCTGACAGCGTGGAGTTTGGAGCCTGCTTTAGATTCTCCCTCTCCTTCTGTTTCTCCCCCACTCATGCTCTGTTTGCCTCTCTCTCAAAAGTAAATAAACATGAAAAATTTTTTAAATTTTTTAAGAAAAGTGGGGGCACCTGGGTGGCTCAGTCGGTTAAGCGTCCGACTTCGGCTCAGGTCATGATCTTGTGATTCGTGGGTTCAAGCCCCATGTCAGGCTCTGTGCTGACAGCTCAGAGCCTGGAGCCTATTTTGGATTGTGAGTCTCCCTCTCTCTCTGTTCCTCCCCTATTCATGCTGTCTCTCTCTCTCTCTCAAAAATAAATAAACATTAAAGAAAATTTTTAATGTTTTAAAAAAATTGCTTCTCATAATTAGACAACAACGTGCATGACCTCCATGTGAGTCAATCTAAAAGAATAAGATGGTTATAAAATACATGTTTTTAAAAGACAATCATAGCGGTTCAATGTTGACTCTGAATTCTCTCAGTAACCTGGGATGAAAACACATCAGAATGCACGGATTTACTGGAAGGGTTATGGATTTTCTTATCTCATTACCTACCGAGACCTCAATTCCAGGTGGCCAGTACTTATTTTATCTTTCACAAACCAGAAATAAATTATTCTAAATAATTATTTTTATTTGGTAGACTCAATAGAGGAATTTGAGCACTTTCATTCAGCATACAAATTTGAGCACACACATTCAATTGTGTGCCTTTCACTCAATATTACGAATTTATTCTTACCTTGTAAAGTACTTAGTACAGTCCCTAACAGGCTAGCCATGCACATTCTCTTTTCATTTCTGCTTCTTACATATTCTTCTGAAATTTTTGAAGGCCATATAGGAAATTGAAGGTTACTGGAAAACAAGCAAATCAACCCATCATCTCTGCAGGTGTGTACATTATAGTTACTTTGATCACTTGGCCATGAGAAGTCACTATGTCATTTATTTGTACTTGAATGGGAAAGTGTCAGAGCCCTTTTGGAAATCATATCCTAGAGGCCACTTTAGCACTAAAAATTTGAAAGGAATTTGGGGGGAAGAATGTTAGTGAGAAACTTCATTTAACTGCTCAATCAACCAACAGACATTTCCTGGAATGCAAGGGGTAGGTGTATACGTTTTCTTTCAGATCTGTTTAAACAAATTGATAACAAATAGCACATGGGTATACTACTTCTTATGTTAACCTAACTTAATATTCCTCCTTTATTTAATTAATTAAAAAATATCTAATAGGTAGCATTTTAAAAAGTCTAGATGGGGGCGCCTGGGTGGCGCAGTCGGTTAAGCGTCCGACTTCAGCCAGGTCACGATCTCACGGTCCATGAGTTCGAGCCCCGCGTCAGGCTCTGGGCTGATGGCTCAGAGCCTGGAGCCTGTTTCTGATTCTGTGTCTCCCTCTCTCTCTGCCCCTCCCCCATTCATGCTCTGTCTCTCTCTGTCCCAAAAAATAAATAAACGTTGAAAAAAAAAAAAAAAGTCTAGATGACTGTTTAATCCATTGACCAAAATATTTTCCATTCCTCATTTCCATCTCACTTAATAAACACATTTAAAGCCCTTACAGTGAGGCATTCAAGTAACTTACTGAATCTTAAAAAGTGAAGATACAGGGCGCCTGGGTAGCTCAGTCGATTACGCGCCCAACTTTGGCTCAGATTCTCATGTAATCTCATGGTTCGTGAGTTTGAGCCCCACATCGGGCTCACTGCTGTCAGCACAGAGCCCACTTTGGATCCTCTGTATCCCTCTCTCTGCTCTCTGCCCCTCCCCTACTTGCACTCTCCCTCTGTCTCAAAAATAAACATTAAAAAAAAAGGTGAAGATACAGAGGCACTGAGTGGTTATGTAAGGTCACACAGTAGGATTGTAATAGGGGAGTTTGGATTCAAACACCGCAGCCTGCCTCCTGAGTCCTTAACGTAAAGGAGCCAAGGAGCTCCATAAGCTAGTGTGTTTGCTCTTGCATTCCATTGCAATTAGTAATGACTTAGGTTTTTTTTTCCCCTGCAAATTAAGTATTAGGCTTTCAAAACAATTACTGTTTTAGCTACACGTGAAATGAACTTTTCCTAAATGGAGATTTTTGGTGTTTGGGATATTTTTTAAGTTGTAGCATATGAAATTGCTTTTCATTGTACATCAAACATTCATGTATTGACAATTTTATATAATTCAACCTATCTAGAACAAACCTTAATCGTAAAGGAAAAAGCAGAAGATGTGGACTGAAAGGCCAAACCCCGTATCTGCTCCATCAGATGGAACCTGTGTCAGCTTAAGCAAGTAATATAACTTCACTGGTTCTTATTTTTCTCATTGTTAGAGAAAAAGTACTGAGATCTGTTGATCATGGCTCCTAAGAAATGAACAATTTAACCTGTAAAAAATTCTCACCAACTGCAATGTTCAAAACAAACACTATGAACTATTCTAAATAATAGTACCAGAGTCCCCCATCACAGAAGGTGGACGCTTCCAAGGCATCTGCATAACTCAAAATATGCTTCCTAGAAGATATGAAAACAGTCTCAGGGAATTATAACTGAACTGTTCATCCACCCAGAGCACTATGAGCCAACGGTCCTGAAAAAAATCTCATAAAAGATAAAATGGAAGCTTTGAGATCACTGAATTAAAAAAAAAAAAAAAAAGTAAAGCTTAAGTGCCTTGCAGTTCTGTTTGAAAACTGAAGCTGCCATACGCCAGTAGGTTTGGAAATGGGCTTCTTCACAGTGACTTCATTGAGCGTCCCACCACATGCTACTGAGATAAGATCACCTTGGTTACCAACAGGACCTTATAGACTAACACCTTTCCAATCAGAGAGAGACGAACCCAAGGAACAGTACAGAAAAGAGAATTCAAGACGCAGTTTCCTCTCCCTTCTGCCACACCACCTTTTCTTTTTCTTCTGGTAATAAGAAGAAATTCTTCTCATTCAGATGAGAAGACCCACCAATTGCTCTAATTAAGCGTATAAATTGCACTTGACTTTTCATAATAGGCACTCAATGCATGCTAGCCCTTAAGTGATAATGACATCAGAATTATTATCTACCGATTTGGGTAGTAAACCAAAACTATGAAATGAAGCTAAACAGTCTCAATTGTAACATTAAGAGCCTGATCTTCACGGACTACTAAGGACTACTACGGAGGCTTTGTAACATTTTTTAATGTATTCTATACTCTGGATTAACTTCCTTCAACGCCACTCATTGATTTAAAGAACACTCATGCCAAACTTGGTTCACTTTTCAGCCTTAGTTGCTGGGCTGATGTCTGGCAGATAAAAATGGGTGTGAGTGTCTGTATAAAGCTTAGCCAGGACAAAGGCAACATTAAGAGTGAAATTGAAGCAACTCTCTTCTATCTTACAAATAACCATTTCCTGTCCATTAAATGAAAGGATATACATGAAAGCACTTCACCCAACTATAAATCTCTATAGAAAGTGAACTATTCCTGTGCTCTACCTTACAGAGTCTCAAGTACTTTATCTCTAGATAATTACGATTTTCAATTCAACATAAAAGCCTGGTATATTTCCTTGGCTAGGCCTGTTAAAAGGATCTCTAACAAAGTAAATAAAACCAGAGGCCTGAAAATCACACCACCCACACAATACAGAGTTACAACATTGCCTCATGCTTTCTTTTGGTCTTGCAATTTATCTGTGACTTATTATTTATTCAACTTATCCAACATGTAGACTTCAAATCCATATATGGGTATGAATCCCTTCAGGTTTGATTCAACAACTACCCAAAGAATACATATGAATTACAGTTTTAACTCAGTATATGTCAGAGTAAATTGCTTTAAAGAGCTAAAGACACATGGTTTAATGAACTACACTCTTAATTAGTAAGAACGCAGACCACCCTTGCAGACAAACTGAGATTAATTATTTCAAACTGAATAAGTTCATCTAGAAAACGTCTGGAATTCAGTACAAGTACCAAGAGAAAGAATAAACGTATTTATTATTCCACATACATAAGAAGAAAAATGCAAAACTTTAAAATTCAGTTATATTAGTTAATATATATGCTAATTGTATGATATATGTTTATATATCATTATATATATATACATACACACACACATATATATATATATATATATATATATATATATATATTATGATCCCTGAATAGAAATCTGTCCACTTACAACTGGATCAAGACACTATGCAAGATGGTGAGCTGGATCTGTCCTATGTTATTATAAACTGTATATATATGTACATATATATATATACACACACACACACATACAGTTACTATAAGACAGACTTTTAGTAAATTTAAAAGCAGATCTCAAAGGCCATAAAATAGAAATACTTAATACTTACCTACTACAGAGTGAGTTTTTAAGCAATTTTATTTATAGAGCTTTAAAATGGTGAGACTAACTTTATTGTTGAAATACACTTTTATTTATATAATAAATAACATCGTACGTTGAAAAAGTACCATCTAGCTTTGTAAGTCCTGACTCAAATTTTTCTCTGCAGGTTGGCAGGGCCCAACTATACCTCTGAAAAAAGCAAACGATCAAGCAGAGGTTGTATAGATATCTAAGAAAGAAGTTGTAGTTGCCTCAACTTTATTCTGATCAGTAATGACTATATGGGAAAGACTATCGCATTCAATTTGCATGTGTAGTAAGCTAAATAATATTTGGACCCGACAGGGGTGAGCAAGACAATGCTAGGGGCAAAGGAGAAAATAACTGATATCTTCTTCTCCCTCCTTGCTTCCTTTCCTCCCTCCTCCCTCCCTCCTTCCCTTTCTCTCTCTCTCTCTCTCTCTCTGTCTCTCTCTCTCTCTCACACACACTCATTTATTGTAAATTGGCACTACATTTTGTGACCCTTCTAGACTCACTTTTTAGTTTGAGTAGGTATTGCACAGCTTCGTAGGATTTTCCATGTATGGGATCACATTGTCTACAAATAATGACAATTCTACCTTTTCCTGTTCTATCCACATGTCTTTAATTTTTTAGTTTATTTACTTTTGCTTATAGTACTGGTTAAGATCTCCAGTGCAATCTTAAAAAGAAGTGGTCAAAATGGGCATTCCTGTGTTATTGCTGATAATATATGGTCTTCTACGTTTAAAAATAACGTCAACCATGGGTTTTGGTTTTTTTGGTTTTTTTTGTAGATGTGCATTAAGTACTTTTGGTAGGTACAATTTAGTCTTAGCTTGCTGAGCACTTTTACCATAAATTAATGTTGAATTTTGCGAAATTATTTTTCTGCATTTACTGGCATTATTGCATAGTTTTTCTCTTTCATTTGTTTCATACAGTGAATGACACTGATAGATATTTTTAAGGTTAAGCTATCCTTGCATTCTTGGGATAAACTCTTTCTGGTCATGACGTATTATCCTTTCATATATTGCTGGCTTTGATCTGTTTATATTTGGTAAGAATTTTACTGTCTATGTTTCTGTTGGATTCCACAGTAGGTTTTTTTCTTTACATTATCTTTATCTGTTTTTGATATCGGATAATGCTGGCCCCATAAAAGTATCAGTAAGCGCTGTGTCCCTTCAAATTACTTGAAATAATCTGTAGTATTTCATCTTTAGATGGTTGATGACATTAACTAATGAAGGCCTTTGGACCTGGAATTTTCTTTCTGGGAAAAATTTTAACTACAAGTTCAATTAAACTATATTTAGGGCCTCACAGAGGTTCTTCACTGTTTTGTTTTTTAATTTTTTTAGTATTTTTTTTTTTTTGAGAGAGAGAGAGACAGAGACAGAGCGTGAGTGGTGGAGGGGACAGAGAAAGAGGGAGACACAGAATCTGAAGCAGGCTCCAGGCTCTAAGCTGTCAGCCCAGAGCCCAACATGGGGCTTGAACTCATGAACTGACAGACCATGACCTGAGCTAAAGTTGGACGCTCAACTGACTGAGCCACCCAGGCACCCTGGTTCTGCATTGTTTTTTAAGTCAGTTTGTTAATACATATCTTCCAAAGATTTGCCCCTTTCATGTAATGTTGTAAACTTTCTTGACATAAAGTGGTTTATAATATTTCCTTATTATAATTATAATTTTAATTCCAAAGAAACTTTTGTGAGTCTCCCTTTTATTCCTAATATTGATAATTTGCATTTTCTTTTACTTTGATCGATAGCAATTTTATCGTTCTTTCCAGAAATTTTTTCTCCACCTTTTCTGCTTTATTTAACTTCAATGATTTCTGTTCTTAAATATATTATTTCCTTTCTTCTATGCATTTTGGGTTTAATTTACTCTTCTTTTCCTATCTTATTTCCTGACATGAGTATTTAATGATAGAACTTTTCCCATAAGTACTACCTAGCTGTATCCCAAATATTTTGATATGGTATTCTCATTTTCATTCATTTCAAAATATTTTTTAAGTTCCCTTGTGAGTTTTTCTTTGATCTATGCATTATTTGGTAATGTACTGTCTTACTTACAATTTTATACTAATTTTGAGGTATTATTTTGTATCTGATTTCCATTAATTCCACTGCTGCCAGAGAACACATCAATTAAGTTTTCAGTTATTTGAAATTTGCTGAGAAGACTTTAACAGCCTCACTTATGATCTAGCTTGATTACTGTTCTATGTGTATTAAATATAAAATTTTCGCAAGTGCCAGTTAAAAAAAGTGGGTTGTGGCATTTCTTAGTTTTCCCATTTTTAAAAACAAATTTTTCTATTTGTTCTACCAATTACCAAAATGTGAGTAAATATTAGAAGAAAAAATAACAGTCTGACAATACCAGGAGTTTGTTGCTATGGATGTGGGAAAATACACAGCTGGCAAGAGGAAGAAGTATTATAATCACCATGAAAAACAATTTGATAATATATAATAAACATGAGGATGTGTATCTTCTAAGCCAACATATTACTGATAGGTACACACTCAAGAGAAATTCTCAACACATTTGCACACCAAACTCACGAAAAGATGATCATTATTATAGTGCTTATAACTCCAAAATATAAAAACAAAAGGGGAGGGGGAGGCGAATGAATATTTATCAATTTGAGAATGGATAAACTATACTGCATACAAACAAACATTACAGTTTAAAGGGTGGACAAGACGTGCTCGCTTCAGCAGCATACACACTAAAATTGGATCAACACAGAGAAGACTGGCACAAGGCTAACATGCAAACTCATGAAGCATTCCAGATTTTTAAAAAATTAAATTAAAAAACTCAAAAATACGATATAAATACGTGTTTTTACGTATTACTACGTATATTAAACACGTATAAGTACGATTATAAAAACCTAAGTTCTAGAAAGATGTGTGCAGTATCATTCCATTTTTTGCAAATTTTTATAATAGAAAACAATGCTATTATACATTTTTACGGATGCATACCTACTTAATACAATTATTAAAGTATGGATGGAAAATACGTATACAAATTTGAAAACAGTGGTTACATCTGAGGACCTCGAAAAGAAAATGGTTGTGGAAGAGTACCATGAGGGGTTCAATACTACGTGAAAAATGTCCAAAGTCTTAGGCAACAATGGCAAAATTTTAACATTCATGAAACCTGGGTATTAGCTGTATTTAATCTCTGCGCTTTTCTGTTCCCTTGAATAGTTGTGTAATTGGAGACTTAGGTGTAGCTTTTAATGACAAAAAGATTAATGGGCAATGATTATGTGCATGTAAACCACATAAGGTAAGTTAGGGGAAAAAACATTAAAAATTCATAAAGTATGCTTTCATATAAAGAGAATGTTAATATTCACTATGGATGAGGATATGAGGAAAAGGGTGCTCTTTTTTTTTTTTACTCAATTTTACTTTATTTGAATTTATTTTATTTATTATATGAAATTTATTGTCAAATTAGTTTCCATATGACACCCAGTGCTCATTCCAAAAGATGCCCTCTTCAATGCCCATCACCTCATCAACCTCCCTCCCCCCATCAACCCGCAGTTTGTTCTCAGTTTTTAAGAGTCTCTTGGGGGCGCCTGGGTGGCTCCGTCGATTGAGCGTCCGACTTCGGCTCAGGTCACGATCTCACCGTCGGTGAGTTCGAGCCCCACATCAGGCTCTGGGCTGTTGGCTCAGAGCCTGGAGCCTGCTTCCCATTCTGTGTCTCCTTCTCTCTCTGACCCTCCCCGTTCATGCTCTGTCTCTCTCTGTCTCAAAAATAAATAAACGTTTAAGAGTCTCTTATGCTTTGGCTCTCTCCCTCTCTAACCTCTTTTTTTTTTTCTTCCCCTCCCCCATGGACTTCTGTTAAGTTTCTCAGGATCCACCTAAGAGTGAAAACATGTGGTATCTGTCTTTCTCTGTATGGTTCACTTCACTTAGCATCACACTTTCCAGTTCCATCCACGTTGCTACGGATGGCCATATTTCATTCTTTCTCATTGCCACATAGTACTCCATTGTGTATATAAACCACAATTTCTTTATCCATTCATCAGTTGATGGACATTTAGGCGAAAAGGGTGTTTTTAGGTACAATAGATGACAGTGTAAACTGGTCTAGCATTTTTGGAAGATGACTTAGCAGAATGTGTCAACATTTCAATACTGCAAGCCCTGTGTTGCCTCTCCCCTCAAAGATAACATCTCTAGGAATATCTCTGGTAGATATGCTCATATAGGTACACAATGATCTATGTAACCGATTGTGGTATTGTGAAATCATTGTTATTTGTGTCAGTGCAAAAATGGCACCAACATAAAAGCCTGGCAAGCTTTCTTAATGTCCACTAACAGGCGCAATTGCAGCAAGGGCCACCCACAAAGTAGTCCATGCAGAGATCATTCCAGAGAACTTTGCTGTGTATATGTCCAGCTTCATGAAGCGGACTTGATACCACTTCTCTACAACGGTGATTTTCTCAGTGGATGTATTTGTGTCCCCCACTCCAGGGAGGGACATTGCAGAATCTGGCAATGTCTAGACATTTTTGCCTCTCCTGACGGGGCATCTAGGGGGTAGAGGCCAAAGATGCTATTAAGCAACCTACAATGCACAAAACAGCCCCCCACAACAAGAATCCTACTCAAAATGTCATTAGTGGTGAGGTTGAAAAATCCTGCTCTGGAAGTAATTTATTTGCATGATTCTCTAATCTCAAATACAACCATATAAAATAGGAAATATGTTTCCTTGTTTTAAATATGAAGCAGAATGTCAGAGGGATTAAATATCTTATCCAAAGTAAAAGATAATAGATGATAGAGCTCTTAACTAAGAAGTTATATTAGCAGTTAAAATAATTGGCCTCTCATATTATGGAATGTTATATAGTTGTTTAAAAAAAGATTTACATACATGGCATAAAATGATCTCAATGCTATAAACTTCAAGAAGAGATTTGTAATGTATATAACTAATAAAATATTACTATCCTAATTGAATAAAAATCTCTTACCATTCAATTAATAAGTAAAAATTTAGAGAAGACATAGACTATGTAATCCCATTTATATTATATAAGCCAATCTAAGTGTATGCAAATACCATAAATGTTATTTACCTATGGCCCTATGTACACACTCAAAGAAAATCCTAAGAATGGAATTTTCCTGGGACGCTGGATGGCTCAGTCGGTTAAGCATCCAACTTTGGCTCAAGAATTATCTCACCGCTCCTGAGTTCGACACCTGCCTTGGGCTCCATGCTGACAGTTCAGAGCTTGGAACCTGCTTCAGATTCTGTATCTCCCTCTCTCTCTGCCCCTCCCGCCCCAAATATAAATAAACATTAAAAAATTAATAAAGGGAGAATGGAATTTTCCTGAAAGGATAATGTTTTTATAAAAACTCATTTAGAAAATCTCAACACAAAAATAACTGATGAAAAATTTGCCAGGGTACACAGCAAATGGTGATGGTGTGACCTCCAGAAACGTAATAAAAGGTTGGTAATTAGTGGGAGAGGATGATGTAGACAGTACTGGACAATTACAGTGATGTCATGGAGTATCACCAAGAATAGTTTTCCATTCTCCCAAGTTCTGTTGCAATGTAAACAAGTGTTTAGAGCAGCACTTAACCAAAAATTTGCAAATATATGTACAATATGATGGAATTTTTTTGGATCCCTCGTGCTCTTTGGGAATTAAGAACCTAAAGAGCTACCAGACTCTCGTCATCTGGAGAAAAAAAGGGAACAAAATACTCCACATGTAGTATCTTCCATTCCACGTACAGGGAACAGAAAAGCAAAAAAGGTGAGGGGAAAATTCAAATTGACTCCTAAAAAGGGTGTCTGGATGATTGAAGCCTCTTAAATGTTGGATAGAAATCATGAGGTGAGCCGATTTTGCCTCGGTAGAGTTTTTAACTACAAATTCAATTTCTCATTAGAAATAATGCTGTTCAGATTTACTAATCTTTCTTCTGGGAAGAAAAATTTGTATTTTTTTATGTTTATTTATTTTTTTTGAGAGAGAGAATGAGAACACAAGCTGGGGAGGAGAGAGAGAATCCCAAGCAGGCTCCGTGCTGTCAGCATGGAGACTGATGTGGGGCTCGAACTCACAAACCCTGAGATCGTGACCTGAGCCAAAATTAAGAGTTGAACACTTAACTGACTGAACCACCCAGACGCCTGGAAAAATTTGTGTTTTAATCTTTTTTCCTTGACAAATAGGGGTTTATCAATTATTTTTATTTTTTTAATGCACCGACTTTGATTTGATTAATTTTCCCTCTTACTGTTCCAGTCTCTTCTTCAATGATATCAGCTCTTATTTTTATTTCACCTTATTTCACCTTTAATTTCTTCAAGAATATACCTAGATCATTGATTTGAGATTTTTTTCTATGTACATGATGCAAATATTTCCTCTATGCACCACTTTCACTGCATTCTACAAATCATGATATGTTGTATTCCATTTTCATTCACCTCCCAATAATTTCTAATTTGCGAATTATTCCTTGACCCCTATGTTACCTAAAAGTGTATTGTTTCATTTCCAAATATTTGAGGATTTTTCAAAGACCTTTCCCTTATTGATTTCTATTTGAGTTTTGTTGGACTAAGAAAACTTACTTTGCATTATTTCACTGCCCTTAACTTCACAGTGAATTACTTTATGGCCAAGAATAAGGTATTACATTGAAATATAGCCTGTGTGCATTGGAAAAATAATGTGTGTTCTGGGGTGGGAGAGTAGAATGTCCCACAACCAAAGACTCCAGAAGAACCTTCTGCAGTTATGAGGCCTCCCTAAATGCACTGCTCCCTCTCTGGTACTTCAGCAAAGTCTGGTTTCTTCAGCATCTCTCAAATCCCAACCTTGTCTCTTTAATTCAGCAAGAATACTGGGCTCTATTTTTTCCTCTCTCAGGCTGCGAACTGGGACATACACACAGATTGCTCATTGGTTTCTTTTCTCTCAGGGATTACTGCCACACGCTACCCTTTGTCCAATGCCTGAAAAACCATTATTTCACATAGTTTGCATGATGTTGTGGTTCCCATTTCATGATGGCTCGAAGTCAAAGTTCCAGGCTTTCCAATAAAACTTTTTTATTCCACCTGGGACACCTTTCAAACCAAATATTCTTTGAAAATGACATGCTATTAAACAGAGAACAATGGAGCAGACGACACCCAAGTTAGAAGAGCCTGGAGCTCACCTTCTAGCTTCACACTCCCTTCATTTCCCTTCACTCCAAAACCTGAAACATGGCCATTTCTGAAATGACACTTCAAAACTTTAGAGTTCTGCACAGCTCAGTCTTCAAACCACTTACATGAACAGTATTAGCTTTCAAATCAGGCAGACCTGGATTTGATTCCAAGCTTGCTTCCTTGACGACCTCAGGGATATTACACAACTTCTTGATCAACAAAATGGGTGTAGTAACACCTTCCTGATAGAATTACTGTAAATATGAATCATGTAACTATTAGACACCTCATGGTAGAGGGCCCCAAACCCAACTGATTCATAAATTATCATTCAATTTGTAGCTATTGTCACGGTCATTGCCAACTGTCACAAGAGAGATACAGCATTCTGTGTATTCCAAAGAACAAAACCAAGATTATTTCCAAGATATGCCAGGATTTTCCAACTGCGTTTTCCAACAATGAAACTGGCAAGTGAAATTAATGAATTCTTTGCTTCCAGGAGTATTTATGGTATTGGACTCTGTCAGGCATATTTTAAAGAAAATCCCTCTACTGTGTGCTAATTTCTTGCTTTAGTTTTTTTAAGAATACTACTATAAGAGAGCAACCAGGAGAAAGGAAAGACAGGTTGCATTAAAAATCAGTAATTTGTGGGGCACCAGAGTGCCTCAGGTGGGTTGAGCGTTTGACTCTTGATATCAGCTCAGGTCATGATGCCAGGGTCGTGAGATCAAGCCCTACGTTGGTCTCTGCACTGAGCACAGAGCCTGCTCGAGATTTTCTCTCTCTCTCCCTCTGCCCCTCTCCCCTGCTCACACACTCTCTCTCTCTAAAAATAATTTTTTAAAAAATAATAAAAATAGGGGCGCCTGGGTGGCTCAGTCAGTTAAGCATCCCACTTCAGCTCAGGTCATGATCTTCCAGTCCGTGAGTTTGAGCCCCGCATCAGGCTCTGTGCTGACAGCTCAGAGCCTGGAGCCTGTTTCAGATTCTGTGTCTCCCTCTTTCTCTCTCCTCCCCCACTCATGCTCTGTTTCCCTCTTCTCAAAAATAAATAAACATTAAAAATTTTTTTAAATAATAAAAATAAAAATCAGTCATTTCTACCACATCAAATTCTATTTTTATATCTCCTCCATGTCAATCTCCACCCTATACCTTGGATCAAAGAATTAAAACAATGTGAATGTTACGTGCCTCTGATAAATAAAACAGAAGCTACAAAATAATTTCATCACACACACACACACACACACACACACACACACACACACACACAAACACAAAGAGATGTGACTTTGAATTTCACCTCCCAGCCTTACCAGCTGCCTGATGTGCATGATTTACACAATATCCATGAGCTTCAGCATCCTTATCTATAAAATCACGTGAGAGTATGTATCTCAGTGGGTTTCTATGAAATCAGCCATACCTATGGCAGGATGCTTATGAGTATAGCATATAGTAGTGTTCAGTAAGTACAGCTATGATATACTGGGCCTCAGGTCTTTCTTTCTAAAAACTGATGCAAACAGAATTCTATTCACTGATTTTTCTTGATTGATTTGATAAAAAAAAAAAAAAAGACGGAGGCAACACTTGTTTACTGCCCTTGTAGGTAGGATTAGTGGAAAAGTCCAGTATGTCTTCCATTTCTCGCGGATATGTTTCTTATATACCACTGCCCTAGCACAAAAAGCTATTCACACCTATGCATTTGTTTTAGCAGGTCACTTCTTTTCTAAAAATGTATACACATACCACAATCAAAAGATTTTGTAGGGGCGCCTGGGTGGCATAGTCAGTTAAGCATCCAACTCTTGATTTTGGTACAGGTTGTGATCTCAGGGTTCAGTTAGTGAGATTGAGTCCCACACTGGGCTCCTCACTGGAGCGTGCTTGGGATTCTCTCTCCCTTTGCACCTCCCCTGCTTGCACGCATGCATGCTCTTTCTCTCAAAATAAATTAAAAAAAAAACAATTTTGTAAATACAGTTTATAAACTGTAAAGTACTATAAAAACCTATGTTATTATCACAGTAAAAACCATTTACAACACTCTGGTGGTCTTTCATCGTTTTCTCTTCCACTTACATTGTATACTTTTGAAGTCTCCAAGATCAATTTATTATAAAATCCATTTCAGAATTACAGGAGTAGGAGGGTATATAAGCACTGAACAGAACTGAATGTGTATCTTCTGGACGAATAGGTAATGGAAAGAAATGAGAGAAGGATTAAGCAGACAGTTGATTATGCAGTTCCAATATAGAGTCTGATGTATTCTCTTACAAGCCTATGGTGAGTTATTAATAGGTTCAAAACACGTAAGACCATGTGACCACGCACCCAAAAATTGGACACTGTACACTTGTGGAGACTCCACAGCCAAGGGCAAGAGCAGCCAAGTTATTAGAACACTTACTAAAATACTACAACTGAGCTAACTATAGGCAATACTTTGGAGCTCTCTTAAACCATATTAATGTGCAGCACTGGACTGTCCCCGGGGATGCTTTAGCATGTTATTCCAAAAGCATTTCAAATAGAAATAACGGGTTTCCACATTCTTAAGCTTAAAACACACTCTAAATATGCACTGGTGGGTTTGCTTCTCCTCTTTCATCTTTCCAGCCACTGACCCCCTTCATGACTCTCCCTCCCTCCAAGGAAGGTTGTGTCAATTCACACAGATTATGTAAACTCTTGACGCCTGACAAGGAGAAAGAACTGAAAATGCAAACTAAGCAATCATGGGAATTAAATTAGTAGGCAAACATATTTCTTTAATTTACCATTCTACCAGCTTAAATTTGGACCCAGATTTCAAGTGGTATTTGTAAATATGTCTTGTCCATTTTCCACTGGCCACTCCAAAGCATCTATTCCACCAGAATTCTTGGGCCATCATTGTATTCCTTAAAGCTAAGATTTAAGGTTTACATGGATGAAAATTTGGTTTAATCCCGATACATAGTCAAATTAAGCAGAGGAAATTTAAGCACATTAAAAAAACACCGTAAAGATTTCCTATGTACATCTCCCTACATTATTATTCAACAGCAAAGATTTAAATATAACTATTTGGATATCACTACCTTTTATTTCATGAGCCAGTTTTTCTTCTGGAAAACTGCTGCAACTAGACATTCATAAATGTTCACTTCCTAAAATGACCCCAAGTCCACATTTGCTTTCATATTAAATTTCATCAATTCTAAGATGCTGTCAGTTTTCTGATACACCCCTATGTGACAGCTGCTAAAATGTGAAAAATTATCTATTGGAATTAACTAAATATAGTATTTCTATCTTTTCCTAGGCTTTTTTATATCATTATTAAATTAATGAGAAATACATTATCTAAGGGCCTTTATTATCCTAACATTTTCTCACTCATGATTCCTATAGCTGGAAGACATCTGTCTACACTCAGATTATCAGAGAAAGCATATTGCTTTGGTTTTTAATAAAAGGCCGTATACTGGAAATCTTGGCTCTGTTTAAATAAACATACAATATTTTGGATATAAGTTTACATTTAGGGAATAACTCTGAGTGTTTGTGACTGAAACCTACTTCCTGAAAAGGATGGTTTAGATTTTGTAGGTTTGTTTGGGTTTATTTGTTTATTTGAACCCTGACCCTAACAACTTTTGTCTTTTTCACAGCAGTGGAATATAGGAAGCAGTCCTGGAGTACGATACCTAGATTCACACCCTACTCGTCCAAAGACATGAACTGTAAAATCTTCTATTTTGTATACCCTACTTGTATAACTCCAAATGACTGGCTTTCCTTGCTCCCATCAATCCTTATTAATTTTAAATATTGTGCACTATAATATGGGCTATCAGGAGCTAATTCTGTTCTTTATCAGTCAACGTGGTGTTCAAAAACCTCCCCTAATGATTGTTCTCATAATAATAATTTCCAGATAGCAAAAAAACTTTTGTGTTGTTTAAGATGGAAATGCTCCCCAAATCGATCTTTAAATACAATTCCTATCAAAGATCCAGCAGACTCTACACTGACAAATTACAATCTCATGCTAAAATCTGTATAGAAATGCAAAGGATAGAGAATAGGCAAAACATTTTTTAAAAAGAAATCAAACTTAAAGTTCCCAAATTCAAAACATATTATAAAGTTACATAAATCAAGACTGTATGGTATTGACATATATTTATTCTTATAAACATTGATAGAGAGAGAGAGAGATAAGGATAAACATATATATAACAAACAGTATTAACAATTCAAATGTAAACTTGCATTTATGGTTGACTTTTGACAAAATTTCCTATGGCATTTCATGAGAAAAGAATAATCTTTCCAGTAAATGGTGTGGAGAGAAAATTGGATATATACAGGCAAAGAGATTAATTT
>NW_024412423.1:17043852-17057302 GCF_014898765.1 Herpailurus yagouaroundi | reverse complement strand
CACACCATACAGAAAAACTAACTCAAAGTAAGTCACAGACCTAAATATGAAAACCAAAAGTATGGAAGAACACCTAAGCAAGCTATGGGAGAAAGACTAGGCAACTTTGAGTTAGACACAGAGTTATTAGACACCAAAGCCAAAGTACATTTGATGAAGAAAAAAATGATACTGGATTTTTTTTCAAAATGTATAAAGATTAGCTTTAGAAGACACCATTAAAAAACTGATCAGAAACACACAGACTGGAAGAAAACATTAGCAAATCATATGTCTGACAAAAGATTTATACCCAAGTATATAAAGAACTCTTAAAACCAAATACTAGGAAGATTTTTAAAAATCTAATTTAAAATACTCAAAAGATCAGAGTAAACATTTCACCAAAGATGATTTATGAATGGCTACGGGACAGCACATGAAAAGATACTCAACATTGGCACCAGATAAATGCAAATCAAAACCACAAAAAGATCCCACTGTGGAGCCACATGATTAGTTATAATCATAAACAGACAATAATAAGTGTTGTTAAGGATGTGGAGAAACTGGAATCCTAATACGTTGCTGATGGGAATGCAAAGTGATGCAATACTTTCTAAAAGAATTTGTCCAGTTCCAAAAATATTAAATGTAAATTTACCATATGACCTAGCAATTCCACTCCTAGATGTCTATCTTTGGGAATGAATATATATATATATGCACACACACACACACACACACACACACACACACATATATATATGTGTATATATATATCTACACAATGACTGTTCATATTAACTATTATTCATAATAGTGAAAGAGTGGAAACAATCCAAATGTCCACAACTTATGAACGGATAAACAAAATGCGGTGTTATATCAACAATGGCTTATTATTCAGCAAGAAAAAAAAATGAACTACTGATTCATGAGACCACACAGATAAGCTTCACAAACATTACACAAAATTTAATAAGTTAGACACGAGACTGAATTTTATATGTTTTCATGTATATGAAATGTAAAGGCAATGTATTGAAACAGAAATTAGATTAGTGATTGCCTGAGACTGGGGGTAGGAACAGAGTGACCACAAATGTGTAGGAGTGAAAGGGGTGATGGAAATGTTCTAAAACTGGAGAGCAGTGATGGCTGCACAATTCTGTGAATGTACTTGAAGTCACTGCATTGTACATTTGAAAGAATTTTAGGGTCTATAAGTCATACCAGAAAAAAGATAATAGGAGAAAAAAAACATTCACAATGTCCTTTATGTTACATTACAAATAAGGATTTACCCTAGAAAAATCAGCTTGGCACATTCATGAATCTATCTCACTAATGACAAACAATTAGATTCTACTTAGAAAAATTCTTACATAGGAACTTCCAACCTAGACACTGATTGTAGGTGCCTGGGTAGCTCAGTTCGGTTAAGTACCCTGCTCTTAATTTTGGCTCAGGTTACAATCTCACAGATTTGTGGGATGGATCCCCTCATCACAATTTGCACTGACAGCATGGAGCCTGCTTGGGATTCTCTCTCTCCCTCTCTGTCTCTCCTCGACTTGCGCGTGCATGCATGTGCTCTCTCTCAAAGTAAATAAATTTTAAAGAAAGATACCAATTCAATACTTTTTAAAACATTACTAATTAGAACCACATATTTTGAACTGACAAAATTCTAATTGGATGGAGATCTAGACACACAGGAAGTATCTACATTAGTAGACAAAACAGGACACTAAATTCAATTTATTAACAGATATCTCCACAGTGAATCACTCAGACATTATACTTTGTTAGTTATATTTATGCATAACTGTTAGTTCCATAATAAATGGCTCAAACTTTCTATTTTCTTATTATAAAATATTGAAATGCTATTTATTGTATCTGCAAGCATACAACCAGAGTCAGCAAACAACACAAAGACCCTATGCTAATTATATAGGTAAGTTCCTCGCTCAATAACTGACCTGCCCGTCTATGAACTGGGCACACTAAAATATTTGCTGATAATATAATACTTTTATCATGAAAATGTAGCTATCACATGTTACTTATATACATTCGAAGCCAAGTAATAAGGAAAATACACCATTTGCACCTATCAGATTAGTTGACACAATTATCTGCCTGGCCATTCCTCTTAGCAGGTTAATGTGTTTTGACTGCAAATTCTAATGAGTTTTACAGTACTCTTGACATCCCAATTCATAGAATGTGAACAAGTAGATAAGACTTGTCATTTTATTTCTGCCATTTGAGATAGCTTACCCTTTGATCCTTACACATCTCCAAGGTCCTCTTAACCTGACCGACCACACTACATTGCGATTCTAGGGTAGGTAACCTCACAAAAAGTTTATAATTTTCTCAATGATTTTCTAATATTCCTCTACAATGAGCCTCAGCCTTCACGTATCCACATCTAAACTTGCTGCCAAGGGAGGCCCCTTTCAGTATGAAGGAATGTTTCTTCCTTCGTTGCTGACAAACTTTATTTCATTACAATAAGTATTGTAAAACATGTGGGGTAAGTGTCCTGCTAGATTACCCAGAAAACTGTTGATGACAGTTTGTAGTAATTTAGCCTTTGTTGACTTCCAAATTCTGGAATGGGAAACAGGTTTCAGGTTCTGTATACTTTTTCACCTAAAGAGTAGGAAAACATTCATCCTGGCATAAAGGTCCCATTATACCCCCTCCCAACTAGTTCACATTTATAGCTTGTTTAATAACGATTTGAAATCCATAAAATCCTTTCCAGCTCAATGGCATCTGACTGGGTTCCTAGGAGGATATTAAAGGGAAGGACATAAGGTATCCAAGTTCACTATAAGAGCTACCAAAGAGTATTAAAATTCATTCAAGACACCTAGGGTGTAAAGTTTGGTGGATGTAAATCTAGTCATTAAAGATCCTGAGTGCTGGAGTTTTCAAAGCACTTAAAATTCGAATGGCTGCCCTCAAATACTAGCTTGCACAAGAATTACCTTGGATTCTTTTAAAATGCATTTCTTGAGTTTGAGGCCCAGTATGGGATTCTGAATATAAATGGAGAATTCCCAACTCCCTCAGTCTCACTCCCACTACCATGATTTTGATAAAACTGTCTGCACACCAGGCTTTAAGAAAGAGAGCACCGAGAAGGGTGAGCAAAGAGCCAGTGATGTAGGCTCACTGCAGTAAGTGGTTATGTATTTTATTCTATTATATTTTAGTTTGGTTTAGTTTAGTTATTTATTAGTAGTCATGTATTTTAAACGAAGCTAGGCAGAAGTAAGGGGAAAGAAAGAAAGAAATCAATCAATCAATCAATCCTGGGGCAAAACATCTTTATGTGCTTGTGAAGAAAAAACAAATGCTGAAGTTTTTTTGTTTTGTTTTGTTTTGTTTTTACTGGAAAGCAACAGGAAAGTAGAAGATGTTAAATAATGCCAAAACTGGCCTGGGCTCATCAGCTCCATTCCCTCCCTGCTCCTCTGAATGAAAGCCTAAACAGTTAATAATTTATTACAGAAATGTGCACATTAATTATGAAATGAAATGGAGTTTCTCTTGTTGGAAAAGTCAACTACAAAACTCTCTAACCCCCGAGGGCCATCTCAACACCGTCATGCAATAATTCTGCACAAATATCTGGGTAGCATTAAAATGGCTTAGTTCCCATTTTCTCACTTCTCTCAGTCTAGGGCTTGGCACGAGAATAAAGATGAGATGGAGACAAGATGATGTGCTCGCCATGGCTGCACCCTAAATGCACTCTGAAGCAAGTTATGGTCCTCGCTTAGCTAAGGGAATCTCAAAATTTCCTTTCAGGAAACCCCCCAAATCATAATCCAAGAGGGACTACTGGTTTGTCCCACTGCCTCAAAATAGGTCAAGATCACTTTCCTAACTTAAAGGTACTTCCTGTCAATCAGGAACTTGGAACTCCTCTCATTATTCTTTACTTGGTAAACAGAAACCCATAAAACCGTCCAGGGTAAAAATGTAATTGCAAGTAAGCAGAAACACTCAATTGAACTGTGCATGAGCTCAATAAAAATGTGCTGATTTAGGGTTGCATAAAAATAGCTAAAGGCTCCCGTAAAGAACTTCCTGAATTTAAAAAAGTATATCATAGGTCAGCTAATAAATTTCAAATAAATACATAATATTAATATTTAAGAAGCAAATATTATTAAGCAAAATTTCTTCTCATAAAATTGGTCCATGCCTGACTTCTCTCCAGATATTAAGACATACATTAATATGGGATTAAAGAATTTATTGACCTTTAATGTACAATGTCAATGCATCAGTGTGATGATTCTTATTAGAATTTTTTTATCGGAATTCACTGTATCGTTTCCTTAAATAAGAATGGAGCATCTGCACACTCTACACACGGAAACTTCTCTCATGCATCACCACTGGCAGAACCATCATCACCCACGCCGTTGTGAATTGTGAACCAGAGACCATACAGAATGCCTTAAAGAGATGTGTTCTTCAAGTTAATAAAGACACTGGACACTTCCTAAATCAGAGAATTGTGATGGACCCAGCGAAGTCAAGAAGTTGAGGCAGAGAAACAGCTCCTTTAAGACTGTGAATACATTGAAGAAAGGAATTATTTCTTTTCTCTTTATGGTCTCTGGGCATTCAGCACAATATATAGATGTAACTAGCCCACTAACAATGAATACTTATAATGTTCTGCTCTTAAAAACAACACTGCAATGAGTAGGCTTATATGTAAATCTTCTGCACACATATGAATATTCCTGAAAAGAAGGGTAAGCGCATTTAAAATGTAAGTACATACAATACAAAAGGCTCTCACAATTAGCTCTCCTAGAATGTATAAGATAAGGTGTTCCCCAAGCATCAGCCCTGGATATTATTAGTTTGCATAATTTGTGCCAATCTAATGAACCAGAAATGATGTTTGAGGAAATTCGCTTTTACTAGCTTACCAATAAATTTGAAAATAATTGTGAATGTTTACTTGATATTTATGTTTCCTCTTTTTCATATACACTAAAAAGTGACTATTTGTGGATGGTAAGTTAACAGATAATATATTTTGTATATTTTCTCAACTTTCTATACTCAGCATGTATGATTTTGTTATTAACATTTATCTTTTCAA
This sequence comes from Herpailurus yagouaroundi, assembly GCF_014898765.1. Classification (NCBI taxonomy): domain Eukaryota; kingdom Metazoa; phylum Chordata; class Mammalia; order Carnivora; family Felidae; genus Herpailurus; species Herpailurus yagouaroundi. Next base: position 17,052,171 of record NW_024412423.1, on the reverse strand, counting down.
AACACTAATACAAAAAGAACTCTGGAATTAGAAATGAAAAAGACTAAAACTCTAATAGAAAAATGGATAGAAGGGATGCCTGAGTAGCTCAGTCAGTTAAGTGTCCAACTCTCGGTTTTGTCTCAGATCATGATCTCCTGGTTTGTGAGTTCAAGCCCCACGTCCAGCTCTGCGCTCACAGTGCGGAGCCTGCTTGGGATTCTCTGCCCCTTTCCCACTCATGTTCTCTCTCTCTCTCTCAAAATAAATCAATTAAACTTTTAAAAAGTTAGTACAAGATATGAACAGTACATTTATAGGAAAAGAAGAATAAAAATATGAAAACATGCGCAGCCTCACCAAAAATACACAAAAACTATCGATTAAATCTATATTTAGATAATATTCCTATTAGATTTCACCAATATTAATATCTTTAGTAATACCCATACCAGCAAAAGCACAGGGGAAATATATACTCTTATATTCTGCTGGCCTGAGAATATAAAGTAATACCACCTCTGTGGGGTACGATCAGGCAACATCACCCCAAATTACCAATATCCATGCCCTTTGACAAAGAGTTACATTACATAGGCAAAATGGCATTTCTACAGAGTCTTATTTATTTAGCACTGTTCATAATAGGAAAACATTAGAATCAATCAAATGTTCATCAACATCAAACTGACTAAATACATTATGGAATGTACTTGCAATCACACAAAATGAAACTACCCAAAAAAGAAAGAGGAATCTCTCTGTGCACACATGTGTATGTGTATCAATAATGTAGACTTAAAAGCTATAAATTGATATATACATATTTATTTGCTTATGCATCAACTGCTTCTAGATCCTACAGTGGAAACTAATAACCCTACCTACATCTAGGAAGGAATATAGTAAAAAATGGAGAAAAAGTGTTGGAAGAAGACTTCATTGCATATCTTTTTGGGGGTTCTGTTTGGTAAAGTTTGAATTGTTATAATTTTGAAAATGATTACCTTTTGCCTTTAGGTTTGAATGGTAGTTTGGCTCTTAACTATTGAGAACAAACATGGTTACCAGAGGGAAGGTGAGGGGGGTGGGGATGGGTAAAATAGGTGATGGGAATTAAGGAGGCAATTGGGATGAGCACTGGGTGTTGTATGTAAGTGATGAATCACTAAATTCTACACCTGAAAGTAATGATACACTGGATGTTAACTACCTGGAATTTAAATAAGAACTTGAAAAAAAGTTGAATGGTAGTTTGGCTGAGTACAGGATTCAAAATCACATTTCATCAGAACTCTGAAACACTCAACTCATGATCCTCTGGCGTCCATGTAACATTCATTCCATTATAGATCATCATTCCTTTATTAAGCTTGTAGAATTTTCTCTTTGACTTTCTAATATTCTCCCACAATGTGTCTAGGTATGGGTCTGTACTTATGCTTCTCTGAGCTTGGTGATGCATCCTTCTATCTGAAGGTGCATGTCTTCCTATATCACTGGAAATGAGATTATGATACAAAAGAAAAAAAAAAACAAACAAACTCTGCTAACCTCTACCTAACCATTATTGGTTACATCAGCAAATCAACTCGAATCATTGAATTAAATAACACTCTACACGCCATCTAGAAAATATGATCACTGAGGCATGCCACATGCAGAATGTGCAAAGCTAGTAGATTCCTCCCTTGTCTTGCTGCATGCAATTATTTCCACCAATCAGCCTGGATGTTTACCAAGAATCAGCTGCATCTGTTTGAACTCACATAGGTACAACATTTTGTAATCATGTAATCTAATCGAACACTAAATATTTAACAGTGAAATAGGAGTGTAAAGGCGTCTTTTCTTCCATGAAAATTTTGGAAAAACTTGAGAAAGGTACGTCGCTAAAAGAAAACTGCTCTAATTTTATCTGGGATGAAACAATTGTAAAAGATCTGAAACATTTAGAAGTCAGTTGGATTTGTCTTCAGTTTTTCTTCCAAATATAGAAACCTATATTGGGAATTGGTTTGTATGCATGCTGAGTAAGGCTCACCTGGAATACCAGTTATCTGACCTACAAAGTATCTGGCCTCACATCCAAAGCTTGGCTGATAAATATAAATATATATATATATATATATATATATGTGTGTATATATTATATACACACACACACACACGTGTGTGTGTGTGTGTGTGTGTGTGTGTGTGTGTGTGTGTGTGTGATTTAAATTGGAATAAAATGTTTAGGGTACTTTGCATTCATTTAAAAAATTCTATCCTTTAAATGGGTAGAAGTAAAGAATCAGATATGTGTGCAAAGTTTATCCAATGATAAACATGGACTTACTTATAAAAATGAAAAATTGGAAACAACAGAACATTGGTGAAAAAAATTATAGTACATTCACACACAAAAAAATCCCACCCTTTCACCTATTTTTAAAAGTTAACTGCTATTAAATTTGAAGCATCTAGATCTATGATTCATGGCTCACAACTTTTCTTTCATATTGTGGACCCATTTGATTGAACATTTATATTATGTTCTGGGATAATTTCTGGGCTTGATTTTCTAGGTTAGAAATTTACTTGTCAATTCACGGATGGAGTTTTTAATTCTAATAACCACTTATTTTTAGATCCATTGTATCTAGTCATTTATTCTGGATAGCAGCTGTTGCTGTATGTTTTAAATTTACTTTTTCCATGAATATATATCCATTCTTATACTCCCATTAAAGTATCTTATCTATTCCTTTTTTTTAAGTTTTTTTTTAATGTTTATTTTTGAGAGAGAGAGAGAGAGAGAGAGAGAGAGAGAGACAGTGTGTGAGCGGGGGAGGGACAGAGACAGAGGGAGACACAGAATTCCAAGCAGAGTACAGATTCCGCTGTCGGCATAGAGACTGACGTGGGGCTCGAACTCACAACCCACAATATTATGACCTGAGCCGACGTCGGACGCTTAATCAACTGGGCCACCCAGGCGCCCCACTTATTAATTTTGTTGCCTCATGTATTAACTTGCCAGAGTTTGAGGACTCTCCTTTATATGGTTCATTTTCTTAGATTCATGGGTGTCAGCTCGTATGTTTTTGGTTTCCCTGCTGTCCTATCTGTTGTGACTCCTCCAGTTATTTGGCAAAAGAGGTGAGACGTTCTGCTGGATGCAGGGTGCCAACAGATCATCTATGGAGGAGGAGACCCTGTGTCCTCTGGTGTCACCAACATGCCCAGGAAGGCTCTGCCTTTACCCTCTCTGACCTTGTGTAGGCACACACATTTGGCTTCCATGGATTGTCATAACCGGACATGAAAAAAATCCAGTGCCACTTCTGCTCCCTGTGTTCCCGCAGTTCTGTTAGAACCCCCACCATTCACAGATGTTTCCTAATGTCTCTGTGTGTTCCATTAATCCAGTCCACACTATTGTCAGTCTTCCAAGAGATAGTCAACACGTCTAATGGCGTTTTTTTATAATAATGCTTTAGATTTATTTAGAAGATCATTTCTGTCATTCCTAAGATTTGGCTTGAACAAAGAAGATAGATGTGTGAGGTCAATCTGCAATCTTTACTTTTTTCATTTGGATGTCGATTCCATTTCGTCTTCCCAGTTTCCCTCCTGCACGAGCATTCCCCGGACCCTCCCCTTACACTCTCTCCTCCTGCCTTAGTACTGGTACCCAATAAAGTGTCTTGGCCGAAATGGATACCCTAAAATATTTCTGTTCATAACTTGCTGTGGCATCAGATAGTGTGGGATTAAAAGAAAAAGGCATAAACTGCCAAAAAAAATTGAATTTATACAGGGCAGCAGATTCTGTATAAAGACCTAATCAAAACAATTACTGTATAAAACTTAAAAATTAAGTGCATACAGTTTTAGTAGTCACTCTTTATAATCCTGGAAGAATAATCCCAATATTAGTGATAATCATTTCCATAGTCCATTTAAAGGGAACCATAGGCAATTGTGTACCGATCTAGTTTAGTTTAGCACACCTCCTTAGGTGTGCTTTAAAAACAAACAAACAAACCACAATGTGTTAATTTTGAGCCAACATCATTGTTGCACTCTTTCATAAAAATTAATTTGGGGATGCCTGGGTGGCTCAGTCCGTTGAGTGTCTGACTTTGGCTCAGGTCATGATCTTGCAGTTCGTGAGTTTGAGCCCTGTGTCAGGCTCTGTGCTGACAGCTCAGAGCCTGGAGCCTGCTCTGGATTCTGTGTCTCCTCCTCTCTCTCTGCCCCTCCCCTGTTCATGCTCTCTCTCTCTCTCTCTCAAAAATAAATAAACATTAAAAAAATTTTTTTTAATTAATTTGTTGCTTTTTTGTATTTTAATTTTTAGAGATTGTAATTTAAAACAAAATAAAGTATTACACATGCTGCATTTTATTCAGTGGTTTTTACTGGGTGCCTAACTCAAAACCAGGTATCTTGCAAATGCTGTGGACATGGAAAGAAAGGAATAACACAGCACCACCAAAGTACTTGGGGCATACCTACATTTGTACCTATCTCAAACTATTGTATTCCCCTGTTGCCATTTGTCACTGACAAGCCAGGCTGGGAGCTCCTTGAAACATATCAAGGCTGCTTCATCTTCTTTTTGTATTCTCTGTATCTGCACAATACTTTGCTCAGAAGACTCGCTCAATAAATGTTTAATTGCTTAGTATTATGATATTTATGGACCTAATTGGTCTAATATGGCTGAAATAAGATTACTGTTCAATATTAGAGACTAATAAGGGGAAAGAGAAATAGTAAGAACACTTCAAACAGAAATAGTAAGAATACTTCATATATCAGTTGCTAGACAAATAGTATTTGCGCATTTTGTAAATAGGAAAAACGAGATCCAGAAAGATTAAATACTTTGAAGAGGCATCACCTAGCCATGTACCCAAAATATCTATTCTAGCACTTTTCCTTTCACAGCACAAGTTAGACTGATATCTGGAGAATGAATTGGCCAACCTTATAAATGTTTACCACTTTGCAATCCTGGATAGCTGATGATCTATTTCCTTTGATAGAGAGTTTGGGATCTTTTCAAATATGTAGTAATCCAAAAAGCATTGAGTTCAGGCACCAGAAGGCAAAACTAGCTGCTGAGAGGAGGTGGGGGAAGGCAGACTTAGTTATCTGCTCTTTTCTAAGCAACTAGTAATCAGAAAGCTTTTACTTACTGAGAAGGAAAGAAAAAAAAACTGTTGCAAAAGAAAAGCCGTTGCATTTATAAATAATTCACCCCTATAGAAAGTCACCATGACTCCCCACATTAGAATTACAGGATCACAGAATTCTGGAAATACAAAAGAGCAAGTACATAGCCGTTTGATAATCAATAGTTAGAAAAAGCCTGTACTCCAGCAGACAAGGCTTTTGAGGTCTGATCTCACCAGACATTTTAGGATCATTTCCCCTTATTGCACCTTCTGGCCTTAATCATAGGAGATTCTTATTTTCATTCCTTTGGTAAGTGTGCACTTTTAAATCTTCAACATCACTCCTCTACCCAAAACACTCTTCAGCCCCATACTACTTGGGTAATGCCTCCTGATGCTTCAAAACTCTGTTAAATTCTGTCTGCTTTGGGAAGCCTTCCCTGACTCCCCAAACTGGATTTTACCTCAGGCATAAGATTTGATTCATCATGTCACTGTCCCAAGGATACCTGTGTCATAACCACTTGTGTATAATGTCTTTCTCCTTATCTGTAAGTCTCCAATGTAGGATGTAGGAAACATTTAACATCTAATAGAATTGTAATTCTACCCTCCAGTTTTTAATTAAACCATTCAATCCTCTAATTTTACTAATGAACACTGAAGCCCAGAGAGGTAAGACTTGTCAATTGTCAGAGTACAAGCCAATGTCAGAGCTCAGATAACAAATTATGCTCTCTTTCCTAATTCACCCTCATAAGGGAAAAAGGGCTGGCATGGTAGAGTCTGGAGTAACAAACGCACTCTTCTTGGCTATCTGCCTAACTTTTTACTCAAAAGTCTGACTGCTATACTGTATTGCTGGCAACGTCAGATTTCCTCAATAACAAAGACTTCCCAGTTCAGAACATATACATATGTGGCTAATAGGAAAAGTGAGCAAAAGTCCAACATGATAAACAGGGAGGTATGTCAAACTCCTGTTCAGTCTATGAAAAACCTACTCATAATTTTAACTTTGCTCCCTTAAGTATGGAGAGAAGGCATAGCTCATTTGGAAAATCTGACCAAAAGCCCACATTTCAACACAGTGAAATGCTTTATCCCCTATTGCTTCTACCACACCAGGAACTTTCTATATGTAATTATTTAATCTCTAGCCAAAAACTAGTGGACAATGAAATCCCCACAAAATGTTTCCCCCAGTGAAGTGTTCAAACATCAGTTCCACAAAAAACATTTTTAAAAGCTTTTCATGTAATTTTTCCATGCCAACTTTTTTCACTCATGGCTACAAATGTCCATATTTGAATATTCATCATTATGAGCATCTGGTAAAATATAGCCCTGTCCAGCAATTTACATCATTTGACTATGAGACCTTAGGAGGGCATAGGTAAAAATTTCCAGTTTCATTTTGTCTGGATTTTTAACCATCTTTTTCCACTTCATGGCTTTGGGTGGTTTTGATTGCACTGATATTTTCTGCTCTCCATTACTATTGGGTTTTTCTACCAATGAGCAGGTTGCTTTCAGGCAAGTCCTTGTGGACTTCATCAATGGCTCACTAGAAATGGCAGAATGAAGCCACAAATCACATTAGTGTTTTCAATATCTTGTGGGTTTTGCCTTAAACCAGTAAATAAAGGCCACAATGGTGATGCCCCCATAATAAGGTGGATGTACTTAATGCCTGTGAACTGTACATCTACCAGCGGTTAAGATGGTAAATTTCATGTTATGTATACTTCACCACAAAGTAAAGGCCAACTTACAGGAGGTAACAATTTTCCCAAAACGTGGGTCAAGACAGAGGAGGGAAAATCCAATGATGATCTCTACTGTTCAGATACAGCAAATGAGTTTTACTTTGCAGTTCCAACAGGCCTCTAGGCAAGGCTCCCAACCCTACTGCTTTCTTCTGTGGTGTGGACAACAGGAAAGCCAACTACTGCCAAATGAAATGCAAACCTCACAAACGGAGAGTTAACCCATAGAATCATGCATGACCTTTTGCATACTGACTGGGTTCTAAGGTCATGGATGACTCCGCAGCTCCGAATCTTTCAGTTACTTCTCAACTCCTGTCCCTCACAGAACACTGAACAGGTGTCCAGTGTGGCTGTGCATGTGTTTAAATTCTAGACAGCTGTCAGAATGTAACTCCCTAGAGGATTACAGTGTTCTGACAATTTTGAAGGACATGAGAAAAAAAAAATGAGATAATAAATGCGGAACTGGTGGTGGGGTGGGAGGGGGCAAACATGGAGAAGATTCCGCAGTGAGCAGACTGGTTGTCTTCCAAACTCCTAAAAGAAGCCACGTGGTGGGCTTATTTTGGAAAACACAAAGCAGCAAAACCAGCAGGAAGAGTTACCCCGAGGCAGTTTGATGCCGTGTCCGGAAGAAACGTGTAACCATATAGGAGAAGGCTGTTTATGCATCCCTTTAGCCTTCCGATTCACTGAATGCCTTGGAGATGTTCAGCGGGAGGTAAATGGAAGGCACTACTGCGTGGTGCAGACTACGGTGAATGAAGTTCAGGGTGCATGCAAACCAGCCGGGTCTCTAAGGGGAGAGGGAGGAGTGGCGGGAAAGTGAAAAGCTGGGGAAGGAAGAGCGCTTACCAGGCCACCTCCACAGGTGCTGAAAGAGGCCAGCGAGCCAGGGTGCTGCAGCACCGCCCCGGTGTAGAAGCAGGAGGCATCGGGCGGCGCCGGAGGGCGCCGGGCCGCTGCTGCCAGCGTCGGGACGGGGCCCGGACTCGGCCGCTGCTCCACCGCGAAGCGCGGCGCCAGGAAGCGGCCATCTCTCCGGAGCAGCAGGTACAGGTCCCGAGAGAAGGCCGGGATCCGCAGCAGTACCTCGTCACCGTCTGACTCGGCTTCCTGGGCCGGGGGAGGAGACGGGGGTGGCTGTGGGGGCGGCGGCTGCCACGAGGCCGGGGCGCCCGGGGACAGGGCGGCAGCCCCGCCGGATCCCCGCGGCAGCTCCTGCGATTCGAACTCCTCGTCCTCCTCGCCCGCTGGCGGCGACGGCGGCCGAGGTCGGGGCCGGGGTGCGGAATGGCCCTCGGCGGGCTCGCCCGGCGGCGCCGGGGCCACCGAGCGCACCTCGCGGGAGCTGCCGGCCGCCTGAGTTCGGGCGCCTCCGCCGCCCCCAGCGCCGC
>NW_024412423.1:17042355-17043452 GCF_014898765.1 Herpailurus yagouaroundi | reverse complement strand
ATAGCGACCGATCTCGATCGGTCGCTATGAGTCTCATAGCGACCGATCTCGATCGGTCGCTATGACGCCTGAGTTCGGGCGCCTCCGCCGCCCCCAGCGCCGCGCACCCAGCCCGGGTCCGCGCTGCCCCCGCTGCCGCCCGCCGCATCCACCGGCTCCCGGCGCCAGAGTGCAGGAAACACGACTTCCCACTCCTCGCGATCGGGGGTGAACTGCAGCCCTGCGGGCGGGGCAGACAGAGAAGTGCGGGGCTTAAAGTGCCGCGGTTCCAGTAGCACAAGCATTCCCAGGCTCACACTCGGTTCAGACACAAGGCTCTCGTGTTAATGCGCCGGAGACCACCCGTCTAGCCCCTGAAACTCTTGCAACCCCTGAAGCCTTGCGATCAGATTACAAACCCCGGCATTTTCAAAATAAAAGTACGATTATATGGGGGGAGGGGTGACGGAGTGGGGCAGCAAAGTTTGGTGACAGCACTTGGTTGTTGAAGGTAACCCAGTGCAAAGACTCCAACACAGATAAATTATTTTCTTAAGTGTATGTCAGAGCAAAGCGTCGCTATCAATTTCTGTACTTCCCCATTTTCCTCTAGGTGCTGTAATCGTACCTTTGCAAAGATTTCTCCTCTCATTAGAGGAAGGCTGACCACGCCAGGATGTTTAAAACGAGGTCGAGAGAAGTGCACTTCGCTCGCGAGCGTGACCCTCTCATCTGCACCCGCACGCTTTTTATTGCTACCTACTGAGCCCTGCTCGCCGCGCACCGGCTGCACCAGCCCTGCCCGCCCGTGCGTTCTCGGTTTCCGCCGGGGAAGGTGGAAAGCAAGCCCAAAGTCTCGGGAGAACTTACCTGAAACGATCCCATTCGACAAGACCCCCAGCTGGTAAAGGAGGCAGCAGCAGCAGATGTGAGTAAGGCGCATCTCGCGGCTCTTTCCGGGACCGCGCTCCCGCGGCCGCGGTTCCTTGCCCCGCGCGCGCCTCCTTGCGCGATCCACCGCGGGCGCCGCCGCCTCCCCGGAGCGCAAGGAGGCCGGGCGGCGAGTTTGCCCGGGCCCTTTGTCTGCCGGGGGTGGGAGGGGGGTGCTGTGTGACTCC